>NC_046314.1:96345336-96657931 GCF_009819535.1 Lacerta agilis
ATCGCCTGGATAGCGGAGAGCAGATGGTTGTTTTAGTTTAATAATTCATTTTCCAAATGCAAGAGCCGGAGGAGCACTGAGAAGCACAGCTTTTATTTGATTTGGGATGTAGGTACAAGTGTCATACTTTGCAATGCTGATTTTGCGTAGCTGCCCTTGAAGTGTACCCGGGAGCTGCAGTTAGTGCAAAATGCGGAGGCTCAGCTGTTCACTGGGTCGGAGTATCTCCATCATGCGACACTGCTGCTGTGAAATAATTGCACTGGCTGCCAATTAGCTGCCAAGCTAAGTTCAAGATGATGGTACTGGCTTACATAGCCCTTGAGACAAGAATACCTAAAAGATGGCTTCATCATACAGCCAACAGTTTATTTGTTCTGCAGGAGAGGGCAGCCTGCAGATACCACCTAATCATGAGGTCCATTTTGCATGACGCATGTCAGGATGCTGTCAGTGGCTCCCAGCTGGTTGCCCAGGAAAGTATAAAGACAAGGAAAAGTTTCTTACAGTCCTTTTTTTATTTCAGTCTTTACAGAGAGAGCCTATAGAACCCAGCCTCTTGGATAATGTCCCAAGTGAATCTCCAACCCCCCCCCCGTCTCCCCCACTTCCTCATTTGTCATTCTCATCGTCTCCTCTCTGGGTGCTGCTACGTGCCCTCTGTCTTCAACCCCTTTGCTCTCCTACTTTTAAGGCTCGCCGGGTTCTGGGAGATGGAGGGTCTGGAATGCTTTCAAAGGACAACATGTCAGCTGGGTGTGTGTGTTCTGGCTCTCCCATGATTTCCCAGCTTTTCCCCTCATCTGCCCCTTGAGCTGCTACCTCCTTCAAACCCCTCTTGTAAATCTATACTGTCTTCCTCCTCCTCCTCCCTGGAAGGGTCAGGATGAGGAGATGGTCTCCATCATTCCTCCTCTGCCCAGTCCCTGACAATGTAGGAATCAAACCTTAAGCATGGCGGCACCTATGCTTTGACTCTCCCTCCCAATCCATATCGAAAAGGCGCCATCGCTATTATCTTTTGGGTGCCTGTTGAAGACTTTCCACTTTCAGTGGAGACTTTTGTTCCAGCCAGCATCTGTATTGGATTTGAAATTGTTTTTATATATCCAATTTTCTATATATGTTTTTATTGTATTGTGAAATCACTGTAAAATGAAGTGTGTAATCCTGCAGGATACATGATAGTTGGAGCTGGTATGTATGTTTTTGTTGGCCGACACGTTTGAGAAATGGTATGTTGCACAAGCCTGGCATGTCTCCTGTAAATTTCAATTGAGTCAAATTCTTGCACAATGCAGAACATCTCAGTTTGGTTTGTAAAACTGGTGTGCTCTGAAATACGATGTCTCAGATAAATTATAAAATTATGGCCTTGTGTTATCTTGTGGATGGAGTACCTGAATTTTACGTGCATGGCTTGTGGCAGTTTTGTTTGCTGTCAGTAAGCTCCAGCTTGTACTGTCAACACGATAGCCACCTGGAGGTAAAACTGGACAGAGTGTGCTCTACGTGGCAATTGATTTTAACAAAATGATTGCAAACCACAGCATAGAAAGAGGAGGTGCAAAAGACATGATGAACTTGCCGGAATAACATTGAGAAATCCCAGTTCATTTGAATTTGGAGTCAGTAGCTATACCACTAATATATGATAAACAGACTTTAAGTAATCTACTAAAATAGGGGTGGAAAACTTTGCCCTTAAATAGCCTTGGACTTGACGTATTCCTCAAGACTAGTCTTCTGAGAACACTTTTTTGCAACATGGAGAAAGGTGACTCTTCATTAAAAATGCTTCGTAGGTAATTTCCCCCTTTCCAACTGAGATATCTGCTCTCTGCCTCTCGAACAGGGCAAAAACCATTGTGCATTTTTATGTTGTCCACGAGTAGTAGTTTTTATAATTTCGACAGAGCCTGAGAATATCCTAAATAGTTACTCTTGTGAGAGTAAAATGAGATCTACCTAATCAGAATGTTTGTTTCTGTCTGTGCACCATAGGCTCCTAGTATTGTTTTCTGGACTGCAATATTTTCCCATTCAATACTCTTCTGCCAATATATCAGTCTTTGGCTTATGCATATGCCAAGACCTATTTACTTTTTGCTTCACTGGACTAATTGCTGCTAACTGTTCCACTATCTTCACCACCATCAATATCCTGTTCAAGTAAAAAGCCTCCCTTTTATCGTATCTCACTGCAAATATTACCCTTCTGTCTAAGCTTGTAGAATGCTCTTCAGTGCTCTTATTTAATGTTTTCTGACTTGCTCATATATATATTTGATAATGTTGGCTCGACCTGTTTCTGTAAATTATTTGGGAGAAGTATTTTGTAATGCAGGGGCTATAATGAGCCCCCTTTTCTGACTGGTATCAAGGACTGTTGTTGTAGTTGTAGTATATATCCTGCCCTTCTTCCCAAAGGAGTCCAGAGAGGCAGTTCATACAGGTACATGTGTGTTTTTATCACTCAGTGGTCAGCCTGGATAGCTCAATTGGTTTGAACATGGTGCTGATTACGCCAAGCTTGCAGGTTCAACTCTCTATGGGACAGCTGCATAGTCCTGCATTCCAGGGGGTTGGACTAGATGATCATCATGGTCCCTTGCAGCTCTACAATTTTATGATTTCCAAGTCAAGGCTCAAGGGTTGACATGCCCGTGTGAATAAGATATGGGGGATCAGACACGGGTGCAAATGCATTCAAAACGAGTTGCAAACTGCCATCCAGATAAGCAGTCTTCGGAGCCAACAGCAGTGCTGTCCTACTTGGATCAAGTTTCAGTTGTACCAATAAAATGCAGAAAACCTCTTTGGAACTTGAATGTTCTTGTTTGGCAGTCACTTTCATCTCATAGTTCTAACTAGTTGTAATGAGAAAAGTAAACAAATGGAAGTTTTTCCTGTCTGTGAGCGAGATGCAAGCTACAAAAAGGTGATGCATTGTGTAAGTGCTGTCATAATGATCCTATCTAATGGGCATAATAGAGTCTCCACTGTAAGAATATTTGACTATTATTTTTGTGGCTTTGCTTTAGGGTAGGCAGAGAGGAAAATTATGTGTATGTTGTAATGTTAATGTATCTTTCTATAATGACGCAGTCTCCTCCTTAACTCCTTAGTTGTTTCAAAGGTTGTGGGTGGTGGCAATGGTCAGGAGATTTTGAAGTTTGATTAGGGATCTGCTAAGTTTAGCAAACAATAATGTCTTGTGGTTTGACTTTCACTTCCTGGAGAATCCTCGCTTTGTCTAATGTACTTTGAAACACAGAGAAATGTTTAAACTGTAAAATAAAATTTAAAAAACCTCCCCAGTACTTAAGGATCTTCACACATCTTGAAGCTCAAGAAGCAAATTTGTAAATTAAGGTGTGGCAGATGAGCCTCCCCCCCCCCGTTGAATCCAACCCACTGAAGGTGTTGCTTGGCCCTAGAGCTAGGGTAAGTAGTGTTGAAAGAGGCATCTGCGACAGCAAACGTGGACAACAAACTCCTGTAAGGGAGAGATTTTGCAAGACTGCATAAAAAAAATGAATGTTAACATACATATCCTTTATTCGACCGATAGTCAGAAAGAAAAAATTTCTCAATACAAAATTATAAAACTAAAAACATCAGAGGGGTACACAAATAAAATAGGACAGCACTGCTGAACCTCATACAGACAACCAACATTGAGGCATTCGATTTTACGTTTCCGACACTTGAGTGTCAGGAAGAGGAATTTAGCCACCGATAAGGTTGGTTTCCTAGTGGGCTTATTTAGCAGATATGCTACCCGCCTTTCTCTTAATCGGGAGCTAAACTGAGATAAATATGGGGCTATGAGATATTGCCTTAAGTCGTTATAAAAGGGACAACTCAGTAGAATGTGTTCTGTGGATTCTACCTCTCCCAAAGCACAATGGCACATTCTCTGATCATATGGAACTCCTCTAAATCTTCCCCTCAAAACCGCCGAGTCAAGAACGTTCAGTCTGGCTGCAGTGAGTAGTCTGCGGTATTCCAAAATGAATGTTAAATACAGAGGTGCTTCAAATATGGATTGCACCTGTTCGTCTGATTATCCCCATAGTGATATCAAGGGAGGTGAACCATTCACCCCATCTGCATGGACCAACTTAGACAAGCAAATGTTGTAATCCACCTGTCGGTCATCTGGTGTCATGATGACCAATAGGTGGGCAGTCTCATTCACTTGTCAGTGTTGACCTGTGGGGTAGGTGAAGGCAACACCCAGAAAGGTTTCAACCACCTAGCCACTCATCAACCAATGTTACTTAGTCATGTTAGCTGATGGGCAGGTGGGCATGGCTTGGGAGACATAGTCTTGCTAGATGGAGGTTTCCTACTCCTGCCACACATTTTTAAAAACACACGCAATGTGAATGGGGGCGGGGAGCTGATTGTATAAAATGAGCTCAGGAGTGCTGTGGGGGGGGGGTAATGCCACTTTTACACACAAGGTAGAAAGCATAAATTCTCTACCCCTCCTTCCTTCCCTTATATAAACCCATGTCTTCGTAACCAGAGGCATGACTACCCTATGGCACGCTGAGCCGTTGCTTGAAACTACTTGGGATTGCTTGGTGGTACAAAATATGGCCACATCCCTTCTGAGAGCCTGTTTTAAATTGTCCATTGAAAACACAGCTATGAACACTTGAATGCAAAGAGCGTACTTGTCACAAGTCTGTAAGGATCACAAACGTAAAACTTTAAGTTTGTCTGGTTTTGATATTTTCTGAAGCAGCAACTAGGAATAGATCAGACATCCACTTTTGGATTTGTTAGTGGGATGTATGTTGATTTTTTCACATCTGTCCCTTTTTAATTTGTAGTAATAAACTACCATATTTCATTGTATGTTGGAGAGAGTGTGTGTGTCCAGTAGCTTGTTTCTACAGCTCATTGTTAACCATTGTCCAAGAAGACATGCAACCTCCGCTTGTATTCCATCTCTGGAAACATTTTTGCTAACTCCTCATCTTCCATCTGTTATAAGGGGTTTGTACTATAACATGTGCTGAGAGGGGCACTAATTACAATTTATTGGCTACGTTAAAAGTAAATTGGCCACCACACGGATATTCAGGTTAGCACTGCTTTTGACAATTCACTACCTTGAGCGGTATTAAAAATCTACACTTAATGGTCAAATGGGTGTCCCCTACTTTTGCTGCACACAGCAGAAAACACTGGAAATTAGATGGTGTCGTGGACTGTGAATAGCACTTGGGAGCTTTTTCAGCGTGTAAATAATGAGAAAATGCAGCATATTATTGGTACAATAATATTTCCATATTAGTGCAAAATGCCGACTCAAGACCCTTCCCTGTGCTCCTGTCTCTCTATAGGTGGGTGGGTGTGAGAGAGAAACGGAGGAGGATTTGCTTGTGCATGTGCACATCTTAGTTTGTTGCCCCTGGCCCACCACTGCCTGCTGTTGTAGATAGCCCTGTGGGCAAGAATGCCTCCCACAACATGTAACTGCTCTCAGAGGTGTTAGTTCAATTGGTTAGAGCATGGTGCTAATAACACCAAGGTTGTGGGTTCGATCCCCATATGGGCCACCTGCATATTCCTGCATTGCAGGAGATTGGACTAGCTAACCCCCAAGTTCCCTTCCAGCTACCCAACTCTACGATTCTTTGAATCTTTGATTTTGCTTTGTGAAACTCTATAGCACTTAGCCTGCTTATCTCTTAAAAGGATCTGTTCTGCCACATGCTTGAACAAGTTCCACACCTTGAGTAGCTGTCCTGTACATATGCTAAATATGCTTCCTTGTCAATTGTTGCACTTTGATTATGTTGTAATTATTTTTATGCTTTGAGACATGTCGAGCCACGACTTCAGGTTTTAAAACACAGATTCTGTAGCATTGTTCGGGTGCAGTGTGCATCTTTCCCATTTAGTTAGGGTCGAAAGGGACCAGTTTTGTTTAGAAATACGTTATATGAACATTACATTCAGTGAAAGGAGGCTTGAGCTTATGGATGTGTCTTGTCTGTTACTCTCTTCAACCCACTGTCTGAATTGTGCATTGGCTAAAAGGCTCCTTTTGAATACCACCAGCAAATTCTGCCACCTGAAAAATAAAGCAGGTTTGGAAGTAAATACAGAATTGAATTGTGACCTTTCACTATAGCTTGAGTTCAAATCATCCGTGTGCTGTCCAGTCCTAAGGGCCAGCAAGAACCACCTCATATTAGCACGTGGTTGCAAGCATGCGTCTATTACTGCACAGGAGTCCACAAAGCCCGCCACAACCATAAGATTTTAACTCAGGCAGCTTCCCCTCTTCCTCTGTATGTCCAGTGTGAAACGATTCCCCTTCCACTAAGCAAAATGTTAAAATGCATTCTATGTGTCCTATTTTCTTTCTACTTTGGATCAGGGTCGGGACCTCACTGTGCAGAGAAGGGGAAGTTTAATCCTCCCCAGCCCCATGTCCAAGTCTTAGAGAAAATTCCCCCCTCTGCCCCAAAGCTAATTTTAAAATATGAAGCCTGTGAAGTGTCCTCTCCTCCCACGTGGTTGCAATAAAAGTTAAGTGAAATGGTTTGAAAAGATCAATTATACCACAACAAGTAGTCCTCAGTGTGCCATTGTTTGAGAATCACTGGTTTATAACTTCAGTACCAGATTCAATTCTGCATGTCAATTTATTTTTCAAAGCCTTTGACTTTATATGCACAAGAAAACAAATATTTTGCAGAGTGTTATTTTGCAGGAAACTCATGATTCATGTGTGATGTCGTCCTACCCACCACTGCCCTGTGGGTTTGACCAATGGTTCCCAAACCTTTGCTTCCCACACACCGCTCAAATGTAGCTGATTGTCTTGGCAGACCACCTAATGGTCCCCCCACCCCACCCCAGGTTGTGGCAACTGTTATACGCCGTGTTAGATGCTGCATGGTTTTTAATTGCTTTTTTATTTCTTGCATTGTATTTTATAGAACTACAATTTGCATTCCATAGAATTCCAATTGCAGTGCAACAAATTGCAATGTAACAAATAAAAGAAGCAATAAAAATACAGTTGAAATCAATATGAATATTTAACATAGACATGCCACTGACCAACTGAATGAAGCTTGCAGATCACTGGTGGTCCATAGTTTGGGAAACCCTGTGTTAGATTATCATTTATACAACCGGGGCGGCGGTGGCGGGGTTTCTTGGAAGTTTCCACTATGCTAATATGCCTTTCTTATAATATGTAAATTAAAAAGTGGGTGGCCTGTTTAACACTCAGAAGCTTAAAACCTACAGTCTGCAACATATTCTCCTTGTTACAGGAGATCCAGTGTGGTGCAGTGAGATCCATGTTCAAGTCTCTGTTTTATCTATGATCCCTCTGGGAGACTTGGACCTAACCTAACCCGTAGCATTGTGGCAAGTGGAAGGTGGGTGGAGAACCTCCTACATGTGTCTCCTGCAAAGTCCCACTCTTATTGATAGGCATGCCATCTTTTTCTTGGTGTTCTCATATTATTATTATTTATTAATTTTTATTGCAACTTTGCTCTTGGGGGCATTTTTTTTTTTAAAAAAAGCATCAAAACAATACAATTCAAAATAAAATAAAATAGAACAAACAAAAGCATTTAAAACTGGTGCGTAAACAAAGTAGTTGTCTATGTGAGGTTCCTCCCCGTTGTTTTGAAATGTCTAATTACTCTGTGCAATATGATCACTCTGCAAAAGTTAATGCTGGTTCCATTGAATAACTAGGAACGCATAGAGAGCTGTTTATTGAAATCAGTTACAGGAAATGTTGCAATTCCTCCATATATTGCAAGGTATACTATTTCTTAATTGAAGTGCTACTTCGTTACACACAGTTTACCTGAAACCTATTTGCATTAATTGCTGAGGAGGGAGAGAGTGCACCTGTCCTTCTGCCAGAATTTGGCACATGGGGGTGGCAGCAAGAGATAAATATCTGGCCCAGAGAGTCAGAAGGGCTCCCATCCCTGCAAGAGAACATTTACAGGATAATTTCCCAGAGGATAGTTTTAAGAGCTAGGACACAAATGAAGAACCAACCAGGTGGTTGGCAAAAATAACTTCTTTTTCTTCCTTCCTCTGTATATCCCTGAGTAGTATACAAGGCCACCCGACATCAGTGAGAAGTGGGTTAGGCAGAAAGTGAGAGAGATTTCCCCAGAACATTATGACTGAATAATAAGACATCTCCAGGTTTGGTGTTAAAAGGATCCATGCATTTATTTTTCCATTTCCTGATTTTGGTGTAAATCTGCACTTTTCACCTGCCTGGTGACAGCTTTAGACTTGAGCTAGTGGCTTGAGCTGTGCTCAGTCTGAATGAATTATTATTATTATTATTATTATTATTATTATTATTATTATGGCTTAAGCTACAATTGTGAGACAATGGTATCCTGTTTTGTAGTACATCTCTCCCCCCCTGACCTTGAATGCAAATTAGTCCCAATAACTGTTTATTACTGTAAAAAAAGGTAGCCTTGTCAGGTTTTCTTTGAATACAGGAAGCCGAGTGTGCCAAAATTAATTCTCTTTTGACTTGGGCCATGTAGGGTTTTAACAACCACACCTCTTCAGGTCTTTCTTGTAATCTTTGTCCTTTCCTTGTAATAATATCTGGCGCTTGTATCTATAGGAGTAAAGCGACAGCTGAAGCCTATTAACGTCCATTCTTCTGGAGCGATGCTGGAAGTCGTAAAATTCCTTCAAGTGAGCACAGTTTTGCTGGCAGCCTTTGTTTGCTAATTGTATTCAGTTGCAGTTGGGCAGCAGCAGAGTTTGATGGATTCTGGTGGGTGGCTTTTAGTGCTGAGTACTGACTTTGGCTGACGCGGGTGGGGCTGTGGTCTAAACCACAGAGCCTAGGGCTTGCCGATCAGAAGGTCGGCGGTTCGAATCTCCGCGATGGGGTGAGCTTCCGTTGCTCGGTCCCAGCTCCTGCCAACCTAGCAGTTCAAAAGCATGTCAAAGTGCAAGTAGATAAATAGATACCGCTATGGCGGGAAGGTAAACAGCGTTTCCATGCGCTGCTCTGGTTCGCCAGAAGCAGCTTAGTCATGCTGGCCACATGACCTGGAAGCTGTCTGCGGACAAACGCCGGCTCCCTCGGCCTGTAAAGCAAGATGAGTGCCGCAACCCCAGAGTCTTTCCCGACTGGACTTAACAGTCAGGGGTCCCTTTACCTTTACTGTCTATGGCAACTCTTGGCAGCTCTTCGACCTTTTGCAGATGCTTTATTGAGGTAGTAAAGTGAACTTCAAGTTCCCTCCCCTCAAGCAATAGTTTGGAACTGACTGCATGAACATATTAGGTACTGGTTAGGTTTTACACAGATGTAAAAATGAGTGGTGCCTGCCCTGAAAGGATGCAGTGTGGACTGACTGTTCATTTGACCATTCCTCTTTAATTCATCTCCCTGTGCTGCCAAAGATACACAGGGATCTGTGGCCACACTGTGTGTATCATGCAGTGTTAGAAACTCAGATATATAAGCTAGGAGCTAAATGGCTCCTTAAGGGACCCAGGTGGCGCTGTGGGTTAAACCACAGAGTCTAGGGCTTGCTGATCAGAAGGTCGGCGGTTCGAATCCCTGCCACGGGGTGAGCTCCCGTTGCTCGGTCCCAGCTCCTGCCCACCTAGCAGTTCGAAAGCACCTAAAAGTGCAAGTAGATAAATAGGGACCGCTCCAGCGGGAAGGTAAACGGCGTTTCCGTGCGCTGCTCTGGTTTGCCAGAAGCAGCTTTGTCATGCTGGCCACATGACCCGGAAGCTGTCTGCGGACAAACGCCGGCTCCCTCGGCCTATAGAGCGAGATGAGCGCCGCAACCCCAGAGTCGGACACGACTGGACCTGATGGTCAGGGGTCCCTTTACCTTTAAATGGCTCCTTAAACCAAGGTTACAGCCACCAAATGTCTAATTGCCATTTTGGGGCAAGGTGGCTCCGAAGTCTTACATTTCAAATGATGGACTGACTGTGATTGATTCCTAGTTAAACATCTGGCTAGTTCAGATGACAACCTTGAGCTAAGAGCTTTGAGAACTTAAGAGAAGAAAAGTCAGTTGATCCAGGGACATATATTGGCCCATTCTGACCTCTTTTTCCTAATGGTGACTGCTGTTGCTCAGGCTGCACAGAGAAAAGCATTTTGGTTCCAGAAATCCATTCTTATTGTGCAGATAAAATATAACTTGATAGAATTCTTCAGGACGGGGTATTGATGTGTTAAAACAGTGCAGATCCAATTGTCCCTAGAGATGCACCTCAAGATAGTGGAGATGTCACATGCCATTTTGGCATCCAGGCATCTTCATTTGGTCTCTAAGGGACCTGGCTAATTTCGAACACGGTGTGTATGCTCAGTCTTCATTGAGTTACCTCTCCCACCCAAGCTCACACACCCTCAGATACCTGTGGTTTTTTTTTTTTCAAACCTTGAGATCTCTCAAGTCTATGGATTTAATTTTTATTTTATTTAAAAACCTTTATAAACCACTTAATATTCCATATTTCTGATACCTCTCCTTATTGCATGGATAGCACTACATAACAATAATCACTCCGTGAATTAGCTTTAGTATTATAGCAATAGTTACTATTGCTATATTAGTGTTACTTCCTCTAGAGAAGCCTTTCTCAGCCTTGAGTCACATTAATTAATTAATTAATTAATTAATTTCCTATCAAGGTGGATTACAGATAAAATAAGAACAGTTTAAAACATAGGGGGGGGGGACAATCTTTTTTAAAAAATTAAACATTAATAGGATTAAAACCATATATAAATCGACCCTACAATCAAATATTAGAGTATATATCCTGCTGTTCTCTGGTTGATGGAAATCGGTTTATGAAGAGACATTGCCCTCAATAGTGAATATGATAGGGCTTCCCATTCCTTTCGAGACCCCTGCACTCCCCCTCATCTGCTCCAGAAGGTACCCAACTCTCTGGAGCAGATTTCGGTCATGCACAGGGGGCTCTGGGAAGGAGAAAGGTAATCCTGGTTTGTACAAGCTGAAGTATAAGTGGAACACCAGAACTGCATATTTCCCATTGTAACAGTGAATTGTTTGCTTGCTCATTGCATGTTCAGAATGTCTTCCCTTGCATTATGGTCATACCACTTCACATCTCTATCTGGTTTTGTTATAAAAATGTAGATAGTATTTTTGTTAGCTCAGTTGGTTGGAGTGTGGTGTACCAAGGTTGCAGGTTTGATCCCTATATGGGACAGCTGCATATTCCTGCATTGCAGGGGGTTGGATTAGGTAATCCTCAGGGTCCCTTCCAGCTCTAGAATTCTATGATTTTAACAATCTAATTTAAGAGAGGGGAGGGGGGAATTCCCTACTTGCTAAATTTGTGGGCTATCAAAAGAATATGCACCGCTTTGTGCCTGCAGCAGTCCACACCGATATAAGCAAATGTGTAGTTTGCATATCAGAACAGTTGAATTTCCCCATTCAAACACTTTGAAAATTTGGACCCCAGCGGCAAATACTTCTTTGCCAAGTTCATGATTAATCCTTTTTCTCCAAACATGCCTATACATAATGTTTGCTTGAATTAATGATAGCCATCTTTACAGGTGTTGTAAAAATTGTGAAGAACATCTCATTTTTGATCATTCTGCTTTGCATTTTTATTTAATGAATCTGTATATGTTTCTCATTAACGTATGTTCTCACCCAGAGAAGTAGTTTTTGTGCCATTCCTAAAAGGCCTTCATTCTAGTGGGTATCCTAACATTTCTTTAAACCTTCTATTGTGCTGTTGAATCTCTAGGAGGTTAAGAGAAGCATTTCAGGATGATAATTCAGTGCACTTGCAATGTTTATGTATTTTATTTATTTTTTTAAAAAATACATTCCTCCAGATGTTTTGAGACTACAATTCCCATCTCCCCTGACCACTGGTCCTGCTAGCTAGGGTTCATGGGAGTTGTAGGCCAAAAACATTTGGAGGGCCGAGGTTGAATAAGCTTGTTTTAAAGCATCAGATAAGCATTCATCACATAAAGGCCTCCTGAAATATAATGGTTTTAACCAGGCTGCTGAAACTCAGCAGGGATGGTGCCCGTTGGAACTTCTGTTGGGAGGGATTTCCATAAAGGTGGCTGCACAGCACTGAAGGCACAGCTCCTCATTGACATGAGCCTTGTTTTTGGTCGTAATGGGTGAAAAATTCGGTTCCTTAGGTGAGGCTATTAGTCAATTTGTCTACTTCAACTGGCAGTAGCTCTCCGGGGTCTTGGGTAAAAAATCCTGCTCTTTGCTTTGCTACTGGAACTTTTTATCTGGAAATGCATCCAAATCAAATTGCAGAGTAGAAATTGACACATAAGAAATGCTCCACTAGTGAAAGACATTGACCTGGACAGTGACTAGGGATAGGGAGATACATCTATCCTCTTTAATGACGTACATAAAAGTTAGGAGATAACTTGGAAGTGCAGCTTAACTAGTAAGGTTATTTCAGGCTGTAGATTGTACCCTTTCACATGAATATCAGCAGCTGATTATGCCGAAACCAGATACTTGTGGTCTATACAAACCCTAAGATGATGATCATGATTGCATGGTCCTTTGCAACATAAAATTGAGCATTGCAGTGAAAGATTTTTATGATCTAGGAAAAACAAGCCGACACAATCTACTATTGTGAAATTGCTTTCAGCATTGACTTTTGCACTACTCTACAAATAATTATAGGCCTCAGGATATGCCTGAGCATGCAGGTGTACCTGCTTGCATCTTAATGACTTTACAGTTTATTTTTATAGCCCAAATGTTCTGGTTCTTCAGCTTTTTGCTGGTGAGTCTAATCCTTTGCCAACCTGGTATCCTCCAAAGTCATTTTGGACTACGACTTCCAACATGGGGGTGCTGGCTGGGGCTGAAGGGAGTTGTAGATCAAAACATCTGGCGGGCACCAGATTGGTGAAGACTTTCCCAAGTTGTTGGAAAGCTACCTATCTTCATGCCCTGTAGATCATGTTCAGATTAAATGCTTAGCTTTGTAGTAGGGGTAGATACCTGGCAATGACTCTTCAGCCCTCGCTTTTGTTTAACTGATTGCCTGTAGTAACAACATCAGTTACTGTCCTCCTTGCTGGGTCCCTAAAGAACTATGAAATCAACAGATCTGTGGGGACTGTATCTTTGGTAAATTAAAATTCCTGTCTTTGCTCAAGCCATTTCCTGCCTTTGTCTAAGGTGGACCTATTTGGCCTCACTAAAGGAGAAGATCTGGGGCAAGTCTACTCCTGTCCAGAGAATACCAACATTGATGATTATTTTTGTTAGGAATGAGGATATCTGCAGCAGCCTCAAATACATTTTAGGAAGTGACTTACATGCATCTCCCACCTCTTTGTGCTCACTCACCTTATTGCAACTGCTTGTGGAAAGGCCTGCAGTTGTTGACTAGTGTTCTCAAAATCTATCTTTAGCATACCAGGCAATTTCTAATTAAAGTTTAATTGCCAGCCAGGAGTCTTGGATCAAATTAAACCATAAATTGTTCCAATTTACGCTGGGTTGCAAAATCAGCCTTACGCTAATGCAAGATGAAGAAGTATACCAAAGAGTGAGAGGGCTCTGTATTTCCAAATCTGCTTAGAGTGTACAAGAGATTTGTGCACATAATAAAGTTAATTAGGTCTCATTTTGTATCTAGTCCTGGACGAACATTGTAAGCCAGAGTCAATTTTCCTCAGGATGAAATGTTAATCTGAAGAAGCCTGAAGATAACTGTTATTAGGTACCTAGTATGTTCACTTGCTTTTATTGTTTGCAAAACTGTGATGTGGAAAATGTTCAATATTTTTGTTGTTAAAAGACTGCCATGCCCACCTGTTACTGAACATCTTGTCCAGATAGTATTTGATTTGCATGTTCTAAGAACAAGAATAGAGTAGCAGCAGGGAGCACACCATGCATCTGATAAAATGTCAATGGAAGAGCTAAATTTATCCTGGGAGATATTTTTCTCCTAAAGAACAGTACATTTATGACTTCTCAGAAACGTCAGGAGTCAGAACCGTCAAGGGGACTATTGGGTTTCAACTAAGAATCAGCTATGGAAATTTGCCTTATCAAAGATGACACCACAGAGGTATAGCATCTGCTCTTTAGATGCCAGAGTTCTGGTTTTCTAAAATAAGCAGTACGCGTTATGTTTTATGACAAGCTGATGTGCTGGGATAAAGGGATAGCCTTTTTGAAACAAAGGACGTCCCTTTGAAACTCTGAGTGAAAGTCATTATGCATGCAGAATTGCTTTTTGCTTTTTTTAAAAAAAACATATTGCACAATAGTGCAGAATTCATTTGTTTAAGGGGATTTTAGTTTAAATACAGATTTGTGGTTTTCATACATTTACAAAATGCTTCAGTCTTGAATACTTGATCCAGAGGTATGTGAAAAGCATTATACTGTTCCAGTACTTGGCAGTTGTTTTTAACCAAGACCTAGGAATGTTGGCATTATCCAGTGATGTCCTTTGGAAGGCTCCAGTGCATGCAGATTGTTCTCATGTTTGGGATAGCTTCTTTACTAGAGGCAACCAAGGAAGTCATTCCAGATGTATATTCCTCCCGGGTGTGCTCAGTGAATTGACATCGGTAGGAAAACTTCTGCGCTCAAAGAGTATTCACAAGCATTTGAGTATATGCAGATCGGAGACGCACATGGGTCTCATCATTTTTACTAATTTTCAGAGGGGGAACTGTGTTAGTCCATGTTGCAGCAATGAACGCAAAGTGTCCTATGGCATCCTAAAGGCTGAGGCTGCATTCCAAATCTCCAATCCACCTTGCTGGGCGGGGATGGAGTTGGGTTGAATGGAGTGGAGGCCTTCCTATGCAACAGCTCCACCATATTCTGCCCTCAGAGTGATGCTGGCATGACTCCTGGTGTGGACCACATTGTTTTGGCTGACAAAAGTGCAATCCTAACCCTGGAAACCACTGGGATTCTGGGGTAGGTTGTGGAAAGCCCCAAAGCAGAGTGGAGAGAGGCTGACCTGACCTGGGATCCACTGGATTCCAAGCCACGCCAGTGCCACCACTTCAGGCTCCAAGCTGAAGTAGCATCTGCCCCTGGCCAGTTGAGTACCAGGGCTGCTTATGTGGCAGTGGCTTCATGGCTGCACCATCCCTTGCTGTTGCTCAGTCGGGTTAGTATTGCTGTATAAGAAATTCATTATGTCATACACCTTTGTGGACTGTAATCCACATAATCAGATGTATTCTCAGTAACAGGTAAGAACGTAAGAGCCTTGTTGAATCACCACTCTGTTTTAGAATACTGGTAATAGAATCGTAGAGCTGGAAGGGATCCTAAGGAACCCATTGTAATGAAGTAATCCCAACATGTGGTCTCCCATCCGCATTTGAAACCATACCAGACCCTGCTTAGCTTTGCAGATGTGCTAGCAGTTTTATTTCTGCACCACTTCACCGTGACCAGCCAGAAACCTATGTAAACCCTGCAAGCAGGACCTGAATGCAGCAGCACTCTCCCTGCTTGTGATTTATAGGTATGTATGCACACATATTTCTGCTCCATTAGTCTTTACGAAGCCTGAAACTTCACAAATCTTTTCAGTGCTTTTCCTGCCCTTATTTTTCATTTTGAACACCTTATTTGCTATATTTTCTATAACAGGGCATTCATCTACCTCTTTAAGTATCCTTGGACTTGGAAACTAGTATTATTCTTTGGTTTTCCTATGACCTTTTCCTGTTCACAGCTTGGCCCTTTTATCACCTACCCACAAACATGCTTACTGTTACATTCACTTCCTCATTTGTGCAACTATTTTGCTTTCCTTCCTGTATTAGCATCCTGCTTAGAGCAACTGAAGAGGATGAGAACCAGAGGAAGGGCAAAAAATTTCCTTTGCCTAATATAAAAACGGTAAAGGACCCCTGACAGTTAAGTCCAGTCGCGAAAGAGACTGGTTGCAGCGCTCATCTTGCTTTGCTGGCTGAAGGGGCTGGTGTTTGTCCACAGACAGTTTTTCCAGGTCATGTGGCCAGCATGACTAAGCTGCTTCTGGTGAAACCAGAACAGTGCACGGAAACGCCATTTACCTTCCCGCCAGAGCAGTACCTATTTATCTACTTGCACTTCAGCATGCTTTCAAACTGCTAGGTTGCTCACCCTGTTGCGGGGATTTGAACCGCCGACCTTCCGATCAGTAAGCCCTAGGCTCAGTGGTTTAGACCACAGTGCCACCCGTGTCTTGCCTAATATACTTAAAATCAAATTCAGTTACCAGCTTTGAGGCTTAATATTGACCCATGATTTTGTGTGGAGGAGAGCATTCTTTGTTCCATGAATCCTATTTCCTTGGTGGATTGTTTTATATTTTATGAAAATTGTAAATTTAAGTGTTGCGTGCTATTCAGAGTAGTGCTTTAACACCAGAAGGGCGGGAAATAAATATTATAATATATGATTTGTTTAATGTACTCTCTTTGACTCCAGCTCCCAGTTGCAGCTTAGCATATAGTGCACTGTGGGAAATCTCTAACATGCATTAAGGCAGGTGATTGGAGGCTACATTCATGGGATTTCTATTGCAGACTGCATGTTTCCAAGAGAAAGTAACTGGCCCCAGTGCAGTGGGACACACTCCTGGGAGAGGTATCCAATGCCCATTTATTTTCTTTGTCTTTTAAAGCAGCACATAATGCAACATAATGCACATAATGCAACACCTGTTTCATTTGGACTTGGAAAGTTGGGTATTAGGATTCTGCTGTGGCTTCTTCTCCCACCTGCTGTGTATAAGTTGTCTCCAGCCTTGGGTTCACCATGCATGGAGCCAAGGAGTGGAATTGTGCTTGCTGGCTACAATCAAAGCATATTGATGTGAAGTTTTAGAAGGATGCTTCTGTGTGCACACTCCAGCGGTATGCGCACAGGCCCTTTCACATGCTTGGTAACCTTGACTGACCAGTGTCCCTGGTTGCATGGAATTGTCCATGCCCATAGAAGCTCATTCATGCCTTTGCCCCAGTATATGGAGGTTGGGGGCTGAGGTCACCCAGTGACACCCTGTACCTGCACATCGAGCATATGCGAGTGTCGGGTTTATACTGGGAATGTTAGTCTTTAGTATGCAAAGGTTTTGATTATAATTTTTTTTAAGTGGATTCAGTTGAAATATGAGAGGTCCCAAGTTTTGGAAATGTAGGATTAAAATGA
Source organism: Lacerta agilis (assembly GCF_009819535.1). Classification (NCBI taxonomy): domain Eukaryota; kingdom Metazoa; phylum Chordata; class Lepidosauria; order Squamata; family Lacertidae; genus Lacerta; species Lacerta agilis. Next base: position 96,362,580 of record NC_046314.1, read on the forward strand.
TCAAAGATCAAAGTTCAAACGAAAAAACCCTAAGGCATCCAGGTCTGTAGCTTATGCACTGGACTTTTGGACACAAACTCTTTGAGCAGATGAAGATGGCTATTGCCTCTGTGCTTCCTTGTTTCTATGAACAAATTCTTGTTGCCACCAAATGACATTAGGGAGATAGGAAGCTGCCTTATGCTGAGTCAGACCATTATTCCATCTAGCTGATCACTGTCTACACCGACCAGCAACTGCATTCCAGGGTTTCAGACTGGGATCTCTTCCAGCCCGAGATGCTGGGGATTGAACCTAGAACTTTGCTTTATGCAAAGCAGAGCCATGGCCCCTGCCCTCATGGAGATCATACATTTTCTCCAGTGCTATAAGTGCTGAATGAGAATAGCCTGCTTATCATCTTGTAGGTCAAATTGGTCTGTCAGATAGCTAAAACCTCTCAAGACTCATTCCTCAGCTTGGACTATCCTGACCTCTCCTGGTCTATGTTTCACATTCCTTGTGAACCAAGTTAATCAGTCTTCATAATGCAAGCAAACGCAGCTTTCAGGCTCCCTTGGAAACTGAAATTTAGCGCTGCCGTTCCTTGATAATTGCAGCAGCAGTATTGCTCCTCTTTAAAGACCCTTGTAAAAGTCTGGATCCCTCCATGTTATTTGTCCAACCAGCACACTTCTTGCTTCTTTATCCCTCTTTTTTGCTGAAGCTCTGAGCTGGCTTCACTGGGCTGGATTGACTTTCCTGTGCTGAGAGACACGAGGATTCAGCAGAGGAATTGCAGTGATGCCTCTTGACATTCTGTCTGCACATTCTCTCGACACGACCCCTTTGGCCCTTTCCTCAGCAGCAAATGTGGCACTGAAAGAGATGTTCCTTTGCAGTTTTAGAGCTTTTTCTCTCTCTCCCCTCTCCCGTCTCCATCTCACTGGTGATGGGTTCAACAAGCCTGTAGTACTATTTCTTTTCTTGATCTCTGTTGGAGGAATTCAACATAGTGCTGCAGTATCTGTTCTGTCAGTTTTTCAGCTTGCTGGATGTAAAGACCCCTCCTTCTCCCCCTGCACGCATGCTTTTTTTGGGGGGGGTTCTCCTGGAACCCCCCCCCCACGATCCAATTTGGGAGGAGGGGAAAGCACTTGCAGAGGCCCTTGGGTGGGCTTCCCCTCGCAGAACTTGTTGAGTGAATCTGGCCTTTGGTGCCCTTAGAAATATATAGACTGAACACTTTAACACTGTCTGCTTAGTGCTGTCATTGCCATCTTTTTGGCACCCGCACAAGACTTTCTCTTTCTCCTTGTTATTTGTTGATCTTTCAAGCTTCTCTGTAGCTTTGGGACTATCTGCTAGCTTGGTTATATTTATGGGGATCATGTTGAGGTTGTGAAATTTCTATTTTTATTTTAAATTTAGTGCATTGCCATTTTTTTGTTGTGTCTGTTTGCAAGTTATAAAATTATGCTGTATTAGGTTTTTGTTTTTTCCCCTTTTTTAAAAAAATTGCTTACTGTATGTTGCCTTGGAGCATTTTTTGTCATAAGGGAATGCATACATAAGAGTAATAATAATAATAATAATAATAATAATAATAATGTAGGTAGAGATGCAGATGTAATGCCTGAAAAGAAATGGCAAAGTTAGTCAGGCCCTGGACTGCCAATCCATCATACTGCTCTCTATAGCGCTTTGGAAATGTTCCATGAATTCACCTCCAAGCTGAGTGATTTGCTATGCAGAAATAATAATAATAATAATAATAATCTTCAGGCTAAACTGCAGGGAGACTCAGAGGGTAGGTGGGAAAGATGATAGCAATAGCCCTCGGGACCCAGCGGGGCTCAGTTGGATTTGTAACAAGTTGGTTTTGATTTACAGCGTTTAGCTTTTTGACTTGGGAGGAAAGGGAAGTGGGTCACACTGGGAGACAAGTGCTATATCCTGCATAACAACTTATTGAAGTATGTTTTAGACTTGCCCTTTCTCTGAGTCACCACTGCACAGTAAAAATTCACAGAATGTTCACTGGGTCAAGACAATTTACTGCTTGCTGCTTCTATTCTGATCATGTTAAGAAAAAAGGAAGTGCAGACCAGATGGCTTGTGTTTGCAGGATTGATACCAAGGGTTGCATCCAGCTAAGTTTTCAGTGTAGACCCATTGAAATTAATGGGCCTAAGTTAGTCATATTCATTGATTTTATGCCAAGCAGAACTTAATTAGGAATCTTCTGTATACTTCTCATTTTTCTTCTTTTTTTAAACACACATGTACTTTTTAATCTTTGTAGCATTTTTTTTTTAAATCCAAAAACTGTTCTCAAAGATTACAGGTGGGTAGCTGTGTTGGTCTGCCATAGTCAAAACAAAATAAAAAATTCTTTCCAGTAGCACCTTAGAGACCAACTGAGTTTGTTCTTGGTATGAGCTTTCGTGTGCATGCATTTCGTGTGTATCTGAAGAAGTGTGCATGCACACGAAAGCTCATACCAAGAACAAACTTAGTTGGTCTCTAAGGTGCTACTGGAAATAATTTTCTATTTTGTTTTCAAAGAAACTCTCAAATGTCTACCCCTTCTTCTGGAAATTTTATATTGGTCTGAAATACCTGTTAATGGTGATGAAGGATCTTCTGGGACCTTTGTACACAGAACCTAGATTGATTGGTTGATTGATTGATTGGTTGATTGATTGATGGATATGTTATCATAGATGCAGCTTTTCCTTCCTTGCTGCATGTTCAATTTTGGGCAGAAGCAGAAAATCCAAAAGATAGGGTTGTGTGTGTGTGTTTTCTTTTTTTATTAAATAGAAGCTGCTTTGAGTGTGTTGGCAGAAAGGCACTAGGTGTATAAATAAAGAACAAGATTGCAGGGCTGTTACAAGGATTATGGAGAGAATATCTGTGAAATGATCTGAACACTTAAAACTATTAAAAATTATTAAAATATTAATACTCTTGGAGAGTCCTCCAGGACCCAGGATTTGATATTTCAGAGCTGCATAAACATATTTGTATGACTGGTGCAGATAACTGGCTGATCTGTTTCTGTTGTGGGGAATGCTAGAGCAGGAGTAGATATCTGTACCTCTTGGGGTCTCTTCCTGCAGTCCCAGGTCTTCCAGCTTCAGCTTTCACAACTGTTGCTCACCATGAACCACCATTGCCAGGATTGGCAGCAACAGCAGCAGATACCATATTTACGCGAATCTAATGCACCATCAAATCTAATATGCACCTCAGTTTTGAAAACCTAGAAACAACAAAAGTATTTACTGGCGAATGTAAATGCGCCATCGTATCTAATGTGCCCCCTAATTTTCACAGCGTAATTTGGCCAAAAAAGGTTCACATTTCATTTGAGTAAATACAGTATGGTCTGTGCATAAAATAATAGTTTTCTTATTTTGCCAATTGTGCAGCATTAAGTATTCAGTTTATATTTGACTACCTCTAGTAATGTTTTCTCTGAAATTTGTAAGTTTCTTTTTCTTCTTTTTGGTTAACTGTTGTGTTAAAGGTGCATTCTGTAGTTGGCCTTTGTAATGTTTTCTTTTGAAACAAATTAACATATTTTGATTTCCTGTTAATTTGAATGTATGCTTTATTTTTGGCTTCTGGGTTGTTTTGTTTGATGTTTCAGTGTAGGTTGTAAACTGCTTGGAGATTTTTTCCTTAAAAATATGAAGCAGTATAGAAATGAAATTAATTATAATCTCTCTCTCTCTCTCTCTCGTGTGTGTGTGTGTGTGTGTGTGTGTATCTCAAATAATTCAAGATTCAGACTTGCAGCAAATGAACTGCTGACTCTTTTCATAAGCTTGGTGAGAATTAGTTTCCCTAAGAAGGAAACTCAGACTCATTTTGTTCTCAGGAGTGAAGGCAGCCTTGGAGTTCCTATTCCTATTGCTTGGGGATTTCTACGGATACAAAATCTATCGCTGGAGCGGACTAGCTGCTACTAATACAGATGAGTTTTCTCTGATTAATGGGACAGTTTTATATATTTTGGACCGGCAGCCTGTGTAACAGTATTGTACAGTTACCGTATGTAGAGTCAGGGTAGGTAGCAAGTGGTTATTCTTGACCATTTATGTTCTATTATGTGAAACTGAAAAGTTTCACTACTTTGGATAAAGCATTAACTGGTACTGGTCTGTGGAATGTGAGGTGCTGAAAAGTAAGAGATGCCTACTGGCAAGAATCTCGCGTGCTAACCTTGCCTGGTTGACACAGTTTTCTCTCTTTGATCCCTTTTCAGATTAATCATCATGAGAGCCATACAGCCCCCTTTACGTGAAAAAGATCTGTCGAACTCAAATTTGGCGTTCTTGTTCTTGGCACAGAAACGAAAATAGTGAAAACATTCTGCTTTTATAAGCAAATGAAAACTATATTTATTGTGCCTAAAGCAACAACGACATACTTTTGAAACATCTGTCATTCTGTGGTGTGTGTGTGTGTGTGTTCATTCTCATGCTCTATTTTTTTTTATAAATGAAGCTTGCTTTTTGAAAGCATAAGCACATATTTCTGATTTATAATTCTCTCCGTACTCACCCACCTGAAGGAAGACTGGAGTGTGCGAATTTAAACTGAGCTGCAGCAGACTAGCATTTTGCCCCATGTGTGATTTTGCCTGCTGCATCCTCTAAATTGTGGTATTGTGGTGGGATGTAGACCAGAGATGCCTCAGCTTCGCCTTGAAGCTTACTGAGTGATTTGGGCTGTTCATCCCCCCCCCCAATGGCTATAAAGATAAAATTGGGTGGGTGGGTGGGAACAGGAGAACCTTCATGAATTTTTAAAAAGAAGTGTGGGATGCAAATATAATTTCAAATACTGTGAGGCAAACACAGTATTCTGATTTTTACCTGTTAAAAGTATGGTGGGGTTTTTTTGTTTTTGTTTTACTTGAACAGGAATTGCAGTGTTTTGTACTATATGCATAGCAAACTTCAGCTTTCTGTGGAATGTAAATGCATCTTAACTGGTTTTGGAGCACACTTTGAAATTAAGGAGAAATGGGTACCAATTTTCAGATTTTAACAATACATTCTGGGTTGGATCCAAAAGCCTCTTCTACATATCAGATTGGATACAGGAAAAAGCTCTCCTATTAAAGTAAGGGCTCCTTCAGACTTGATTGAAGAGTGTTGCATGAGAAAAGTGACTCCAGATTGCAGATGAGTTACAGTGTTTGTGCAAATTCTTCTGTAAGGACTTGATAAGCTCATTCTCAAGAACTTTTTATGATCCACTTGGGTTAAAATGCACGACAGTCTGCAGTTAACAAAATATGCATTTTTATTAACTGTTTCATATACTGTCATGCAACCCCTCATATATAGTGGTGCTGCGCTGCATATTCATGGGAGCCAATGTGGTGTAGTGGTTAAGAGCAGTAGACTCGTAATCTGGTGAACTGGGTTCGCGTCTCTGCTCCTCCACATGCAGCTGCTGGGTGACCTTGGGCTAGTCACACTTCTCTGAAGTCTCTCAGCCCCACTCACCTCACAGAGTGTTTGTTGTAGGGGAGGAAGGGAAAGGAGAATGTTAGCCGCTTTGAGACTCCTTCGGGTGGTGAAAAGCGGGATATCAAATCCAAACTCCTCCTCCTCCTCCTCCTCCTCCTCCTCTTCTTCTTTTCTGCGTTTTCTCCTTCTCATTGTTGACTGGATTGAAGTTAATGTGTATATTTCTAATGCATTTATTTTGGAGAAGGAAACCCCGGATCTGAAATGTCTGTGATGTGCTTGGGAGTAAATAGTTACAGAGTGAAAATTAGATACTGCAGCCCTAGCAGAATGCGATAACTACCATATGCATTCCTTTGTGGAACTCCTAAAAAATGTTGTTAGTTCTTTTTATTGTGTTTTCTGCATTCAGTCTGTGCTACCAATAATTGGATCTATAACATTTGTCTTTAAATCCTGCCCTCATGGGCGCTGGCGATCCCCCTGCACAGCATAAAACAGGGAGGCCGCGAACCGGGGAGCAGTTGGCGGGCAGGTGGGCGCAAAGGAGGGCGAGGGGGAGCAGCCGGGGCAGAGGAATGCCGAGTCAGGGGGCTGGCACGCCCCCCGCGAGGAATCGGGGAAAGCCACGGGGAGAAGGGAGGCCGAGAGGGGGAATCCTCATAGGGCTGGATGCCCCAGTGGCTTCCCCCACCTTTTCCAGGGGGGCTCGCAGCTGCCTTTGCCCAGAGGCGGAATTTTATTCCGGGGGGGGGGGCGTTGAAACTGAGGCACGTGAAGGAGAAGGTGGGCTTGGTTTTTCTGAGAGAGAAAAGGAGTAAGAGGGAAGCCTGCGCCTGGGAGAGGAAGGGGCAGCCCTGAGATCGGGTCCCTTGCAAGGGGCTTCTGCCCTGGGGGGGGGAGGGGGCGGGGCGAGGGGGCTCAAGGCCGCGCGGGTTCGCGGGGTTCGCGCGCCCGTGAGCCGGCTGCTGCTTCCGAGGGCCCCGCTCCTGCCGCCGCCGCCGCCTCCGCCCGGCTGCTCCGTCCTACCTACAGGGAGGAGCAGAGAAAAGAGCCCGCGAGGAGCGGCTCAGAGATGCCCTCGCCGGCCCGCCAAGCCTTCCAGCCGGCCCCTCGCCGCTGCCGCCCCCCTCACCTGCGCCAGGCTCCGGCCGCCCTTTCCAAAGGCTTCAGGGTGGGTAATTAACTTTTAAAGTAAAATCCCAATTACAGTATTTAAAGCGTGCTTAACTCAACTTATGGCACCATATTCCAGGCTGACAGAAAGTTATCTGAATTGTTTCTTTAAAAAAGGAAAGAAATAAAAAGCTGTTGGATTTTTTTCCATGGTAGAAATGGTAACGGGGTTAAATTGAGCCTTCCTAATTCCGCTGAAATCTGACACAACATTGTCCTTGGTCAGATTCCTTCCGTCTCTCTTCCATAATTCAAGCTCCATGATGCCTTATCTTGCCAGGTATTTGAAATGTACTCATAACACAATTACTTTACAGCATGGTAAATATACCGCATCCCTTTCAGGTGAAGTTAATTGCAGTTCTGTTTCATTTGATCCATTGTTCACAAAGAGTTTAAAAAGAAGGTGTTTCAGTGTTCTGTTGGAACTTGAACACTGAAGCCTTGTTGGAAAATTGCATGTACTACAAACCATGGAACTGCCAGCTCTTGCTTGTGCAAGAAGAATTGCTTATGTGGCCAACTGAGTTTGATGTTTTATTGCCATATAGTGAAATGCCTTCTGTAGTAAATGTTAGACCATGTACACTTTTTTTTAATTATCCCAGTATCTATCAAAGTTCATGTTTTAGAGCATTAGTTAAATCATGGTGTTGGGTATTCACAATTGACGCACAGATTGTCAGTTAAAAAAAAAAGTGTCTCCCTCTGTGTTCATCAGCTCCTTAGAGAAAACATAAAATTAACAAAACATACCCTTTAAGAACACAATCTCCGCTCCTATAGTGCTCTGCATCTTTGGTAGCTTTGTCAAGTGTGTTCTGGAATTTAGAATCTTTCTGAGTTAAAAATGTGACTGACTTTGAAGGGTATGAATTAAAATTGTCTGCTTCTGGAAGACTTCTGATCTTGATGAAACCATGCTGGAACTCTGTCTCAAGTCCATTCACTTGATTAACAATGGGTATGATTGGTATGAGGAAGCCTAGTCTTGGAGAATCAACAATAGACAGTCACGGTATCTGTACCTCAGATGAAATACAAAACCGTGTATATCTCTGGATAGAAACGTGTTAAATATTGAACTAAACTGACAATATCATCATACAAAAAGCATACATAGATATTTCCTCAGAGGCAAAGCCTATATATATACTATCAAACTTCAAAGTGCAATATACAAAATGCAATATATAATGCACTTTGTACATGTGGGTATGTCCTCCTGACAGGTGGCCAGTACAAATCATCAACTTTACAACAGTACAAACCATCAACTTTACTAAACTATGTTTAATATCCTAGTTCTGATTTGATGGTGAGTACATGAATCTTTATTAAGCCTTTTCCTTGTATATTTGAATTCATAGTTTTTGTAAACTTGTTGGTTTGTACTGTTGTTATCTAAGATAAAGTCCAGACCTTGACAAAACTGCTGGTGAAACGGGAAGATTTGAAGCTGGTCACCCATCGGGAGGACATACCCACACGTCTGAATGACTTTGTATAACCTTCTCCAACATTGGGAAGATAGACCCATATGTCTTATAGACTTTGCATAACCATCTTTTACATTATATAATGCACTTTGAATTAGCACTTTGATGTTTGATAGTATATATAGGCTTTGCCTCTATGTATGCTTTTTGTATGATTATACCTACTTGGAGAATGGCTCCAAACCCACACTGCTGGCTAACCAGTGTGTTACCAGTGATCACAATTGTAGTGGATTTGGTTGAGAAGGCAGACATCAAGAGCCTTCGGTACAGTTGGATCCAGTTTTGTGGCTGTTTAGCATTGTGGTGGCAGCTGTATCAATAGAGGGTGTTTTTATTCACTGAAAATTTCCATCTGTAGCCTTAACATTTAACGCTGATTGTTTGCTTCAGTGTGTATCTTTCTCCAATGAAAATTAGGAGATACTGTCTCTGTCCAGGAAACACTCAATGTATCTGTAAGTGGAAGAAATTATCTATTATGCATCTTGCAGGGTGTCACTTTTTAAATCATGATATGAAGTTTTTGCATTTGGGAAGCAACAACAAAACTCATCCTTTTTTTGAAAGGTTCTCTTAATCTCTACTTCTTTCACAATTTTTTTTAAAAGCTATTTGAGGCATTGGTCATGTGCCCAGCCAAATTTTATCCTGAGAATTCACATTCCTAGTAATAGCTTTTACTCCTCACATTTGATTAGTGAGCTGAGAGTTCCCCAGTGTGATGCATCCTTTTTGAAGGTCCATAAGGACAAAGTCATATTAAGAACTAGTTTGCAGTCTCTCCGTAAAATATTTAGGGCCTTTCGTATTAGACAGGACATTGTGTACAAGTGTTCTTTCCTAATCCCTCTGACAAGGAGCTTCATGGTATGTTAGCAGAGCTCTACATTTTTAACCGCATCACTCCTCTGTGAAGTGTTTATGAAGGACAATGCTCTCTCCTCTCTCTTCACTGCTTAAGAGGATGAACAAGATTTGTCTCTTCTGTGAATGGAAGGAACTGGGTGGTTGAGGTGCTAGTCCACCTCTACCAGGTGGAAGGACCTTACGCACTAGGCTTCAGAGCCTGTGGTTCTCCAGATGTTGTTGAGCTTCAGCTCACATTATCCCTGACTACTGGGCGTTTTGGGTAAGACTGATGGGAGTCCAGCAACATCTGGAGGGCCACACATTCCCCATCCCTGCTCAGCAAGTTCCATGATCTGACATGTACATGTGTAGACCCCATAGAGCCGCTCAAAGGATAGTAGTTGCATGTATAATTGCATAGCCATTATCTGTCAATTTGGAACAAAACAGGATTGTCTGTCCTGCTGTTTTATTTTGCATTGTGCTTTCTACCATGTACCGCCTTGTGATTTCAGTGAAAGATGGTATGTGAATATTTTAAAACAAATCATAACATTGTTCAGGTAAGATAGCTCACTTCTTTAGATTCATATAAACACATGCATATAAATATCCCCAAATATCTTTGCCTTCCAAAGCTTGACTGGGAACACTTTTTCTGTAAGTGTAGTGCAACACCAGCCAGGTAGCAAATCTAAATCTAAACAGAATTTTACATACGGATTAGAAATGTTCTTCTCATAATTGCTGGTGTATTTTAAACAAGCAAGATATCCGTTTATACTATTCTTTGTATAATTTTTATTGCACCATAAAAATTCCAAAATCTAAAATTACCACCTGGCTATTAACAAACTTGAAAAAAGGTCACGTCTCGAAATGGACTGTTGTGCTTATATGATGAGTAGCATCTACTTTAGCACTGGGATAGCAAGCTTTGTGGTTTCCCTATTGTTCTGGACTGCTATTCACATCTTTTACTGTATTTTATTGCACCCCCTGACTTGCTAGTTAACTGGTGACTAGGCAGCAGTCCTACACACAGATGGAACTTTCCAGAGGGCGCGAAAACAAGAGTCTTGTGGCACTAATAAAACCTATCAAATTTATTTTGGTATATGTACACACACTCTTTTGGAGGCCACGGATGGTGGCGGCGGCAGCAGCAGCAGCAGACTGTGAATAGTAACATAAAAAGGAGACAAGTTTCGTTACACAAATCGAAATGCTTGCACTAATGGAAGCACATCATTGGATGCTAAGCAGTAGCTGTTCCTCCAAAAACAGGTGGTAACACTTAACATCTTGGGACTGGCAAACCAATTCACACATGTAGTGTGATAAAAATCCATTGTCCTGCTTCAGTCCAAAAGTGATGAATCATAGAATTGTAGAGTTGGGAGGGACCCCGAGGGTCTTCTAGTCCAGCCCCCTGCTATGCAGGAATCTCAGCTATATCATCCATGACAGATGGCCATCTCTGCTTAAGAACCTCCAAGAGGAGGAAGAAGAGGAGGAGGAGGAGGAGGAGTTTGGATTTGATAGCCCGCTTTATCACTACCCAAAGGAGTCTCAAAGTGGCTAACATTCTCATTTCCCTTCCTCCTCCACAACAAACACTCTGTGTGGTGAGTGGGGCTGAGAGACTTCAAAGAAGTGTGACTAGCCCAAGGTCACCCAGCAGCTGCATGTGGAGGAGCGGAGATGCGAACCCGGTTCACCAGATTACGAGTCTACCGCTCTTAACCACTACACCACACTGGCTCTTCGAGGAAGGAGAAGGAGTCTGCTCCACTGTTGAACAGCTCTTACTGTCAGAAAGATCTTCTAGGTGTTTAGTTGGAATCGCCTTCCTTGTAACTTGAATCTTGTAACTTGGCATTGCTAGTCTTGATGAATGTAATTCAGTGGGTTCACATCACAGTCTGCCTTTGCGGTTCCACTGTGTCCATTAATTTTAGTGAGTCTGCTCTGAGTATGACTTCAGTTACAACCCTTTGAGTGTAAAACTGAACTTGAACCAGTGAATAACTATGCCCCAAGCGTCAAAAGCTTTGTAATTTCAGCATTAGGAAAGACTCACGCACTAATCTTGGGGATGCAGTAGGAAACAAGCCTGCCTTTCTGTTTGGAGAGGCTTACAGACAGAGCAGGGAGCAGCAGGAGAATCTGCACTGTCCTGCTGACCACACAGCCATTCTTGGCTTCTTGGCTAATGACATCTGACTGTGGTCACTGACTGGCCCAGGAGCTTGTTGATGGAGCAGTTCTTTAAACACAGTCTATGGCATAATTGCAGGGCTTGAGAGCTGTGGTGATAACAGAGTGTCTGTTGAACCAGGTGACTTTACATGCTATTTCCCCCCATGACATCTATGTAAGATAGAGGGAGTCATAAGGGGAAGCAGCAAGCGAGCAAGTTCCTTCCTCCCCATCCCCATCCCCATCCCCATCCCCATCCCCATCCCCATCTGATATTAGCTGGAAACACTGTGCCAGCTTAGTTGCATGCCAACTATTTGGAGCTGCTGGAAGGTTTTTTTGAAATCTGTAATTCTTGCTAGCATAAGGGTAGAACCCAAAGTGGGCTGTTTGTATACAGAACATGAGATTGGCGACGGGTGGGTAGGAGCAGGGGGAGATGGCTTCAGGGTTATCTGCTCCTGTGGAGTATGCATCTATGTTCCTGAATGTGAAAAACTTAACAGGTGTGAGGCATATGGGCCGCCTTTGTGCCAAAGGAAAATTGTCACCTTCAAAGCCAGCTCAGATACTAAGTTAGCAATTTATTTGTAGTTGGAAAAGTTGAAAGCGAATGGTCTGAATGTGCAGATCCGAAGCTTGACTGGTAGACGTGTTTGTTTATTTAGTAATCATACTGTAGTAAACATTAACAACTTAAGTTTTAATTGTTTAAATTTTTGTAGGTATGTTCTTATTGAGCGAAATGCTGAACTAGAACCTCCATGTTAAAACATCAGCCAGGGTGAGGAAGGAGACAAAATGTATTCAATTTCTAATTTACGTAGGCCTAGAAAACAAGATGTGGAATTCCATTTCCACAATAAAAAGGCCTTAGTTTTCAACTCTTTCCAAAAGCTACTATTAAATACTGATTTTCAGTAACTATATATCTGTATATAGAAGGGTTGTTTTTTGTGTTTTTTTTGTTTTACATTGCACCTATAGTGTTTCTAATTCTGTCCTTCTTTCCTTAATTTGCACAAAATGCAGGATTTCTCCCATTTCTGTGGTACAGAAGCTAAAAGAAAATTCCCAAGTGTGTGAATCTGACCTGTTTCTGTCTTAGGTTTCTGCTTCCAAGTCAATGCTGACTCAGGAGTGGGGAACCTGTGGCCTTTCACATGTTATTGGACTATATACAGTAACTCTCATCCTTTACCAGTGGTATGGTGAATGGGCTGGTGGAAGTTGCAGTACAACAAATTCGGGAGGGCCATAGGGTCTCCATCCCTGATATTATTTGCCATGCAAAGGGTACTTCTCAATCTAACATTTTTAAAAGTTGGGCTTCCAAATTTCCTGTGTCTTACAGTATCAGTCGGCTAACTAGCATTAGCCCAGTAAACTTCCTATGCTCACAACTGTTTCTTTTTTGTGGCATAGCATTCCTGTTGAGATACGACAGGCGGGTCATTATCTGCATTTTTCCAGAAACAAATGAAGACATTTTGTTCAGACAAACTCCCCCAGTTAGGATATATAGCTCTCTGCCACGGGTGTCTCCTTTTTATTGTTTTCCAATTAATTTGCTTTTATTTTGGTTCTCGTATTGTTTCAGAAAGTGCAAATTTAACCATCTGGCTTCACATGTGAACTAAATTACACCCCCCCCCCCAGCACTGTTATAAAAGACCTGTGAGCATGGTGCGGCTTTCTTGTCGCCTGTTGTTTCCGAAAGAGGTCCGGGGACCATTTCAAAATATTGTGGGAAAGGCTGCAGTGAAAAAGGGAGTGACTAGAAATCAGGTAGGGCTCCTTGCATGCCACACACCAGCTGTTCTGGAGGTGTATCGAACCCAGTGTTCGAAATTTCCATTGTTCCAGGCGCATTTTGAGACGGGGAATTTCATTAGCGCGAGCAGTTCCTGAGCTCTGGGCGCAGTACTGTGACTAAGATTTCAGATTAAAATTGAGCACTGATTGTCAGAAATGCTAGAGTAAGATAGAGTGAATAAAATGCTTATACTACACTACATGCAACAACAAGAAATGTGCTGCAGAGTTAGAAATACTAAATGGTCATGTTCCACAGTATCAATTGTCAGCTGTGGAAGCAACAAAAAACTTTTCCAGTGTTCGGAACTCCCAGTGTTCTAGGTGCATTTTGAGACAGGGAATTTCATTAGCACGAGCAGTTTCTGAGCTCTGGGCGCACTACTGTGCCTACGATTTCAGATTAAAACTGCAGAGTGGAAGGAAAGGAAGACCCTTTTTCTGCCTCCCCACTTCTAGCTGCTCTCTGAAGACTGGAGAAGAGACCTCTCTTAAGAATATTGGGGTGGGTGGTCAGGGGAAAGACTAGAACATGTGAAAAATGAACATAATATTTTAGCTGCAGCTCATTCATTTTCACCTTTCTATTCTTGTTATAAAATAGTGTGCCTAGACATTCTCTTGTCCATAACCTAGGTTTAAGGTGCCATTTAGCTCCTAGCTTTCATATCTCAGTTTCTAACACTGAATTTTTTCACAGAAAGTCTTTAACAGCTCCAAGAAAGCTATACCACATGAGGTAGTTCCTCATTAGAATTAGTTTTGGCCACTCATCAGTATTCTGCAACAGGAAACAGATACTGATTCAAATAAAAGAAATAAAATATATATTTGGACAAGGTGTAGCCACTACCACACTACTGGACATTGCAAATAGTAAGTAAGTAAGCAAGTTTTTAAGACTCCAGGCTATAAAATGGAGCTTGCAATTTCTCAGAAGACTATTCATGAAGTTCAGAGCCACCCAGCATCCATTTAACCATCTTATATGCACCTGGTTACAATGTTTTCACTCTCTCTGGCATGTTAAACATTCATATTTGTAAACAATCCCTGTAGTTTGAAATTTTCCACTTTTGCTGTTTTATTGATTTTTTATTTTGTTGCCTATATTTTTGTGCTGCTCTCCTAGAGTGGTTATTACGTTTTAAATTGTACTACGAGCCCCCCCCCTTTTAAATATAAAACATTTTAAATATATACCTTGAACAGAATAAATTTAATCATATATGACTTGAAGCCTGAGGCAGACCCATTTCTGAACTGAAAAGCATAGGCTGATCTAAGAGAATTACTTGGGACTTTGAAGCTCTTTTAAAGCAAGACTCTTGTGGAAAAGTATTCCTAGAGGGCAATACGGTTCCACAACGGACACACTGTGGAGAACCTTCTCCTTTAGTCACTCACACCCTTTTTGCCAAAGTCCCATAGCTATTGTATGAGGGAGGTGGTTTTGGGTGCCATGAAAGGGCAGCAAATGGTTAGTTATCATGGGAAGGGTTATTGTTTTGTTTCTTACTATGTTGTGAATTTTGGGGGTTTTTTATTGTAAACCGTCCTGTTTTCCTCCGGTTAAGGGCAGTATAGAAATTTAACAATTAGTAATAAAGAATATAAAACATATCCATCCTTAAAGAAATCAGCCCTGAGTGCTCACTGGAAGGGCAGATCCTGAAGTTGAGGCTCCTTGGCACCTCATGAGAAGAGAAGACTCCCTGGAAAAGACCCTGATGTTGGGAAAGATGGAGGGCGCAAGGAGAAGGGGATGACAGAGGATGAGATGGTTGGACAGTGTTCTTGGAGCGACTGGCATGAGTTTGGCCAAACTGCGGGAAGCAGTGGAGGATAGGGGCGCCTGGCGTGCTCTGGTCCATGGGGCCACAAAGAGTCGGACACGACTGAACGACTGAACAACAACAATAAATAATAGCTTATTGTTGAATTTTTCTGCGTCAGGCGTTGAAATAACTTGACCAGCTTTAGGTTGACTTTCATTTGCTGTGGCACCTCAGGCATATCCCAATTTTGCCTCTGTTAAAGGGGCAGTTTTGGGGTATTTTTCCGAAGCCTTTCAAACTCTGTTTGACCAGAGGCAGCAGTGCAGTTAAATTAAGATGCCCAACAATATGGGATGGGATGCAAGTGTCATTCAGGAAGAAATATTGTCTATCTTCACTCAAAATTCCATCATAACCCCTCAGAATTTTGACTTTATCAAACTTATCAACAGCAGCCACCAAAGTATAAATATTTATGTGTAGCACTTCCAGTTGCTCATGGATCAAAGCACATTTCCTCTATCTAAGAAAGATGAAGTAAATCATGAGCGGGCAAAATAGTCTACAGAAAGTTCAATTAACCGCAACAGAACAATTGCAAAATTCTGTTAGAAAAATTACATTAGTATTAAAGAAAATGCACACAGTGTGATTACAAGCTGGCTGTGCATTTCTTATACAAAATTGCACTGAATAGTCGGTTCATAAACCTGCTCCTTTAAAATAAGTTAAAAACAATTCTTTTGATTTTTATTTTATTTTTCAGTTCTGAATTTTCGCCTCCTTGTGAAAATGCAAATGCAGAAGCATCATACTAAATCAATACTCTCAAATATTAAGAAATCCTCACCTCTGTCATTAAATTAGTTGACATTAAATCCATTTACTCAACTCCTTGTCACAAAATGCTTGCAAAGACAAGAAAAGAACCTCATTGAACACAGCGGGGGAATAAGTTTTGTTGCTGTAGGGGTTCAGATAGAACAGTTACATTTATGAGTTACGGGAGATAGTGGTTTGTTTTGACGTGGGTGTATGCCTCATACCTCCATAAACAGGAACATTTAAACTTATCTAAAGGAAACGGTTTAGCAGAGCTATTTTGTTTACGCATCCTGCAATAAACCTAACTGCTGGGGTGTGTGATTACAACCCATTATATACCCTGGAGGGTGGGGCAAAGAGAGGCAGAAAAGATGTGAATAAGTTTCATTACTTTAAGCAAATATATTAGTGGTCTTCTCATTCACACACACACACACACACAGGAGACAGTGTTAGACAGCCACAGAGTGCACAAAACCTGCCCACATTTGATCTTAAGAGAAGACCTCAATTTTGTAATTTATGGGTGAAGGAAGTGCCGTTGGAATGTCAAGGATAAAGTGTTGGAGCAAGACTTGAGTGAGTTAGGAGGCTATATGCACAGTAGGGGCCTTCTCTACTGTTGCCTCTTGTAGCCTCCCAAAAAGAAATTCTGGAAGGTTAGGGCAGTGTTAGAAACTGAGACATTAAATCTAGGAGCAAAATGGCACCTTAAACCAAGGCTATGGGCGCAACAATGGAATGTCTAGGTATGCTTTTTTATAACAAGAATACAAAGCTGAAAATGATTTAACTGCAGCTAAAATATTATGTTCTAGTCCTTCCCCTGCCCACCCCCCTAATATTCTTAAGAGAGGTCTCTTCTCCAGTCTTCAGAGAGCAGCTAGAAGTGGGGAGGCAGAAAGGGGTCTTCCTTTCCTTCCACTCTGCAGTTTTAATCTGAAATCTTAGGCGCAGTAGTGTGCCCAGAGCTCAGAAACTGCTCCGCTAATGAAACTCCCTGTCTCAAAATGCACCTAGAACAATGGGAGTCTTGAAAACTGGAAAAGTTATTATCTGCCTCCACAGGTGACAATTGATACTTACCGTGGAACATGACCATTCAGTATTTCTAACTCTGCAGCACATTTCTTGTTGTTGCATGTAGTGTAGTATAAGCATTTTATTTACTCTATCTTTCTGACAATCGCTGTCTTGTAGAACATTAGTAATTAACTGTAATGCCAGTTTAACCTGATTTTGCCTCTCTAGAATTCAGTGATTCCCAGTAAGCTCTGTTGGAGTGAGTAAATCAGTGCACTGAAATGTGATGACAACTGAGGGCTTTTTAAAATGTTTTAAATATTAAGTGTGAGAGAACAGTGCTGCAGTATTGCACTAATTCACTACTGTATTATATGCTACACACCAATTTAAGAATAAAAATGTCATGTATCTTTGTTAGCCAGTAAGCATTATGCTAGTTCTTTTCTAGGGTTCCTTTCTCTTTGTATTAAAATCTTGCATTTCGACGGCTTAGCGCTTGGAGAGATGTAAATTTCTTTTAACATATTTAAGAGATGTTGGGGGTGGAGAGTTCTCCACACAGTAAGATTGCTTTGTTTTGACATTTATCTTGCTGTGATCATTCTGCCAGTTGGCTTTAGGCACGGCTACCAAAAGAGTGAACACATGTTGCATTCATTAACTTTCCTCTGGCTCTGCTCAATTTTTGCAAGTCAGACAAAAGCATGATCATATTAAATGGACTGTAGTGCAGTTGTAATATGAGTTCTCTCACACACTTAATGAAATGATAATCTTGAGAAACCTGCATCTCTCTCTCTCCCCCACACACCCCCATTGTTGGGAGCTACTATGCCTCTCCAACTCCGTGCAGATTCTTGTTTGTGCATGTGTTGCCCGCTCCTAAATTAAAACGCTGCAGCTGTAGATGTGTCATTCAGCCTTATTTGCATCTTCTCCTTCTTCCTGATGCATTTGGCAATGTACATGGGGAAATCCCATTTCATCCTTACAATGGTTGTGTGAGGTTGGCCGGATTGAGAGAGTAAAATCGACCAAAGTTTTGCCCAGTGTGCTTCTTCATGGTTAAGCAGGAATTCCAACTTGGGTCTCTTCCAGCCATTTGCAGTGTTCTGTCCAACCACACTAGATGTAAAACCACAGACTTAATGCCTTTTCAAACTGCCTGTGTTGGATAATTTTGTTTATGTGTGTGAGCAAGTCCGCTTAGGTGCAGCTCGTTTGATACGCATATTGATCTTTTGACGTGGTTTTTCTTTTATCACCTGTTTGTTGGATCTGTTGGCTGCCTTTCATCAGTAGTGGTCCCAGGACGACTTGTAGTAGCAGCTACATAGCAAATGCCACAGCTGTATGCAAACTACAATTCAACTATACCATACCCTCCAACATGTTGATTCCCAAAATGGTGACGTGCGTATTCCCATAAGTGCTCCCGTATGGGTCAAGTGACCCGCATGAGATCATGGTGCCCCAAAGATGTGCTTTTTCGGGGCTGTGCTCTCTCACAGCACCCAAAAGCACATGTTTTGGGGTGCCGTGTGAGATCACGGCCACCAAAATGACCACTGTGCTCTTGCTGGGGGGAAAACCTGGATACCCTGTTTTTTTCTGGAACATGTGCATGGTACGCTATAATCATAAACGTCCCTAAATATCAAAACACTAAAACCATAATTATATCAGCAGCAACAGCTGCAGTACCCCTGGCTGGCAATACCCTTGTACAAAGAAAGGAGACTGTAGCTAATGCTAGTCAATAAGGAGGCAAAATAGGAGAAAGGCATAACTGGGGGACCACTACTAAGAAACCCCTGCCTGAAGCCCACTTCCCAAAAGCTTCACTTGCTAGTGGGCTTACCAGAAGAGGTGCCACTTCAAGTGTTTAAGCCCCAAGTCATGCTTTTAGAAAGCACGTGATAATATATACAGTGGTTCCCCGCTAGACGCAAATAATTCGTTCTACGAGTGTCTTCGTACAGCGAATTTTTCGTCTAGCGAAGCAGCAATGCAGCGCGGAGGTTTTCGCGCCAAAAAAAAATTCGTCTTGCGAGGCAGCCCCATAGACTTTTTCGTCTTGCGGGGCAGCCTTCCGCTAGCGAATGCCTTTCATCTAGCGAGTTTTTCGTCTAGCGAGGCATTCGTCTAGCGGGGCACCACTGTATATATATTTATCAACATTGACTTAACATGATTTCAAACCACTAATGTCTATTTATTTTTTATTTGCTAGATGCATTCATAGGAAGTAGAGCTGCTCCCTTGACATACCTTTTGACTTTATTTCTCCTTTTTAAAAGTAAAAATAAAATATTGCCCCTTTATTTGCCTCTTTCCTTGAAGTGACTAATTGTAGAACTATATATTTTTATAAATCAAATTATGAGATCTCTGACCGTAATAGCAAAAATAATGCCCAACAAATGAAGGGGCTAAATCTCTCATCTCCTTATTTTGATGCTGCAGGAATGCTGGTTTTTTTTTTGTTTATTTAATGTCTTACCCGCTGCTCTGCGGGACATCTCCGGAGAAAGAAAAGGTTTGTAGTAAACGCTATGCAAATCCGGAGTGGACTCTTAGGGGCGGTTGGATGGCATCATGTTACACCTCTTTCTGGCAACTTTTTCAGCCAAGCTGGTGCCAAATGTATTGTTCTGCTTTTACTTTGGACCACATCAGCGATGCTGAAAGTGGGGTCTTGTCATCTGGGCACACACACTGCCCATGCTTGCACCCCGGAGACGTGACTTCTGTGTTGCTAACACAGGAAAAGCCCTTCATCCAAGGATCATAGGTAGCTTACAATATAGAAACACAAAAATACATACTATAGTTCGAAACAAAAACAATACCCCCCTCCCTGCCTCCATAGGCTACAGCTTATTAAATTAGCCAAAGGTCTGGGAGAGGAGGAATGTTTTTGCTTGGAGCCTAAATATATGTAGCGAAGGGGCCAGGTGAGCCTCCACGGGGAGAGCATTCCACAAGCAGAGAGCCGCCACGGAAGAGGCCCGTTCTCACGTTTCCGCCCTTCTTGCGGAGTAGGTAGATGAAGAATAGCCTCAGATGCTGATCACAGGGTCCAGGATGGCTCACACGGGTAGAGATCTGCTAAGCTGCCTGTGCAAATTGTGGCAGCAATTCAGCCTGATGTGAAGAAAGAAAGGAGCTTAAGATTCAGGGCTCCGAATGCAATCTCTTGTTTCAGTTGCTTTAAACAAAAGATGGGTCTGTATTATGTTGACACTGTTGTGTCCCAGTCAACTCAGCATGCTAAATAATAATAATAATAATAATAATAATAATAATAATATCATATAGCCTGCTTAATCATCAACTGTTTTTAAAAAAAAGAAAGAAGAAAAAGCAAACTTTTAGCCCTTAGTGAGCTCTTTAATTCTTACTTTGTGCTGCAAGACAGATTACTGTGTTGTGTCTGTGCTAGTAAGTGCCTTTATTAGTGTATTTGTGACGTCTAAGGTTTAGCCACTCCTTACAGCAGTCTCAGATTTTCTCTCCCCTCTCCCCTCATGTATCCCACCCCCTTCTGCCTCTCTCCCTCTCTCTCTAGCACACACACACACACACTCTCGCTCTCAAACGCAGAAAGCTCTTTTTGCTCAGTAGAGTTCCAGGGCTCGGAAGGAGGAAAGCTGATTGTCGGGACTTCTTGCTTGTGTTCTGCATAAGTGCTTTTGTGGCGGGCCATCTGGACTGGCAGGATTTCCTCAGAATATTTAAAGTATGTTGTCTGATTTGGAAAACCGGGGATTGCTGTGAAACTCTGGGAAGGCGGCAAGCAGGGAACGTAGACAGAACTGGTTCGCGGCTCGTAACGTAGGTGGCAGGAATGGAAGACGCGTTGCCTTGCCTTGCTTCGGTGTGCAATTCATCAGCACTTATGAACTTCTGCACCGGTAAAGTATAACTTCTTTCCCTCCCCCCCCCCGCTTTAACTGGGAACACCAGTACAGCCACCGCAGTTTCTTGCTAACCCTCTCTTCTCTCCCCCCCCCCCAAATCTTGATTTTTATTTTGTAAATCTTCCTCTACAACTTCCTTCACAAACACATACAAAGTTTGAAGAAAAGTATTTACCTCTTTTCTGTCTTAAGTTCTTTCCTAGCCTTAAAGGAAATCTGTTGGTGTTTTTTTTGCTAGTTAATGCCTTTCATGTACAATGGAAAGCAGAAACCAAACGATTTCGTTTGGTGAGACTACTCTTGCGGTATGAAAAATCCCCCCCGTGAAATAAATCTGAATATTGCATGCTTGGAATTGGGGGTGGGGGGTGGGAGAACCTGTTATATCATTGAATTTTAACCTTCAGCGTGTGTTAAACATGTTTCCATATTTGTGTGCAAGATGCTTCAGTTAGACTTAACTTTCAGTGAGAGGTTGAACCCCTAGAGGAAAGTTTTGGATTGCATGGAGGGCCCCCTCAGGAAGTAGTACCGTAAAACATCTATGCACAATAAGTCATTATGTATGCTGCAGTCTTGAGCATTCGCAGCACGGTTTGTATTTCTGCACAGCATGTGATATTTTCCAGACCAATTTATTCCTGGCTTTCTTGTGATCGTTAATCTGCAATTACTGAAGCATCTCAGCACAACTTCATATGCATACATCATTATCAGTAGCTAGATCTGTGTATATAGCAGAAAGCTGCCTATAGAAGCTCTTGCTTCATGGAGTTTTTTGCAGTGGCTGTTTAGAAATATTGGGCCAAGAGTACAGAGCCAAAACAAAATGTGGAGGAGCTCCAAATGCAATCCTATTTTACAAATGCACCTAATGATAAGTGAGTATAGAAATATTCATCTTGCTGATTTGTCCAAATTAATACATGTGGTTAAAAAAAGGGTAGGTTCTTTTCGGGGGGGGGGCAGTTTTAGAGCATTAAGATGAAGAGAAAATGACTTCTGCAGAAAGATATAAAATGTTAAAATAGAAACTGCTTTGTACAACAAAAAAGTTACACTTTTCCACACTCACTTTTATTGGTAGGGCAAAAAAAACAAAACACTTTTAACAATAAATTCTGTAAGTAATGTTCAGTGCTGCAAAAACAACAAAAAACAATGAATGTAATACAAAGGTGCTGAAATCCGGAGGTGGGGGGTTAGCTGGAGTTTGGTGGTTTAGAATGCTTGCTAATACAAGAAGTTAAGTACTCTCATGCAGGATAAAATTTCTTCCCTTGGATTATGCAGATATATGGCAGGAAATGGAGTGGAGGGAGGCAGAGATTCACCTTCTTTGTTTCCACTGAGTTCCATATTGGAGATTGCAAACCCAAATCCCGTTGATACTGCTGGCACTGGGATACATTTGTGGGCTTTGATAACCACTTTTTAAAAGGACTATTATTTTTCAGCAAAAAAAGCACTAAACATAGTTGGGTAGGCTTGGGGAAGGGTTGGTTAAAGTTGAATGAGGAACTTAAGTAGCACATGCCACATGTCGGTCTACATCCCTTGAAATATTTGTGCTTACAGGTAAGC
Source organism: Lacerta agilis (assembly GCF_009819535.1). NCBI lineage: Eukaryota > Metazoa > Chordata > Lepidosauria > Squamata > Lacertidae > Lacerta > Lacerta agilis. The sequence continues at coordinate 96,384,731 of NC_046314.1, forward strand.
AAGCGGGGAACCTGGTTTGCCTGTGACTGACATGTACTTTGCATTTATTTATTTTGACATCTATAACCTTGGCTTTGTATGCTATTCCAGTTCACCCCAGTACAGGTTTGGTAACTGGTTGCGTTTCATTTCATGAGCAAAGCAACTTTCAAGTGACCTAATTCATTAGCACTAGATCAGTCATAACCCATAGATATTATAAAAGATGCTTTTAGATGAAAATAACTGGGGAAATAGTTCCATTTGTAGCATTTTTAAAAAAAAAAATTAAAGTGAGTTGTACCCTTAACATAGAAGGTCGTTTCGACCTTTTTAGGAGGGCAGTGTTTGGAAGCCTATGCAAAAGCAACATTTGTTTAATTGTAGGGGAGGAATGCATAAAATAGCTATCAGGCTTTAATTGTACATGTTCACAAATTCATTTTACTTGGGAAGCTGGTGGATGTTTGTTGTTGTTCATTTTTAACACTTGAAACAAAGTTGATCACTCATTTTAAACCAGCCACCTGATTTTATTTTAAGGCTATGGTCTGAGTAAAGTTGGGGGAAAAAACATTTTATAGAAGTTCCGGTTCTGTTATGGTTCAAAAACAAACTTTTTTATCAGTTCAGTTTGACTCCCTGCAAGTAAGTATGTTTTGTGCTGTAGCCACAATTAACATAGAAGTACATATGGGCCACATCCTGTCACACATTTCTGCACTTAACAAAACAGTAGGGGAGGACACTGAAAGGTCATTGGGGATCAATGTTTTGCAAAATCAATTCATTTGTGGTTGAGCCAAATTAGTAATGCAGGATCAAAGAGCTTTGCAATGCAACCTGTAATTTTGATTACAATCTGACATTACAAATCAAGCTGGTGAAAGCAAAATAACTAATGCAGTCCATATATATATACTGTGGAAAATCATTTTCCTGGTGGTGACAGTTACTCTCTCAAGGTTACTATTAAAATTATCCACCAGGCAATAAGGATCTGTCTATAGGTGCCACTGTCTATAGGTACCCTGCACCAGATCATAGAACCTGAATACAAAACAAAGCCATTTTTAGTGTAAGGTAATGATTAGGAAAATATTTCACAGCTGTTTACCCTGCTGCCACCTTTAAGCACCAGTGTGTTGGAGGGCTGGAAATTGCTCGACTTAAACACCCCATATATAAGAACCCCGGGTACCTAGTGGCCTGGAACGTTTTCCTGCTTAAGTGTCAGGCATGATAGCAATAATATCTACAAAGACCAGTGTTCAAGCCTTAATTTGAATATTGTGCATACTATGGTTGCTGTGTCTCTTAATACTATAATTTGTTATTTTATTTTTAAGAGAACTAGCAGTGAGAGTAAGGTTCACATCACAGGTCTAAATTTGTGGCCCAGGTTTCAGTGATGAAGCATGCTCCCGCAAAGACTTCAGGAGTGTCTGTTGCTCGAAAGATGAGGAAACAACAAGATTTCGAGAACAAATGTGTTTTTGCTATCAGGTGCTATGTATCTTAAACTTTTGCCCTTCATTCTGAAAAATAATCATAGGTGCTTCAGCTGGTGTCATGAAATGTATTTATTCCATGACATTTATATACCCTTTGATTGTAAAAACAAACAAAAACAACCCTCAAAACAGTACTGAATTGGCCTTGTGTAGGACCGATGCCTGAAAGAATTAAAGTTATTTCATAAGAAAGTATGTAGTGTGCTGTTCAAAGAGTCTTGAGTCTAAAGGTTCCCAGATGGGATAACTCTCGAACTGTGTGGAAATTGATCTAAATTCCTCAGAGGAAGAGCGGGGTATACACCTAACTCACAAAACAATTTCCCCTTCATTCCTATTAATACCTTTGATATTAAATGAAACCAAGTTGGACTGGCAACAATATGTTGCAGGGTAGAATACTTCCTGCTTAGGATGCCAGCTCCATTCCCGTCTGCTTGGTTTGGTTTCTTCACCCAACATTCAGTCAGTATTTCACAGATACTGAGATGGTGGTGGTTAAATTTATTGAGGTTGCTGTGTTCTTATTCGGCCGTTTTGTCCAACTTAGGTTTTTCTCCTCCTTAAAGTTCCCCTAGGGCTGAAAATTTCTGTGTCTTGTTGGGTTGATGCTGCCATTTTGGCTGCATGAATTACGCCACTCGCACCATAAACTTTTGAAATAGTGGAAGTGATCATTCTGACAAAGGAGCTAAGAAGGTGATTATTTATTTGTTTATTTATTTGAGTTCCAGATTCAATATTTTCATCTGATAGGATGAAAGGAAGATTGTGGTAGGATGGTTGCAATCCAAAGAAAGTTGCTCGTTTACACTTAGCTATGGCATTATGTGCAAACCGGGTGAATGAATGGCAAATAAATGCAACAAATAACAACTTGTGCCTCTAGAGGTTTTAATTTTAATTTCCACAAAAGAAAGCAAAGACCCAACCTGCAATGCTGTCTTGAGATGTAGCTTAAAACAGTTGCAAATATGTTAGGCTTGTTCATTATAAGTGAGAAGATGCACATACAGATAATTTTTGGTTGCGGGTGGGTAGCCGTGTTGGTCTGTCGTAGTCAAAACAAAATAAAAAAAATAAAAACATTCCTTCCAGTAGCACCTTAGAGCAGTGTTTTTCAACCTTTTTTGGGCAAAGGCACACTTGTTTCATGAAAAAAATCACGAGGCACATCACCATTAGAAAACGTTAAAAAATTTAAATCTGTGCCTATATTGACTATATATAAAGTAATTCTCTTGAATAGGAATCAAATAAACACAAAGAAAGTATTTTATAATTACTTTTCAATTTTTCCCACGGCACACCAGGCAACATCTCGCGGCACACTAATGTGCCGCGGAACAGTGGTTGAAAAACACTGCCTTAGAGACCAACTAAGTTTGTTCTTGGTATGAGCTTTCGTGTGCATGCACACTTCTTCAGATACACTGAAACAGAAGTCACCAGACCCTTATATATAGTGAGAGAGTGGGGGGGGGTATTACTCAGAAGGGTGGTGGGAATGGGTGATTGGCTGATAGGTGTGGGAAACCTGTTGATAAGTTTTGCAAACTGTGGTTTCCACAGTGTATCGAAAAATGAAGGGAAGTTAGCAACTGCTTTTCTTCAGGGTTGTCTGGATCAGGCCCATAATTTTTATATTAAACATACACTCTGAATGCTTTTCTGATTTGCGTCTCCCTTTTCAGGTAACTGATACCTCCAAGCATGTCTTGCTTGCCATTTCCAGCTGTGCCCAGAATAACCTAGACTATGTCAGCACTGTGCAGAATGATGAGCTTAGCTTGCCTTTAAGACTGAACAAACGATTGTTTAGCTGAGCAGCGTAAACTAGATAATGCAATGCGAGCTTACAAAGGCTCTCATTTGGGGTTGGGGTTGGGGAGGAGACTTATGGCATAAGATAAATATGAAGAGATTATAGGAATTACAGTTCCCCTCTCACACTTTTCTTTACATAATGGGTTACCTCTGTGTAACCTCAGCGAGCAACCAGGCAGCATTAGTTAACTTTTTTTTTTTAAGCCGCTGGTCATAATTACACTGGTGACATCAGTCATCCATCATGTGCTGTTTGCACTCCCCCTTTGTAATGACCATAATCATTCATCCAAATAACTAGGAGCAGGGAGGTTGATCAGAGTATGATAATGAGTAATATGCAAAAAATTATTTAACATTAAAGCTTTGTATTCTTTGTTTTAGGAAAGAGTAATTCTGCAGTTAATTGATTCTTAATGAGTATCTGTAAATCAAGAAAGTGCATAACCTAGATTCCCTATTTATTATTACACCGTATTACATACAGCATATTATTACATACTCTTTACACAATTTCACAGAAAATGCCCATGTTCCCAGTTTGCCACCTTAGTAAACCAGAAACGGTGAATTCTCCTCCCATGTGAGGTTGACCACCAAGAAATTGAATGAGCCCGTCTGATTCCTGTCTGAAATGCGGAAGATACTTCCTTACTGCTGATTCAGACATGCAACAGAATCTCACAGTGCAGTATTTCCATTGGACTGCATGTGAGGGAATCACAACATTTTTTTCCCCAATGAACAATGGTTATCCTGAACCAAGAATGGGGTACTTGTGGCCCCAGGTGTTGCTAGACAACAACTAGCATCATCTCTGCCTTGGCCATGTTTGGCTTGTGGCTGGTGGGAGTTGGAACCCAAATGCACTCGGAGAACCTCAGGTTTCCATCCTTGGCCTGAGCTATTCTCAGTGACATGTTAGGTTTTTGCATTCTTCATTTTCATAGTAGAACTTTGAAATATGTGAGCTCCACAATAAACAAATATTTGATAGTGTAGTATTGTCTAGACTGTACTTATGTGATTCTGGCCATGCATCACTGCATCTCTTGGGAGTAGTAGTTTCCCCTCCTGACCTATTGTGTGTGTGTGTGTGTGTGTGTGTGTGTTTGTGTGTATGCAACAGTTTGAGCAAAATAGACGTAGACCCATTACAGAGGGTCTCCTTTTTATCAGTTGGAAAGTGCTTTTTAACTTCACAGGAAACGGCATGGAGTCTGAGAGAACAGCGAGATTGACTGCTGAACTGGGGCACTGAAACTGTTTTTCACTTATAAAATGTAAGTGGCAGTGGTGCATGCCTATAGATTTGAGTGAACATTTTCTCCTACACACACACAAACACCCTTTAAAAAAATTACTACCGTAAGTTACAACCTGCATCTTTCCCAGGTCTTGTTTCTGAGGGAGTTTTTGTGTGTGCGTGTGCATCTAAATAGTGTAAATGTGGACAGGACACACACACATACTCTAATTTTGGACATGTGCTGCATGTTTCCAAAAAGGATGAATAGGTCCTCTTGTAGCAGTGAGGGTGATCAGTGGGAGCTCAGTTAACTTGGCCTGGGAATGGAGGGTTTTTAACAAGCGTGTGTAAACGTGGCTGGTGAAATTATTCTCCACCTGGTACCAGTTAGTCCACATAAACAAAGCCTTGTATGACATCCTGTATTTAAAAACAAAAGCGATGTGTAAAACAGGATTTATAAATAGCACATTCATGCAAATGATCCCATACGTGGAGCATACCAAGTCTATGATGTGGGACTAAATTAGAACTCTGTGTGGAATAATGGGAGCAGACGTCCAGGAAGTCTACTGAAATGCAGCTGTGTGCTCTTGCTGCATGTGATCCTAACCAAAGGGTCTGAGTTAAACTTTCCCATGCAAAAAGATTGTGCAGGTGGGGTTTGGGTGTTGTTCATCCAATAGCATATGGAATCGAGAAGTGAAAGGTTTTTAAAACTTGTTTTCAAAGCAGAGCTCATTGGAACAGGAAGTTCCAAGAGCAGCTTGTTGTCATTTCACATGTGTTTGCTGCAGAAATGTTAGGGTAGCAGGATGTTTCCCAAGGCCACACTTCATTTGAGTTTTAGAGTCCTCACTTCTGCTTCAGAATTTGTTCTCTTGGTGGCCGTTCTTCGAGAACGTATCATTTTAATTACTTCTGCGACTGGAAAGCTAAAAACACACCATGGGAGAGGAGATAAGGGGGAGAGTATTCCAAAGGCCAGTTTACACCCAACATCTGTGGATCCTGTGCACATAATATGTCCTTACTGCCACAGGTATGTGGGTATGTTCCAATATTGTGAACCACCCTGACATCTTCAGGTAAAGGGCATTATACAAATTCAATTAAATAAATAAACAAAATATTTTGGGATTAAAAACAATACTTGTTTCTGCATGTGGTGCCTGAAACACATTCACTTGAAAAGCTCATCAGGTCTCTCCCTAACCATTCATTGCTTGTGCAAAGACTGTTCTCTATTTGAGTATCTGAAGAAGTGTGCATGCACACGAAAGCTCATACCAGGAACAAACTCAGTTGGTCTCTAAGGTGCTACTAGAAAGAATTTTCGATTCGCATCTGAAGAAGTGTGCATGCACACGAAAGCTCATACCAGGAACAAACTCACTTGGTCTCTAAGGTGCTACTAGAAAGAATTTTCGATTTTGTTTTGACTATGGCAGAGCAACACGGCTACCCACCTGTAACTCTATTTGAGTTGTTTTCATTATTGGTTAACCTCACCAACTCACCTCCCAAAAAGAGCTGTTTGTTTTTTGTCAGTTTTAAGTGGTTGTTTGGATATCTTGCTGGTTATTATTATTATTTTCTGCTGCTCAAGTGTTTTGTTAGACTTACCTTGTACAGTGGAACCTCTACGTACAACCATAATCCGTTCCAGAGGTCCGGTCATAACTAGAAACGTACTTAAGTAGAGGTGCACTTTTCAATGCACCAGTTGAAGCCTCCAGTCCATTTTCAAGAGCAGCTCTGCCTAAAGTACACAGGAACTCCTGCTTAAATAAAAGATCAAAATCTGAGAGCGGAGTTTGGCTTGCTAAACCTGGTGAAGGGTACTCTGGGCTGCCACAATTACTACCTCTGAATCCAGCAGTAGTACCAGGTCTTGAAGAGATCCCCAGGGTTATATATCTGTACCTTTTAGGGGAAGTTTAAACCCATCCCAAATTCCAACCCAGCACTCTGAATTTCTAAACTATCAAGTTCTCTTTATTGGCCCTTAAACGGCTCATAATGGTAAAGGGAAAGGGCTGACCATTAGGTCCAGTTGCGGACGACTCTGGGGTTGCAGCGCTCATCTCGCTTTATTGGCAGTATTGGGGGGGAGGAACCTGCCTGGCTCTTTACTTCTAGTTCTGAACTAAGTAAGAAAAAGTCTTACGCCAGAATATTGCCTGTCCTTCCTCACTCCTGCAGCATTTTTTTTTTTTGGGGGGGGGGTGTCTATAGTTTGCCTTTTTCTGAAAGTTCTTTGAACAGGCTTCCCAGAAAGATTGCCTGACTTTTAATGCCTCTTCCTGTCTTGAAGCCTCTCCACATGATTCCCTCCGAAGCCGTGGAGTTTCTCATATGGCACACACTGCTGGAAGCTGGGATCAAACAAGAGCTTTGAAGAACCACTTGCAATGCATGAGTCCCATTGAAATCAACCAGACCTCCTTCTTAGCAGGTGTTTGTGATTATGCTGTTTATAAATGTTGCTGCTTAGATCAAGTGGGCACCGTAACTTTAGGGCTTGGGCATCCCGCTATCGAATTGCCCATTGTTTTTTAAACTCATTGCGGCGACCTGCTAGCATGGCTGTTCCACAGGAGCCGATACCAGAAGAGAACAGAAAGTCTAGGGAGGAATTCAGCGTTGTGCTAAGGCGATTATTCCGTATGTGAAAGCATTTCCACTTGCCAGATGGAATATGATCCCTGTTCCTTCCACCTGCTTGCCGTTCTGGCATTTCTCCTGGCACACACACACCCTGAGCCAATTTCAAGGGAAGGGGGTCCTTGTGCAGGGCTTCTGCTGATGGGACTCAATTGTTGAATCCCAGCCATCGTTTGATAATGTGCAGGTGAGTTTCAAGCCAATCCTATGCCGAATATAATAACTTAGCAGTGTCTTCCTCAACCCCTTGCCCTGCTGATGTTGGTGAACTTCCAGCTCCCATCTGTTCCAGCCAGCATGGCAAGTGGTCAGGAATGGTGAGAGTTGCAGTCCATCAGTGGGGGGCACATGCTGGGGAGAAGCTGCCTTAGTGATCCTTGAGTAAAACCTGGCTGCAGAATAGTGGCACAGGCTGCAAGGGTCTGTACTGCTTTCCTGTCTATATCTTGTTCATTTTAGCAAGATGTTAACATCAGCATATCACTGGTACCTTTCAATGCTAATTTTATTTAACAATGTTTATTGTTGTTTTTTTCTTTTTAAAAGCAACTTTAAGTGGAGCTGGAAGGGCTTATTCAGGTTAATTTTTCTTTTGAGCTGACCTCTCCTTAACAGCAGGATTTTCTGGCTTTACTACCTCAAATGGAAAGAGGTGGGAGTGTTCTGTGCTATTTGCATTTTAAAATTTATGTCTGAACAGCAGTATATTTCTTTGTCTCCTCCTGCGTTGGTTGTTGAGAAATGAAGTTGGTGGTTGTTTTTGTTAGTACAGTGGTACCTCGGTTTAAGAACAGTCCAGTTTAAGAATGATTCGGTTTACAAACTCCGCAAAACCGGAAATAGTGTCCCGGTTTGAGAACTTTACCTCGGTCTAAGAACAGAATCCGAACAGTGGAAGGGCACCGGCGGCAGGAGGCCTCATTAGGGAAAGCGTGCCTCAGTTTAAGAGCTGTTTTGGATTAAGAATGAACTTCCAGAACAGATTAAATTCGTAAACCGAGGTACCACTGTAGTAGTATTTCACAATACAATAAAAGAATGCAGAAAACAATTGCATGTATAACAATGATTAAACAATTACGTATATAAAAACAATTTCAAATCCAATCCAGATACCACCTGGGATAAATATCCCCACTTAAAAGGCTCGTTATAAAAAAGGAAAGTCTTCAACAGGCATCTACAGTAAAAGACAATAGGGACAATAGGGGCATGATTGATATACAATGAGAGAAAATTCAAAAGTGTAGGCCTGATTCTTATATTCTGAAAAATGGACTTCCTGATGAACTATTATCTTCAAGATTCACACTTCTGCAGAGCGTAGCAATCAGCTGTGCATATATTGTATGAGACTAACCATTAGGTATCCTATACCAGCAGCACCTGGAACTTAGCCTGATAGCTAAGTGAGAACCAGTGTAGTTCTTTCAGCAGCAGCAAAATATGATGGCTGCCCTTGTGAGCAGATGAGTTGCTGTCTTTTGCATTAGCTGCAGCCTCTGGATCAACCTCAAGTGCAGCCCCACACAGTGGGGCAATTGCGGTAATTTGGTCTGCAAGGTACCAATACATGGACTACTGTGTTCAGGCCATTCTGGTCCAGAAATAGCTCTAGCTGTCTTCTCTGAGCCACTGGATGCACCCAGTCCTATCTTCTCGGCAAACTTTAATACTCTGATAAGGGGCAAGGGGCAAGGAAACACATGGAAACACAACAGCAGCAGAAGCAGGCAACAAAATCACATGTGGCCAAGAACTCACTCCTTGGTCAGAATTATAGTCCCACTGTGCTGTAGTGCTGTAGCTGATTCATGAAGGTTGGGTTTTTTTTGGGGGGGGGTTGGTAAAATATTATTTCACACATCACCATTCCATCTGAGAACTGTTACAGCTGCTGCACCCCACTGAAATGAAAGGGCAGCTTTTGTGTTGTTATGCACCCCTGTGTTCATGCCCAGGCTCAGTTGCATGGAAGTTTTCAGCCATATTGCATTGCATGGATGGTGCCAGGAGCCTTAACTAGATGGTAATATCTCTACAAGCAGTAATCAGATTCAAGCTGATGCCAACTCAGGTATGTGACCAGTGTTCGAAACTCCAATTGTTCTAGGCGCATTTCGCAACAGGAAATTTCATTAGCATGTGCTAATTTCTGAGCTCTGGGCGCACTACTGCGCCTAAGATTTTAGATTAAAACTGCAGAGTAGACAGAAAGGAGGACCTTTTTCTGCCTTCCCACTTCCAGCTACTCTCTGAAGACTGGAGAAGAGACCCTCTTAAGAATATTAAGGGGATGGGCAGGGGAAGGAGTAGACCATGTGAAAATTAAACATAATATTTTAGCTGCAGTTCATTCATTTTCAGCTTTGTATTCTTGTTATAAAAAAGTGCACCTAGACATTCCATTGTAGAAGTTGCAAGAGAATACAGATCCTGTTGGAATATTGTAAAATTGGGAAGTGTTCCCCATAGAGTGCCAATGTGGTGTAGTGGTTAGAGTGTTGGATTAGGACCCAGGAGACCAGGGTTCAAATCCCCTGCTCAGCCATGAAACACACTGGGTGAGTTGGGCCAGCCACACTCACAGCCTTAGCAAACCTCACAGCGCTGTGCTAAAATGGAGAGGAAGAGATAAGTTTGGCAGATATATAAATGTGACCTTGTTTTGGGAAGGAAGTTCCCTTAATTTCAGACTGCAGCAGCTTGAGGCGCTCATTTACATGTCTCTGAGTTGGGAGAGCGAATAGTTGCAAACTAACATCAGTGACAGAATAAAATAAATATGAGTTCATAAATGAAGAGTCAAGCGTGCGCTGTCTTAGATTATCTAGCATAATTGCTTCAATATCCCCCCCCCCTGTTTTGTCTTTGAAATGTTCCAGAATTGATCAGGAAATGATGGGTTTAAACAGCACATCTCTGCTTCTGGGCAGAAATGTTCTAGAGGCCACACACCGCCTCTTCTTTTTCTTTTTTTAAGTGCCCAAGTTTGTTATTGGAATAAGCAAAGCATGTTTACTAGGTTTGTAAAAGCTCTCTCCGTGCTGGTTTGAATAAAACTCCTCCTAGCAGTACTTTGGATTAACGTAGTTTACAGCAAAATCTCTTGTCACAGGAAAGCTGGTGTGTGCACACAGAGCAATTGGGTAAAATGTTTTCTTGATTTAAGCAGATGCAGGGCACAATTGCTCAGAGGTGCATGCAGTTGAAGCATGCAGTCATAGATCTATTTACCCGAGCAGTATTCAAAATTCATTCTCTTTCTCGTGTCGCTTCTAGTTCACAGTCATACTTCCTGCTAGCCCCACGGGAAGGCCAGCCAATGCTTCTCTCCATTCCTTCAGCCCGTTAACTCTGCTGTCTCAGCTCTTCCCTGCCTCCTGCAGCGGGACAAGGAATCACAAAAATCACGATGCAGGAAAAACCATGAAGCCACCCCCATGCCTCTACATAACTCCATCTTTATTTCAGGCATCAGTATACTTTATTTTGATGTTTAGGTGGTGATATGTTGCAGTGTTAAAAAACCAAATATTGCCCAGCCCTAGCTTAGAAGCCCAGTGTTGCCTCCTTGACTGAGAGCCACACCCCCAGGGTTCTTTTCCCAACACCTGCCACCTAAGATACTTCTAAGTGGAGATGTCAGGATTTAACCCTTTGGGCTTTTGCGTGTAATACGCACATGTCTTCCACTGAGTTATGACCCCTTCTCCATGAGCAGGTGCCAAAGTTTCATCTTTCTAAGACGATGTGCAGATGCTAGCTTCCCCATTTTCCAATTTGATTGTTCCTGGGGTACCCTCAAATGATGGGGATGTAACCATGGCTATTGCTCTTGGGGAAGGGGAAGAATATAATGGAAGAGAGAAAAAAAGACAATTTAGCCTCTATCCTTCCTCTGTTCTAAACGAGGTGCAAGTTCAAGTAGTTTCTCACCCAGGACTTAAGCCTGAGATCATAGAGTCGGGAAGGGTCCCCAAGGGTCATCTAGTCCAACCCCCTACAATGCAGGAATCTCAGCTAAAGCATTCATGACAGATGGCCACCCAAGCTCTGTTTAAAAACCTCCAAGGAAGGAGAGTCCACTGCCTCTCGTTGGAGTCTGTTCCACTGCTGAACAGCTTTTACTATCAGAAATGTATGAGAAATGTTGCCATAATATATATATTTTTAAATGGTTTACCAGTTTATTATCTTCTACTTGCTGTTAAAACAACCAGTTTTTTTCTACCACTTATAAAACACGCCGTGTATCTCTGTCGCGCCAAGAGTACAGCTGCTCGAGACCCCAGGAGGGTGGGGTTGGCACGTGAGATGTAAAATGTTAAACAGTTCTGAAATGTCCGTAACGGTGTGATATTTGCATGTGTTTGCAAGCTATTTTAAATCCCCTTTAAAGATACGCGAAAGCCAGAAACGTGTATCTATTGAATCTGGCTCCTGTTGAAATAGAATCGGGAGTTGGAAGGGCAAATTCTCTAGAACATCCCCAGACATAACAGGTGTTGTTCACCCTCTCGCTAATAACCTTTAGAGATTCCACAACTTCTTAACTAGTCTGACTACCCAGCTGTAAAGATTTTCCAGCTTAGGCTCATGTGATGGCCCCCCAACTGCCCATTGTATTTCAGCAAAGATGAATGTATACTAAAGAAAGTGTTCTTGTTACTTCTGCATCTTGCACATTGTGCTTCTGATAGTAAGCCCAAAATAGCACTTTCCATGCAATGGGGTCACATTTCTGCCACGAGTCGCTAGCACTTCTTTAGATTCTTATCTGTGGAACTGCGTTATTGCCTGTTGATTCCCGTTTTGCATATGTAAATCTGGCCTGTTTCTTCTTTAGGCACCCTTGTATTAACTCGCCGATGTAGGTGTTGAGCAGCTATCAGAATTGCTTAAAAATATAAGCAGTTGATAATTGCCAAATTTAAAAATAATACTGGCAGTGGAACATCTTGCAATGATCAACAGTGGGAGATATGAATCATACACCAATATGAGTAATCTAGAAATAGACCAGTGATACTTCGAATCGAGTCTGTGGCAGCAGATTCGCTTTAAGTGCCGATTCCTGAGTAATTCCATCTTTCAGCTTGTTTTTGTGTGTCTTCATTTACCGTAATCATTACAGGAGTGTCTTTAAATGTGTCTCTGTGTTGCTCGCTTAGCATCATTTACATTCAATATTCTGCTCACGAAGAACACCGATTGTAACTGGAGCAGGATGGTATGAGAATAGGGGCATGAGCCAGAAATTAATGCTTTTTCAGCAGGAAGGATCAGGCAGGTTCACTTCCTCAAATTAATGAAACGATAGTGGTTAGTTTCTTTCTATGGCTTGTATCCAATCTAGCAATAAGTAACAACCCCCTCAACACAAGGATTTCTGCTTATGCAACAGGACTTCTCACTACGCACCCTTTAAAACCGTTTTGGGGGTTCACACAACCCCCCGGAGCAGATTTAGGGGAGGGGGCAGGCCAGGTGGAGGACAGTTCACGCTGCGCAAGAAGAAATCCTTGCGCTGATTGAACACTTACTTAGCGGTCCTTTGGATACAAGCCAATGTATTTTTGACCCAGTGACCTCAGCATATTCCAAGGGCAGGTTTTGAATGTCTGCTTCATATAAGATATCCCCTAAGATCTTAGATTGTCGCTAATAGCGATGCTGCATTCAGGTTGAGATTCTGCATTTCCAAAGATTAAGATTCTGTAGATAGTTCATCCCACTTTCTGGTTCAGGAGCCACCCTTAAAAGAGAATTTTAAGTCTGATATTTAGAGCAGCTTCAACTCAGCACTGTGTCGGATCACATTTGCATGGCACTCTACCCATGAGATAGTCCGCGATTTCCACCAGCTCCTTCTGCAGAGCCCTGTTGTCCTCCTGAAAAGCTGCTCAGAAGGACAGAGGACCGCCAGCACTGGGACTCTAAGGGAAATTGGAAAAATCTAAAAGCTAAACAGTTCTGAAATGTCCATCAGGAGTGAAGCTGTTCAAAGCTGCCCCTGTGTGGTGGTCATAACACACAATGCCAAATGTGTTTGACGTGATCTTCAGAGGACTTCCCTCTGCCATGCATTTTTGCTGACTTTACATTCTCCACTGTGGCATTGCTTAATGGTGTTATGTGGAGTGGTTATTTCTCATGCCGATTTTGCTGCCTTCCACTTTGGGCACTTTGTATAGAAGGGCTGGGTATAAACATGGCTAATGATTTATTTGCCATTTATTTCAAAATCCTGCACAAACAGAGCTTTAGAATGGCGCATGACTTTCCTCCTGGTTATTTCTTTCTTGGCAGATGACAGCATTTCTGCAGCAAGTACGTCCGATGTCCAAGACCGCCTTTCGGCTCTTGAACTCAGAGTGCAGCAACAAGAGGATGAAATCACGGTGCTGAAAGCAGCTTTGGCTGATGTTTTGCGACGCCTTGCCATCTCCGAAGATCATGTCGCATCTGTGAGAAAATCGGCACCAAGCAAAGGTAAGGCAGGCCTCGAGTGGACATGGTTTGGCATTCATTTGGGGGATGTTTATTGATTCAAAAAGAATTTGAGGGCCATGTACAATAGCACGAAGGGAAAAGGAAAGCTAATTCACAGAACACATTTTAATAACAATTATTAAAATATAAAGCAAGAGTAAGGCAAAAAAACCCACCACAAATGAACAAACAAACTAAAAAGCAGACTAAAGCAGCCATCAGTTCTTGTAGAAGATTAGTGAAACTGATTGAGCTTGACCCAATGCACCATAGGAATGTAAAAGGCTGCCTTATACAGAGTCAGACCATTAGTCTATTAGCTCAGTATTGGCAGCAGCTCTTCAGGGAAACATGAGTGCATTTTTATTAATGTTCTTAATTGTTAATCATAGAATTGTAGAGTTGCAAGGGGCCCTGAGGGTCATCTAGTCCAACCCCCTGCAATGCAGTAATCTTAACTGAAGCATCCATGACAGATGACCATCCAACCTCTGCTTAAAAATCTCCAGTGATTCAGAGTCTACCACCTTCCAGCGGAGTCTCTTCCACTGCCAAACAGCTCTTACTGTCAGAAAGTTCTTCCTGATGTTTAGTTGGAATCTCCTTTCTTGTAAGTTGAAGCCATTGATTCGGGTCCTACTCCCCAGAGCAGGAGAAGACAGACTTGTTCTATCCTCCATATGACAGCCCTTGAGATATTTGAAGATAGCTATCATATTTCTTCTCAGTTTCCTATTTTCCATGCTAAATGTACCTAACTCCTTCTATTGTTCCTCACATGGCTTGGTTTCCAGATTCTTGATCATCTGGGTTGCCCTCCTGCACACATTCCACCTTGTCAATATCCTTTTTAAATTGTGGTGGCCAGAATTGGACACAGTACCCCAGATGTGGTCTGACCAAGCCATAATAGAGCGATACTGTGACTTACCTTGACCTGGACACTAGACTAGCATTAGTTTTGTTTGCTGCTGCATTACACCATTGACTCATTTTAAGCTTGTAGTCTGCTAAGATCCCGAGATCCTTTTCACGTGTACTAATTGGCAAGCCAGGTGTCCCCCTGGCTTGTTATCTCGCTGTTGGTATAGCAGTCACTTAGAATTAACATAGGTAGGGTTGATAGGTCCTTTCCCCAAAGTGCTTACTTAGAGTAGGCTCACTGAATTAACTGGGTCTACTCTGAGTATGAGTAACATTGAATAGCATCCTAAGTTCATTGGCTAGACTATGTCTTAGAATCTTCTGTAATTCACCGAAATTCTGTGGCAGCTTGCCAGCAGGTTCTTCACAGACAAGTTGGCATGGATGTTCCCTCAAGGCAGAAACTCAGAAAACCACAGACGCGCTTTCTCTAACACAACCTGGTGCCCTCCAGATGTTTAGAACTGCAGTTCACATCAGCCCCAGCCAGTATGGCTGCACTGGCTGGACCTGCTCACAGTTGTAGTCCAGAACATTTGGAGACCACCAGACTGGAGAAGTCTGCTCTAAGAACTAGTTTGTGAGATGTTTTTCAACATGATACTGCTGAAAATGTATGAAGCTGCTCTCTATCTGGACAGAATATTTGTCCATCTGTCTCAGTATTGTCTATTGTGACTGTTGGTGGCTCTCTAGAGTCTCATAGAGGAATCTTTCCTAGCCTACCTGGAGATTTTGTGAGCTTTTACATTCAGGGCATGTACTCTACTGCTGAGTTGTGTGCCTTCCTAATAAAAATATGAGAAAAGCTAGCTCTAGCAATGAAGAAAACAAAGTGTGTGTGTTGGGGGGTGAGGAGAATTTTAGAAGCACCTGTAAAATGCAATTTGCAGATTTTTTTAAAACAAACAAACAAACAAACAGTAATTTTCTTTTGCAATCTAGCCACAAAGCAGCTACTTCACCTGCATACTATAATATTAGCAATGGCAAGAATTGCCATGCTGCATTGTTAGAAGTTTTTATTGGCCGTATTCCACAGTAAGTGTCTATTGTCATTTGTGGATGCAGTTAATAACTTTTCCCAGAAATGGTTTAGCAGCACCAAGAAAGCCATACCACAGAGGTAGGTGCTAGTTCCTCATTACTTGCTAATTTGGGTCATGCATCTGGCTCTACTGACAGGATATGAAGGAAATACTTGCCAGCAAATAATCAAATGCATATTCGGGCATGGTACAAAACATCACCATCGTAGCACTAAGTCTGCTTCCTGTAGGTATTTGTTCTCCCCTCCCCATAAAATAAAAAAATGAGCAATATTTATTCAGTCCAATACGAATGAAAATATTAAAGCTATTGGAACTTTTCAGTAGTTTTGATACATAAAATGGGGTAGATTCACAATACCTCCAGAGCACATGTCCGCACTTAACTTGAGAAAAGCTAATATAGGGAACTCCTTGCCACAAGCAAAACTCTACAGTAAATATGTTAGCAATCTCCAAAGATAAATTAAATATCAGTAAAAAAAAAAAATGTTAGTAATTCCCAGGTGATAGCGCCAAACTCTTGACTCCCATCTGCCACCATTTTGTTACTAGTGTGCTTCAGTTAATTTCTATCTTTCTCAGGTGGGTCCTGGGGGCAGAAAGTTTGAGAAACCCCGATACAGTGGACGCTTGGGAGCGTGATGCGATTTGGCGCTTCTGGTCATGCGCAAAGCGCGAGCGCCGAAACCCGGAAGTAACCTGTTCCGGTACTTCCGGGTTCGACGCGTTCGTACAGTGGTGCCTCGCTAGACGAAAAACTCGCTAGACGAACGGCATTCGCTAGTGGAAGGCTGCCCCGCAAGACGAAAATGTCAATGGGGCTACCTCGCGAAAACCTCCGCTCTGCATTGCCGCTTCGCTAGACGAAAAATTCGCTCTACAAAGACACTCGTAGAACGAATTATTTTCGTCTAGCGGGGCACCACTGTATTGTGAAAACGCGCAACCCTCAGCGAGCGCATCCCGAGGAATGACTGTATAAGCCACATCTTGTATGCTTGTGCATCATTCATCAGTAGGAGGACAGCTGATATTTCATCTGTAACTCATGGGACATACATGCCACAGTTTAATATATGTACTATAATTTGTGCATTGGCTGATACACCACCCACATAGCCTAGTGAACTGATCAACAGATCCACTGGAAACAGTTTGGCACCTGAGAGCTCCAGGTGAACTTTATTATGCTAAAAGCTTGTAACTTTTATATTAAAAAACCACCCAGGTCTTGTTGGCTCTCTGTAGGCCCCCTCCTGGCCAGGCACTCTTCTTTGAAACCTATGGAAGGGTGTCTTGATATCTTAGGGGCTTTCTGGCCCATACAGGAAGCTCAGAAGTATTGTAGACTGGCAAAAAAAAGGTTAAACATGAACACTTTAAGGTAAGAGCAAGAAGAATAGAGAAACCCTGTCGAATCCTGTTTCCTGGTTTCCCACAGGCACCTGAGGGACCACTGTGAGAACAGGATGCAATACTAGATGGGCCATTGGCCTGATCCAGCAGGGTCTTTTTTATGATTCCAGGAACCCCTCCCTGAAAACTTTTCACTGTTGTTCTGCCCTCCTGTCCTCACAAAAGTGGGAGTAAGGGAAACAGCCCTCCATTCACAGTTTCATAAATGTGTGGGTTTTGCCACAGCATTATTTAAGGTATCTCTGTTGATCAAGGATTTAATCTATTGTGGGGGGGGGGAGAGTGTTTATTTAAAAGTACTTTGCATCTAGTTTTAAAAAGGCCAAACAGAATGAATATAATGAGTTGGCTGAAGGCCAACTCATGTGTTTCCTGCTTGGCAGGGGGTTGGACTGGATGGCCCTTGTGGTCTCTTCCAACTCTATCATTCTATGATTCTAAGGCTGTAATCCCACCCAGAAAATGCTTTTGATGAAGTAAGATGATATCATAAGAGGATCCATGACAAGTACATGAAGCAAGATGGCATTTATAAAAGCAAAATTTGTTGTTTTAAGAGCCATTAGCAGCATTCCAATGCCTTTTGTTATTGGCAGCAGCTACACAGAAATTCTTATTCCATAGTAGAAAAGCATAATAAATGTTTGGGCCATTAATTACAGGAGCAGCAGGCTGTTTCAAGGTTAAGAATTAGGTGGGTAGCATGAAGCAATCTTGTAATCTTGTGTGGAAAGCACATTCAGCATTGTGGGCCACAATTAAAATACATAACATACACAAGGCTGAATGCTTCTTGGGTGTTTTAAAATGTAATTGTCTTTACATGAATGCCTTTCTTGCAAAGCCACTCATGTGTTCTTCATGTTACAGTATATTCATTCTGCATATGGTCCTTGTGCTGGCACAAGAGCTCAGTTCAGATGTCACACCAAGCCATGGTTTACATGAACCATAATTTAGAACCCAAACCGTGATTTGTATTTCCAAATTATAAGACAAACCAGAGTTTTGAACTGTGTGTCTGTTTTGGCTTTCCGTCTGCTCAGCTCTTCTGCCTGCAGAAGCAGCTGTACCATAGAGACATAATTATGGCTGTGTCTACAGTTTGTCAGTTCAGATGTCAGTCATGGCAACCATACTTAAGATTCCTTTGCCATGGCTTGGCATGATGCCCAAAGGAGCAAAAAAAAAGAAAAGAAAAAAAGAGAAGACAGGTTTTTATCTCAGACTGCTTTAAAAACCAGCCATGCTATTTGGCTGATTGGAAGAAATATAATTCCTGTGGCCAGCGATACTCATGGCAAGCCTTCAGGGGGGGAAAGAGTTCAAGAGAGAACTGACAATTCTGTTTCTATTAGATCCATAAAAAGCAGATGGGGTTTTTCTGAAAGTCTCCATAAAAGAAAATTTTTATCTTCTGCAGCATCAATGCAGGAAAAAAAAATATTTCTGGAAGCAAGCACATTTTAATTTATCCAAATGCCATTGTGAATTTTGGGTCATCTTATGTAGAAACGATATTTATTTGAAGAAAACTAGAGAAAACTGAATGGATTCAAAATTGATAATACCCTCTCCCACCCCCCCATCCCCACTCCACCCAGGAGAACACTTATAAACAGAAAAGGTCAATTCAGTTATTGGTGTAGATTTTACAGTACTGTACCTAAACAAAATAGGGTGCAGATACTGTGACCAGGAAAGATACTTGAAGATTCCGAATCAGCTGTTATTACTTGCACATTATCGATGGAAACCATTTCAGCCACTGTGCATTTACTCTGAAAATATATATTAAAAAATTGGAAGCAGAAATCTTGCAACAGAGCATTAAATTGGAGAGGAGGGAAGCTTCCATAAAACTGTCTGGCAAATCACAGAAGTTGGTCTAGGTCCAGCAATATTTCAAAGTGATTCATGCATGATTAGCCAGTTACCCAAGTCCAGTTTGGGGAATCTTGGTGGCCTGGCCATGGTTCAAGCTACCATCGTGGCTGGGTGTATTGTCTAGAGGCTAGACCAGTCATTTACCTCATTGATTGAACATTGCAAGGGCAACAGAGGGCCCTTTAAACTCTTTGGATTGGCTGTACAGCCCAAGGTAATCTGCAGGTACTCCATGCGGTTACCTACAATGCCCACTTCTCTCTTGTCAGTTGGAAGGTACATCAATTATGGTCAATTTCACATGTACAAACATCACATTTCTGAATGTCAGTAACTAAATTGCCTTTCCCCAGTCTGGTGATCTCAATATGTTGCAAGACTCTAACTCCCATCAGTCCCTGTCAGCATGGCAATGGTCAAAGGTTATAGGGATTGTAGTCCCAACAACACCTGGAGGCACCAGGTTGGTGATGGGTGGATTTTTATTCAGCACATTGTGTTTCACTGCATCAACAGTTGCACAGCCTTGTTCGTTCTACAAGTTTCCTAAGGATGCAGAAATCTGCATATGTAAACCAGAAACCTACAGTTCCCGTTTCCTTTCTTCCCTTTTATCGGTTGCCTTAAAATGGATGTGTATGCATTCTGTGAAGTACTAAACTGGAATGTTGGGATGAACAAACAAATATGGAAGGAACAAAGTGCTAAGTTCAGTTTTATTTCCTCATTCACACTGAAGGATTGTTTCATCATATGTTGAAGACTCAAAGTCTGTATCTTTAGGGGTGATTTTTTTCAGTACTGAGTGTTGTCTTGGTTTGTTATGCTGAAATAATTTTAATTAATCTGTATTCACCCTCTGTTTGTTTAAGGACATTTTGTCTTCCGTGTCCTTATCAAATCCGATGACTTTTCAGTTCCACCTGCATGCAGTTGACATCCAGGTCTACCCCTGTCTCTTTCACTACCCCAAAATATCCCCCTCACCCCAGTTCTACATCTCTGGTATTTCTGCTTTGTTGCTCTGTTGTTGTCTCAAACACAGTCTGTGCAAGACTGAGCTTCCCTTAGTTTCTCCCAAGCCTTCCTCTCCTGTGCATATTCTTTATCAATTCCTTGGCATCCACCCTGTGGAACAAGCAGAAAGCCTTGACTTTAGCTTTGATTGCTTTCTCTCTCTTGCTTCCATTACCCATATCCAGTCTGTTGCCAAAACGTGTAGCTTCTTCCTTTTACAGCACTGCTAAAATAGGGCCCTTTTTCTCAGTCAGGGCCGTCTCATCCATAGGGGCTAGTGGTGCGGCGCGCCAGGGCGCCGTCTCCTGTAGGTTCGCCCCCGCAAGCCCACCGGCATACCGGGCGCCCCCCTCCCCAACCCGCCCCCACCCCCACGGGCGGGCTGGCAGGTGGGCACTCACGCGCCGGGAGCGCAGCCGCTGCCGCCCATGCCACTCCCAGGCGGGCTGCGAGCTGGCCGCCCTCGCCTCCCGTCCCAGGAGCACTGGAAGGGCGCACAGAGCCCCGCGCCGCTCCAGCGCCACGCCCCTCATCCCCCGCTATCCCACCCCCCTCCCGAGGGGCAGCAAGCGCGGGAGGCGGTGGAGAGGCGGCACGCCGGGGGCGCTGGAGGGATCGCCGCGCCACAGCGGCCGATCTCCCTAAGACGGCCCTGTTCTCAGTCACCTCAGCAAAAACTCCGGCTTCCTAGCACCTAGACTGCAGTAATCTTTTCCTTTCCTTGTTATTCTCTTTCCTTCTTTCATCTTGGTCCCTCCCCTTCTATCCAGCGCTGTCCTGCAAAAACCAGTTTGCAGAGACCTCTCTTTTTTCTTTGATCATACAACACACTGTCTTAAATGCCTTCACTGGATTTCTGTCATCTCCTGGATCCAGCACAATCCCCCATCTCCTTGCCTCCAGAGTTCTCCATGGTCTTGACCCCAGTCTCTCAGCCCTTGCATCCCAATATATCGCTGCACCTGAGCTTCTCTCCTCCAGTTCTACCATCCTCCAGTGGCTGAGGATCTCTTTCATCGGCCTTAAGGCTTCGTACTTTTCTTTCTTGTTGCCTGTACGCTTGGAGCTGTCTCCCAGAACACCTGTCTTGCTTTCTTCACATTTTCCACGAAGACCTAATGTGTAACTGAGCTTGCAAATAAGCCTAAGTAAGTGTAATTGAAATACATTGCCATCAATGTGCAGATGACATGCATCTCTGTTACTCCTTTTCATCTATGTCAGGCAAGCGAAGTGTCTTGGAAGAGGGCAAGGAGCTGAATGAGTGCTAATAATTTGAAGCTTATTCCAGACAAAACAGGTGCTCCTGGTTAGAAGAGAGGCGGATTCTGAAATTGTTTTGGGATGACTTTTAATGGATAAAACTAATTAGCGCAAGGATTTCTGTCTGTGCAATGGGACTTCCACTCTTTGTCCTGTCCCATCCCCCCTCTGTTCTGGGGAGGAGAGGAAGTCCTGTTGCACAGACAGAAGTCCTTGTGCTTAACTTCTTTAGACACAACCCTTTGTTTTGGATGGGGTGTTAATCCCCTTGAAAAATCAAGTTTATAATCTGGAGATGATCCTGGATTTGGGGTGCCTTTTAGTGTTCTAAATTCGCAATTAGATTAAAACCACAATGTGATCTCTTAATAGGTATTTAAGAGCTAGTGTGCTGTAGCAGTTAGACTGTTGGAACAGGAGCTGGGAGATCATGGTTCGAATCCCCACTCGTTCTTGAAATTTACTGGGGGCCTTGGACCAGTCACTATCTCTCAGCCTAACCTACCTCACAGGGTTGCTGTGAGGATAAAATGAGGAGAAGGAGAACTGTGTACGCCCCCCTTGAGCTTCTTGGAGAGGAGGCAGGATATAAATGAAATAAACGATTTTTAACTCCTACCTTCCACAGGTGTACTTTTTTGTAGTATTTTTTTTATGAAGAAATTATTTACACATGGTAGGTTCCTACAGTATATATCCCTACCAGCAGAGGTTCATGCAGGTATGTATTACACAGTGGGACAAACAGAGAGGAAGATCAACAGCGTCTCTTGTTCTTGCTAGGATGTTTTACCTTCTGGAAAGTCTCGGAATGTCAGTATTTCATGACTTTTCCCTTCACACCACAAAATGTTGGCACTTCCATAGTATGCCAGAAAACGACAACCTGAAAGCAGCGGAGGAGAAGGAGGAGGAAGGTATACTCTAGCGCTTGTGGCTGCCAACGAGATAGATTGCACCACAGCTGGTGTCTGGGAAATGCATTAGGACCTCATAGGGTGTCAAAATATATGTAACATAAGACTGCAGGCCCAGAGTGCAAAGACATGTCCACAGCACACACAATGGCACTAGTTAGAGACTGCTTGGATTAAGCCTGCATTTGAAGGGCAAGATGAAGGCTGCTGCGCCCCCTCTGAAAAAGCTGCTTCCAGGCTGAAAGCCTAGCGTAATGCATCTGACCCCCAGAGGAAGATAAATGGACCATGTCCTCTTGCTCAATGTGGAGGCAAAGAGCTGAGAGTTGGCTTAGATGGAATCTCTAATGGCGAAAAATTCTTTGCACTCCGTGTGTGCGGAGAATAGGAGAGTATAAGAATGTGATATGTTATCTGTCTCCCACGTAAGTTTCTGGAGATGCAAATGTGTGTCACAGCTGGATGGAATTGTCTTACAGGAGAAGTACAGCCAGGGTTCATTTTACATTTGAATGAATGTACAACTTTTGCAGCAACTTTGAAACTGGATGGCTCCCCCCCCTTCTTTTCTTTCTTTCTTTCTTTCTTTAGAGGATTTCCTGTAATATCAGCTAGAAACAGAATCTTTACATGTTGATTTGGGGAATTTGTTGACAAATAACCAAAGCCCTTTTTGAGTAAAGATCTATGGTGCAGATTTACCCCCTGCAAATTGTGGTTTCTGTTGTTCAATTTCCTTTCTTTATGTGCTTTAACATTGACTTATCAGTACAAAGGCTATTGTTGTTCAGTCGTTCAGTCGTGTCCGACTCTTCGTGACCCCATGGACCAGAGCACGCCAGGCACACCTATCTTTCACTGCCTCCCGCAGTTTGGCCAAACTCATGCTAGTCGCTTCGAGAACACTGTCCAACCATCTCATCCTCTGTCGTCCCCTTCTCCTTGTGCCCTCCATCTATACCAATGGTTAATTCTAACCAGTGTTTTCATTCTTAACCAGGGTGTGTACCCTGGTTTCAGATAACGATAGAACTTATTCAAAGTTTACAAGGGAAGAAACTGAGGAGTCTTGAACCTACCCCCTCACCCTTGTGGGGAACCCCTGGTTGTCTTTGAGTTTAATTATTTTCTAAACAGTCACTCAGAATTAGTATTTTGCTAGCATTTAAATTGATGAGAGAGAAAGGATTTTGCACAGATTTTTGGAAACTCCCCAGTATTTTCTAAAGAATTCAGCAAAGAATGCACAGGGAGGTTTTATGCATGCATTTCTTGATTGGACCTGTGTTGGATTTGAGAAGCTGGTTAAAGCCACTCATTGCAAATGGATCTTGCCATGGAGGAACATTTATTTTATTCTTAACTGCTCCTAGATGCTAGAGGTCGGTAGCCATTTAGGTGGCTTCAGAGATACCCCCAGAAGCAATGGGTTGGAGTGCTTCTCTTTGGATTTCTTTTGTAATGTAATGGAGAGATAAGTAGATACCAGATGCTTTGAACACTGCCCAGAAAGTATGAAAAGCGGAAGCGCTTCTCATTCACACTTACTCACAGCTGCCGTTTCTATTTTAATGTAGAAGAGCCTACATTTCTTTCCCTCTTGAAGAAATTATTTATGAACGTAATAAAAAATTCCTCTGACAATATTTTTCAGTGAGTATGAATTATGAGTAAAATAATGGACATCTGATTAAATGTGAAAGCTGCTTCGTTTTTTGCTTTTAACAATCATTCATAGGAGCCTTTGGATGAGTTTTGCATTAACACACATATAGAGGCCATCAAGTTCAGATAGGGAGTTGGGAGTGGGGAGATGATATGAAACAGACCAGTTAATCAACAGTTTATGTGCCTACAAAATTGAGTGTTTTGAAGTATGTCACAAAGAAAATAACAGTCCTGACAGTAGCCCTGTCCCTACAAAACTCTCACTCTCTCAACTGACAGGATCATGCCAACTATCTTAACCGCATGTCATGCACAGTGCCCCCCACAGTACAAGTATCTGTGCAAAATCTTCTGGAATCTAGAAGGGTTCCAGATTTTGTGGACGCCTTCATGCATACAGCTGTATACTTGAAAGCCTCCTCACTGCGGACATGCTAAATGTGTAGGCATCAGGTGGTGAGGCACGCTAGCATTTGCTAGTCAAGGCTAGTCAGTATGGCTGATCTGTTCATGCACTGATGGAACATGTGCTTCTTATGAACAGTGCTAATATTTTTAGTTAATCTGTGTGGTTGGTTGGTTGGTTGGTTGGTTAGTGCATCAGCCAACCCATGGCAGACAGCATATTGGAAATTGCGAGTCATAGGCTGGAGCAGTACAATCATGCTTACTTTTTGATAAAGCTAGAGAATCTGATATCCCACCCGGTGCATTGAGTTCATGCATTCGTAAACATTAATTAAGGAAGCAAACAAGTTGGGAGTACATTTTACAACCCCGGATATACTTTTGGTGTCGCAGTTTTTCATTAAGGAATGCAGTGCTACTACTATGCATGTCCATTGGCGCTAAAGAATTATTAGAGTATAGTAATAGCCATATTTATAACATATGTTACGTATCAGGGCAGTCGGGGATTTGGATGGCAGATTTGTAGGAAAGTGGAAGCTTTAGGGTATGAAAAGTGAGGTTTGGTTTTTAATAAAGTCATTTAGTGCATAGCCACGAGGTACTGACAGCTTTATTTCCCTTTTCTTGTCTCACCCTCATTATGTATGACCACCCGGTTCCCTTAATCTCTTGTCTGTTCTATCCCGACTCTTCTTGATCTTTCTTCCAGTCCTGTGGCACTGAGCTGCCTTAAAGCTTCCAAGGGTTTTCATAGTAGCTTTCTAACACACCCTGTAGTCCTCCTGTCTGTAATTTTTCTTTGTATCTAAAAACGCATATTCCCAAACCCTACAGCAAAGGATAAATGGACACAAATCTGACGTCAGGAAACACAAGACAGAGAAACCAGTAGGAGAACACTTCAGTCTCCCAGGACATTCTATATAAGATCTCAAAGTAGCTGTCTTACTACAAAGGAATTTCAGAAATAGACTGGAAAGAGAAGTTGCTGAATTGCAACTCATTACCAAACTTAAAACCATGGAGAGACCTGGTCTGAATAGAGACATTGGATTCTTATCTCATTATACATGACAAAGCTATTTTTAACCTTCTCACCCCTTGCCTTTTCCTGTAAGACCAATTGCAGTCGTTAACAGTTGTCAACAGGTTTACCACAGCTATCAGCATATCACCCATTCCCACTACCCTTCTGAGTCATACCCCTCCCCACTCTCTCATAAGGGTATGGTGACTTCTCTTTCAGTGTATCTGAAGAAGTGTGCATGCACATGCAAGCTCATACCAAGAACAAACTTCGTTGGTCTCTAAGGTGCTACTGGAAGGATTTTTATTTTTATTTTTATTGCATATTCACTGTTGTTCTCTAATGGCAACCAGTGCTGCCCATAACAGCCTGTAGACTGCAGGCTCTTCTCTGGGTGCAAACATTCTCAAGTTGTTCTATAGTGAAGATTGTAAGATTCAGGTCAGTTCAGTCTGTGAAAAAAACAAATAAACAAACAGTATTTTTTTATCTCTTTGCAAAAAGGGTTGTGGAAAAAGAACATTTTGTTACTTTATTATTTTTATTGTTCATTCCTTACAGTTGTATTCATTTCGTGATAAATTCCTTTTGTCTTCAATGTTCCTTTTTGTTGATTTTCTTTGTACTTAATTTCAAGGGGAGTATAAGAGACAACTAATGATGTCTGTTATTTTTGGTGCTTTTCATTTATTGACACGGAACGTTTCAGATCGCCTTACCTTCCAAAGCATCAAACGTGCCAAATTTCAGACCAGGAGAGGGGAGGGGGGGGGGAGACCCCTCTTTTCTTATAGATAATTAAAAATGGCATTACAAGCACAGTGTTAACTCTTTTCTAAACTGAGAGGGGAAATGGGACAAGTAGGGGAAAGCACATTGCGGAATAGATTTTAAGAGCTTAAAGGAACTATAAGGTAATTGAGAAGCTGGAATTTTTGTGAGGACAAAGGCAAAGCCCAGAGGAACCCACAAATGTTCTGTTTCCCAAAGAGCAATGTTCATGCATTCTTGCAACAAAATTAGCCTTAATCTTTCTCTAGCCATTTCTGTTCTCTGATTATGTGCCTGTAGGAGCAACATAAAAGGTTTAGAGAGGGCTTTGTCTAAATCTGTGTTATCTTTCATTCACACACACATACTTGACAGGTTTTTAATGAAAGGGGTCTCTCAGGCTCGGCAGATATTATTCTATGAAAATTATCGAAATGGAGATGGAATCCATTATCTGCGGGAGACATTTTCACCACTTTGATCTGCAGCAGTTTGGCTCTAATCCTCATTGCCCAAACACAGGATCTCATTTTACATTCAGCTTGCATCTGGCTCATGTCCTGAGCCAAAAGATAACACCCAAAGAGCTAGTCTAGCTGTAATGGTTCGTTCTGGTTTGGCAGTTTACGTGCAGCATAAAGTCAGATGGTTGCACGTATAGTAGGTGCAAGAATGTTACTGTGTTAGGGCTATTTGAGATAACCAAGTTCCATTTGGACTTTCATAAACACCCCCTGCAGTGGTTACACAAGCTGGATTGGTCTGTTGGTTAGAGCATAATGCCAAGGTTGCAGGTTTGATCCTCGTAAGGGACAGCTGCAATATTCCTGCATTGCAGGGACTAGAGGGTCCTCAGTGTCCCTTCCAACTCCTATGATTCTATGATACATGCACACAGTCATCTGTAGTGACTAATGCAAATGGAAAGCGTCCCCAAGGCATTGTAAGATTGATGTCATGTAACCTATCATTCCAGAGGGCTGATTTGTCTGTATAGATGCTGCTGACACAGAGTTTAGCCAGGTGTAGAGCACCTGGTTACCTGAAAATCCCCTTTAGAATAATGACTTGGGTCTCAGCATCCTTGGATCATGCTTCTCATCTTGGAATGGGACTTTCCCCGCCTCCCATCCATCTACTACAGGAACATAAGAATACAAGGAGAGTCTGTTGGATCAGGCCAATGGCTCATCTAGTCCAGCATCCTGTTCTCACAGTGGTCACCCAGATGCCTACAAGTAGCACTTGAGTGGAAGATCACTGTCCTTTCTGTAGTTTCCAGCAACTCGGACCATGAAGATGGCGCCTAGCCATTGTGATGGCCTTAGCCCCCATGAATTTGTCCAACCTTCTTGATGGTCCTGTTGTGCGTCTCCCTGGAAACCTTTGGATGAAGGGCCATCTAGAAATATAAACAAATATTTGCAAACAAATCACACAACGCTACCTTTTATGCAGCCAGTAAGTAAAATCTATCACCCAGGACAATTTGTTTTGTTGAACTTCATTTTGACACAAATCTAGCCCTTTTCAGGTAATTCAGTGTGACCAAGTGAGGGCAAGATTGATGTGGGAGGCAGGGAGCGCACGTTACCAGCCCTGCCCCGCCCCCCCCCCCAAATTATAATGCCTCCTCGACTCTCCCATTCCATTCCCATCTCGCACGTATTTAACATAAAGGTCAGATGGGGGCTTGTAAGCAAGTTTAGCTGAGCAACTTTATAAGCATCTCCCCAATCAGGAAGCCTTTATTCTTCAGTTTATATGGATGCTAGTGATTTTAGGATAGATGAAAGGGGAAAACATTGACATCTCTCCCACCCCAATTCTTTCCTTTCGTCAAAGCAAATTTTATTCCTCTTGAACATCCAGTAAATCCCTGTTTTGGTTCTGAATTTATATACGGTATTCCCTGTGAAATACGAAAGCAGTTTCGCCATGTTTTTTCTTTCTTTCTGTCTGACAGGAAATTTAGAGCTGTGGTAGTTGTGTCTCTCCCATTCACAACTCCATAGAATTGGCAGCCTCTGAGGTATTGATCTATTATGGTAATGCAGAATGGAAGAGAGTTCACCTACAGTTCAAGGGCGAATGCAGCGTCTCAGATATAGTTTCTGCCTTTCTGGTCCCTGGGAAGGATCTCAGATATAGTTTCGTTAATAGTACTTGATGGCACCCAGCCAAAATTTCCTCAGGTTGCTGTGTGCAAAAGGAAGTTGCTTTTGCTCTGAAGTGACCAGGGCAATTCCTCTTCTCATTGAGCAATGTCTGAGCCCAAGTGACTGAGTGCACAACAGAGCTGTTAAATTATCTTCATAGTGTTCCATGTGCAGTGGTAACATTTAGACATTTAAAGAATACTATCATTCTCCGTACCTGGCATTCTCAACATGGTGTCTGGGGGCATCTGGCACCCGGCAAGGCCCCTGTTCCTTCCCAGTTTTTAAATGGCTTTCTGAATTTCCAGTTCGGGGAGGGGGGTTGCCTTCTTTTTTGTG
The DNA here is from genome assembly GCF_009819535.1 of Lacerta agilis. Classification (NCBI taxonomy): domain Eukaryota; kingdom Metazoa; phylum Chordata; class Lepidosauria; order Squamata; family Lacertidae; genus Lacerta; species Lacerta agilis. The sequence continues at coordinate 96,413,313 of NC_046314.1, forward strand.
TGCCTTTGTGTAGCTGCTCTGCCTGTTGGGGAGCTCTCTTTCAAACTTTCTTCTGTGAAATTGGTGCTTTATGGTGCCCATGGCAGTTCGTTAGATTGCCAAAAGTGCCACCGGACTCATAAAGTTTGGGGACCCCCTACTAAATATAAATACATTAGATATCGTCGCCATCTCCTTACAGAACAGACAGGGCAGTACTATGAGCTATTAGTGTACATTCCTACATATTCATTGTCACCAGACCATATTAAGTAAATACAGTGGTACCCCGCAAGACGAATGCCTCGCACAACGAAAAACTCGCAAAACGAAAGGGTTTTGCGAGTTTTTAGTTGACTCGCGAAACGAATTCGTCTATGGCTCTTTTTCGCAAGATTAATTCGTCTGGCGAGGTACCACTGTAAGCCGGCACCGGAGCCGCGCCGCGCCGCATTTTAAAGCTGCAGTGAGCGAACAGCAGCACTGCTGTTTGCTCGCTGCAGCCTTAAAACGCGGCGCCGCACCATACAGGGAGCTGTAAAGGCTTACCTTTTGGCTCCGGTCGGGAGGGGTGTTGTCCGATCGCGTCCATCTTGGATCGACTGTGCATGATGGGCGGGCGCGATCCGACGCCGCCTCTCCTCACCGGAGCCGCGCGGCGTGGCGTTTTAAGGAAATATGCTGCTGTTTGCTCGCTGCAGCCTTAAAACACGGCGCCGTGCAGCTCCAGTGCCGGTCGGAAGGGGCCCCTGGACTTTTTTCCCCATAGGAACGCATTAATTAAATTTTTATGCGTTCCTATGGGAAACGGTGCCTCGCAAGACGAAATTTCCGCAAGACGAAAAGTCTTGCAGAACGAATTAATTTCGTCTTGCGAGGCACCACTGTAAATGTAATGGTGAGCGGTCATGATCAGTGGGAAAATATTTCGATGGACAGCAATTCATCTTATTAAACTGAAGCAGTATTTTAATGATGGTGGTCATGAAATAAGAGCCATCTGGTGGCCAAAACCCATGGAGGGTTTTGAAGAATGAGTTGCAAGGCCAAGTTACCAGAAAAGAGAGAGAGAAAATGACAAAGACCTGGAATCTTTTCTGTAGATGACAATGTACTCTGTCTTCCATGGAGTCACAGTGCGGGCATGATGTGTTTCAGTCTGATTTAGCATATATAGATATAGATATTTGTATTCATAGACTTCACTTTAATAGTAATCTTGCTCTCTGATCTAGAGTATGGGGGGATCCTTTAAAAATAATAACCCAATACTATCAAATGGCATCTGGCAACCTGATGATATTTGGTTTATTTTTATTCCTAATGATAGTCTTTGAAGTTAAAAAATAGAAACTTTAAAGTTAAATTTTCTATTTCAGTATTTTAAACAACAACAAATGCACTCCAAGTTCTGGTCAACAAGTTGCTTGTTTTGTTAACTGTGCATATATAGAGTTTTTATTATTACTGTTGTTATTATTATTATTAGTTTCTACAGTATTCACAACCTTTACAGAATTGGACAACGTTGAAAGCTTGGGTGGGCGGAAAAGTGATATTTATTTTGTGTGAAGGAAATATGCTTCCTGTATAAAATGGGGGTGGGGGGAGCAAGTGATAAACTGTTTTTCCAAACGGTGGTTTATTGATTTTTAAGGATATATATATATATATTTCAAAGGGCTGTTTTGCTTGGATTCCGCTCAAGTACCGTTGTTGACTGACAAGCCGGCCGCACATATACCAGATGTGCAGCCTTTTTATCTTCACTGCTGTTCTATCCAAGCCAATCTCAAATGTGATAAATCTCAATTTGAATGTCAGTGGGGGGATGTTTTTGAAGGCTGTTACGAATTACCTTCTCATTGCGTTTCTCGTAGGTCAGCCGGGCCTCCGTGAAGCCATCTCCCTGTCCTGCATCACTAATGGAAGTGCAGGGAGCAGAAAAGCTAGCCATAGCCCTTCCATACCAATAGCCCGAAAAGAAACACTTTCGTCTGCTGCTAAAAGGTATACCTCGTCCTTGAAACAATAAATTGATAAACCTGAGAAATGTGGGACACAAGTCAGAGTGTATACTCAGTTCACAGGGCAGGGTTCAAATCCCTACCCATCCAGGAACCTCACTTGTGAATCAATCGAAATAATTTATATGCCGCTTGATTGTAATAAAAACCTCAAAGCAGTTTACAAAAAGAACAAAACTATAAAATTACCCATTGAAAAAAGCAGTTTATAACATTCTAAAAATAAATAAAATCACTGATCAGATTAAAACACATTTCTACATTCTACAGGCACCAAAAAAGTGTGTGGGGGGGTGGAGAGTCGGGGGGGGGGGAAGAGTCTGCCTGATGTCAGTAGTCATGGGTGTTATTATTGTTGCTGTTACTACTACTATTTACAAGTATTACTACTGTTATAAGGAATTTTAAAAAATGGCTGGCTATATCACTTTGTAGCCTATTCTGCCTTCATTCTGCCTGGTTTTTGCCTCTGTTTTACCTGCTTTTTGTCTATCAAAAGCCCAAGATACAAAAAGAGATAGGGAGGATAATAGAAGCTGAAGTTAACTACTTTTCTTATCCATTTGCCTGATGGCCAGAAGCTAACAAAAACATGTTTGTGTGGCATTCTGATATATTTATAGGTCCTGGGTGTTCTGGGCTTATTTATTTATTTATTTATTAGCTTTCTATTTGTTGCATTTGAAAAATCTTAGGGCTTTTCCTAGTAAAGACACAAAGCTGAAGCAGTTTCTCTGCAGGTCTGTGCCATAAATCTGTCACGTGCCCATTTGCATGACGATGGTTGTGTTGATGTCTGCATTTTTTGTGGTTTAAATACAGCCTGTCCCTTAATCCCTTCTGCCTTTGACCTACAGGAATGGACTGTGTTGTTGTATGTGCAAATAAGTCCAAATTGCTGTTCTTTGAAATTTCACCGCTCCTATCCATGGTGGAATAAGATAGTATAGCAGAGATGAGGAACCTGTGGCTTTCCACAATGGCCAGTGATCGAGGAAGATGGGATTTGTAGTCCAATGGCATCATGAGGACCAGTTTTTTCCCACCCCTGCCCCAGGAGTTAATGATCTTAGCTCATACATGGTGAATCTAATATTCCCCATCAAGTATGATATATGCCATATTAGTAGAAATGCTGCTTAAATCATCAATATTTGTAACATATTTTAATAGCAAGCAGAACATCAGTGGTTTCTTTTGAAGTCTAGCTGTCACTTCCAAACGAGTCTCAATTCAGGATGTAACTAACCTGGAAGAGACAAAAAAGAAAGAAAGAAAGACAATATTTTATTCACTGTAGGATAACTGGCATGATGACTGTCACAATACCAGCAAGCGAGGGCTGCCAATACATCTGTCATAATAATAAACTTCAAAGTTGTTTTCTCTAGTGGTAAGACATTTCCTACGGTTTGTTTTTCCATACAATATTGCTTTGTCAGAGATCCTGGAAAAAGTGGAAAGTTAATTGCAGCAGTGATCCCCCCCCCCTTTCTTCTTAACTTTATTTTTCAAAAATGTAAACTATAGTTGCATCCAACAGTATCGTTTAGGCCAATGGAAGGTATTTTGGTCCAATGGTGTCTTCCATCAGCAGAATGGGGAGGGACATTTTTTTTTTTTAAACCAATCCCTCCTCATCTTGCAGCTTTCCATAGACTTCCAGAAGCTGTTGCAAATGGTCCAGGTATCCTGTGGGAACAGCTTCGGAAATAGCATGGGGGCTGCAGGGGCAGAAATCTCCTCCTCACTGTTCGGCTGATGGGTGATCCCTGCTGGATCAAAGAGCCTTTCATCAGCAGAAAGGAAATCATTGTATTCAAAGAAATATGCATGATAAATTTGGGGGTGCATTTATTTCTTAAGCAATGAGACCAAAACTATAGTTTGTTCTTCAGAACACTAAATATGCACCTGCAGAAGGTGAGGACATATAATTTTGATGATTTAGAAATATATTAGACATAAAAACTACTCTGTTGTAACTGCTTGCTTTTTGCAAAATAATAATAATAATATGTGAACACCAATACAGCACATAACAACCTATACTCGTGAGTTTCAGATGATTTATGTCAGTGTTTTTCAACCTTTTTTGGGCAAAGGCACACTTGTTTTATGAAAAAAATCACGAGGCACACCACCATTAGAAAATGTTAAAAAAATTAACTCTGTGCCTATATTGACTATATATAAAGTAATTTTCCCACGGCACACCAGGCAACATCTCGCGGCACACTAGTGTGCCGCGGAACAGTGGTTGAAAAACACTGATTTATGTAATCTGAAATAGAGTCACTTTTTATGTTTGGTAGATAAATAAAAGATCTTAAAGCAAGCTGTTTATGAAGAAAATGAATTGCATATTTGGTTTCTGTAGCCGTTAACTTGACATACTATTTCTTTTGCACAGATGTTTTCATTGTGTTGGGTTTTTTTCCCCTTTTGCTTTTCTCCATTTTGCGTTCATTTTAAAAAATACAATCTTTACCTCTTTCTTATACTTTGTTTTTCAGTGGTACAGAAAAAAGGAAGGAAAAACTTCACGGACAAACAGAGAAAAAAGAGGACTCTCATTCTAATGATCAAAACCCACAAACTCAACCATCACCTTCACCTTCTCCCCAGCCCTCAGCACAGACTCTCCCAACACACAGGCAGACCCCAGAAGTCAAGAGCTCTGCTCCAGGCAAAAGGTTTCCTAAGTACCCAAGTACACAGCTAGGAAGTGGTTGCAACGATACTAACATTGCGCTTTGCTCCCAATTAAAAGCATGCCTATGTCTTTTATAAAACCATTTTCCAAAAGATTAACATAACAGGTTGGTTTGCACATGGTGCTAAGCCATGCTTTTAGTGGCACAGCATATGTGTGAGCTGGAAGAAGTTTTAGAAGAATCTCAGACTCGCATGTTGTCTCTCTGACAATGACGCTCCCCAGCTCCAGTTCCTAGGGAAACGGACTACTTCAGAGTTTAGGTTCACTTTTCACGAATCCTGGCTTGTTGGAACCAGAGGCCCTGGTTTATGACAAACTCTGGTCAGTTTCAAAACAGCTTAGCTGCACACCGTGGCTTTATGAAGCTGGCTTATGATGAAGCACAATCCCTGGTTCATGTCTAATGGCTAGGGAGGTTTTATGGAAAGTGACACTTGAACCTGAGCCAAGAGGCGGATTGGGGGGCAGAAACGAGCCCATGGAGCAGGCCCATTCCAGGCCATGAGCATAACTCAAAGCCATGGTTTAATGCTACATGTGATCCAGCCAAATGAGGATAAATATTCCCTTTCCTCTTTTCAAAGGAATGGTATTCCACTGTTTGCCAGAGAGTAGCTGTCCTCTCCCCCCCCTCCCCCCACAAGGCCACTTCTTCTAAGCCCCAGCCCCAGGGCTTTATACTACAGTGAAGCATCTGGCATGAGAAGGGGGAATTCCTGTGAGAGTGATGGGGCGGACCCAAACAGCCCTGTTGAGCGTGGACTCCCTACTCTCAGTGGCATTTGGCCACTCAACTGAATTCATTTAATGGGGAGGTGGAGGGCAAGAGCTGGCACAGCAGGGAGGTCATCATGGTGCAAACATACTGGCCAAGCCCATCCAGAGCTCCCACTGGTACGTAGGCATCATGCCTGCCTTGCTGTTGCCTTGCCCCTCTACATCCTAGTAAGAAGCAGCAATGTAGTCCCACCAGCCGCTGCTGCCGCCTACTCTGACTGTATCAGCCTCTCCCCAACCACACTTGATACAGCCAGTTTTCTTGTAAACGCAGTAGAGACACTTTCAATTTAATGAGCTCGAGCCCAGCATTCACGTCTATGACCATAACAGAAATCTGCAAAGATTACATTTGAATCTAAATGTGTTCCATAGCTTCTGTAAACATATCTAACTAATACTTTGTGCTGCCTGTGCGTGATGGCATACTAATAGCTCTCGGGTTTGCTTGGTATAGTTGCAAACTTTAATTTTGGCTCCTTGTTTCTCAAACAGCTGTTCAATCTGTTGCTTTGCCTTCTTTTTCAGTCTCTGCATGGGTGCACAATGGCCCCTTCCTCTGTTCACCAACAATACCCAGTTCTTTACACCTAGATTAACTGTATGCCTCCTTCCGGCAACTGCTGCAGCCAAGCCGGTGCCCAACATATTGCTCTGCTTTCCTTTGTTTTTTTGTTTTTTTATAAGAATTTATTAAAATTTCGCTCTGCTTTCCTTTGGACCACATTAGTGAGGCTGAGAAGGGGGATCTTGTTATCTGGGCAGCCCAGGATCTCCATGCACACTGCCCAGTCTTGCGCCCTGGAGATCTCCCTTACATCTCAAGCAATTACATTAAGATTTAGGCTGCAATCCATTAAGGTAATTAATATAAATATCACACATAAACACCTGCCGTAAACCAGAAAATAGAACAAAGACCATTCATGAATTGAGCAACAGTGCTGCCTGTAACAAAACCACCCACGATATTTCTGCGTGTGTGTAAATAAGCTGTCTAGAGATCAGCCCTTAAGTGCTGCATCAGGGTGGTAAAGGTAAAGGTACTCCTGACCGTTAAGTCCAGTCGTGGACGACTCTGGGGTTGCGGCGCTCATCTCGCTCTATAGGCCAAGGGAGCCAGCGTTTGTCCACAGACTGCTTCCGGGTCATGTGGCCAGCATGACTAAGCCGCTTCTGGCAAACCAGAGCAGTGCGCAGAAACACCGTTTACCTTCCCACCAGAGTGGTACCTATTTATCTACTTGCACTTTGACGTACTTTCGAACTGCTAGGTGGGCAGGAACTGAGAATGAGCAATGGGAGCTCACCCCGTCGCAGGGATTCGAACCACTGACCTTTTGATCAGCAAACCCAAGGCTCAGTGATTTAGACCACAGTGCCACCCGCATCAGGGTGGTACTGGATGCTATTTCACACTGCTAAACCAAGCAGCATAAGAAAGTGAGTTCACGGCTGGATGATCTGTGCATTAGGACCTCTGCACAGGACTGTTCAATGGACAGATGGGATATAAATTCATGTCTGAACTCTGTTCCAGTGCCTGCATCATTCCCCACAGAATGCTGGAGGAACGGGGACAATGCAGAGGCACCCCTAGACCAGTGCACTGGGATTTTGTTATCCCTTTTTCATCAGTTTACAAATTCAGATGTTGCTTGCTGCTGTACAAACACAGGAAGTTTCTTACACCAACTGGGTCAGACTGCCTAGTCCAGTATCTGGTTCTCCAGGCAGAGGTCCTTCAGAGTCTTAGACAGAAGTCTTTCTCATCACCTGCTACCAGACTCTTTTGGCTGGAGATATCGGGGATTGAACCCGAGATTTTCTGCATGCAGAGCATGTGATCTATCACTGAGCAGTGGGTTCTCAGTAAGGTTAGGGCAGAGTGCAGAAACAACAAGCAACCCCTCCCCCCCCCCCAGGACAATAAAGCTGAAAAAAAGAACTGCTGTGTCCTTAGAATAAAATTTTTCAGTGCTTCCGAGCAATAACTATATAAACTGAATATAAACAGAAACAGACTCTAAAACCTGAAAAAAGACAATGAATGTATTTTTGTAAACCAAGAAAAACTTACATAAAAGATAAAAAAGAAACAGCAATCCTTTTGCAACTGAAAGTAGCAGTTGGAAAGGTCTCCGAAATGATTCAAATACAGTGGTTGTTGTTGTTATATCTTGCCGTTCTTTTTCAAGAGAGAGAAACCCCATAGCATGTCATGACTATTAAACCTTACCTTCAAAATATATCAAATTTTAGTACCCCAAAATAACTCCAGAATTGGATAAGTGAATCCAGTTCAGTTGGATAAATGAATCAAATTGAATCAAATACCAGCTGCCTGACCATCTCCTTAGTTGCTGCGCACTCACCATAAATTTAAAGCACAAAGTTTTCCTGCCAAAGAATCCTGGGAACTGTAGTTCTTTAAAGGTGCTGGGAATTGCAGCTCTGAGAGGAGCAAACTCTCATAATCCCAAGATTATGTGAGGGAATCAATGTGCTTTAAGTGTATGGTGTGTATACTGCCAGTATTGTGTCATAGGCTCTCAAAGGCAAAGTTCTCTCCCATTAATTGCTACCCAATCATGTTAATTAAAGATGCCAGGCATTGGAATCTGGGACCTTCCAAACGCAAAGCAGTATGGTCCGTTACTGAGAGCAGCGCCCGATAAATAACCCTTAACATCTCTTGCTAAAATCAGACTTAAATGCTTTACACGGAACAAGTTCTCTCCAACCACATCAGCAGTTAAGAGTAGTCGGAAAAAAAACGATAAGAGTTACATGAATTAAAGCAGAAATTCTAAAATTCATTTAACTTGGTGGAATGTGCTTCAAGATCGGGGGGGGGGGGGAGACGGACGACGACGGGACTTTTCAAAACTTATGTTAACTCTCCCTTAACAAAGGATTTCAAGAAAGATGGTTGCATCAGTCATAGTTCCAAAAGGGGTGGGGGTGGGGTGGGGAGAGATTCCAGAAATTCTTACTTCAATGTTAATTCAATCATTATAAACTTTCCTACACCTCTCGGCTCCTAAGATACATAAGCAGAATTCCTCTCACTATACTGGTTTTTCCTGCCCCTTCTTTCTCATTGCGTCGTTCTGCACTCCTTGAAAAGCCCGTGTTGAAGGTCTGAGGACCTCCAGCAGCGTGAGATGGGGCTTTGCAGGCTTCAGCATAAAGAGGGAATCTTGCGTGAGTGGAAATGTCGCCTGCTTATGCCAGAGCACCTTTGAACTGAAGCCTTTGTATACCTGTGGCTCTTTCTGCAGCCACATAATCGTTCCCCAGCACCTGGACACATAGCAAAGTAGATAAACTTGTAATTGCCACACATCCGGCTTGTGTAAATTTCCTCTAAATGGAAATGCTTCCTGCGTAGGGAAAGCATAATGTTTGATATAGCCCCAACTAATGCATGTTTAAGTCTTTCATAAACTCTTTCTCTGTTATCTTGCACAAACTTAAAGTGGACTTTGGTCTGTTCTCCTGTCTGGCATTTGGCTGTACGAAGGCATTTGTTCTTGGGTTTAGCATATTAATCTGCCAGAGCAAAAAGAAATGTCTGTGTGCACTTTCCCTCCCCCCCCCCTAATGTTTGACTTCCTAACTTTTTTGTCACTTTTCCCCCTTTTTAGTTTCTGAAGGTCTTGCAGAAATAAACTTGCCGTTGGTAGCTTTTGCCTACCATCCTTCCAGAAATTGTTTTAACTGGATAAGTTGCTAGGCTGTCCATTGGGCAACTGTGGAATTTTGATGTGAACTAACATCTTCCCCTGTAACCGTCCTCAATCTAAAACCAAGCAAAAATAGAAGCAGGCTTTTAAGAAATCTGCATTTGCAGAGTTTTGAATTGCAGATGGCGCATTGGATGATCAGACTACTCATCCATGAAAGCCTTTGTTACATTTAGCACTAATAAATAAATATAAATAAATAAATGCAGATTGCAAAGTATGGGAAAGCATAGCACATAATTTTAAAAATGGCATTTACCTAGCACTCGGCAGTGTTCCAACGTTATACTGATGAGGTTTAAAGACTGTTGCCCTTTTGACGGTTTTCAAACATCCATTTAGATTGCTTTCTCTTATCCTTGTTTCTGGGGTCTTCTGGATTTGCTTGAAGGATGTCCTGGCCTGGCCTCTCTTTCATCTGCCGCTGCTTGAGCTGCTGTGTTTCCAGTGCGAATTGTTGCGCGGCATCATTCATTCCTGCTTTAACATGCGACATAAAATGTGCTTGTTTTCTAGTGTAAAGAGATCATCAACACTTGAAAAATCACACAGCGCATGGGAAAGTTCAGAGGAGAGTCGTAACAAACTAATGAGGGCAACCTCTGCCTCAAAATTGATATCAAAAAGTGGCAAGAATGCAGACAAGTAAGTCCTTGATTCAGTGCCGAGCGTTTTCTCCCAAGTTAATGCTAAAGCTCTGTAAAATGTGTATCATATCATCGTGTGGTCCTTCACTCTGATTTATAACTCCTTTTGTGCTTTGATACAAAACTGATGCTCCTGAACATTAGAATTTCCCCCTTTTCCAGTTCGTGTGTTACACTGAATGAGTATACAATCAGAGTATACAAGCCCTGCGTGCACAAATAGTTAAGCTGTACACTCATACAGTTATTCACATGTAGCATTCAGTGAGTGCGTAATCTGCACGCAAGCGTTTGAGCTTGTACCCAGTGGTTTGAGCTGCGTACTGTTTCACTGAAAAACTTGTGCGTGTGTAGAGACAGCTTGCGCCAGTGTTCAGTGCAATGTATGAGCAAAGCTCGACCAATAAAGCTCTACCTGTTGGGTGAAGTTCTGCATGCATTGCAGCCTTCTACAAAAAAATAACAAATAAATAAATAGTTGGAACCGAGTACTTCCCCCCCCCCTTAAATACCTGGCTTGGAATAATCAGCTCTTTATTGGATTAGTATTGCTTAACTGGATATTTTAGCCTGAATTCCACAACATACCAGGTTACTTTAAGAAGAAAAAAAATTATTTAATTAGAACTTTTAGGCGTGTTATGTAAATGTAAAATGCCATTTTTTTAAAAAAATGTGTTTTATCCACCTTTCAGATAGATGGTGACTATGTAATTTTATTCGCTATAGTTAGGTGTCTGTTCCAAAGCTTTCTGTCCCAACATAGTTTCACGACATCTAGGCCAGGCACGTCCAAAGTCCAAAAAGCTCAACAACTTCAGTCTCAAAAAAGGTCCAACAACTTTGGTCAGCCCTCACCTCACACATATCAAATCTGGTCCTCTTTGAAAAACGTTTGGGCACCCCTGACTAGGCTCTCAAACTAACATTTAATAGCATCTTTCATTTTCAAGTTAATGTTTATATGTATATATAAATATATATATATTAATTGAACCTGCATTTCTCTCCCTAGACACAAAGATGTCATCGTCAGCCAAGGTAATTGGAAACATTTGTTTTTGAGTAGACCTTTACTCAAGGTCAGCTTGTTGCTTCTGCTAAGACTGATGAATGTATTTCTGTAAACCAGTTCAGATAACTATAATAAACCTACAGGTTGAGTCATGTTTTAATATGATGATTAGGGCTTGCTTCAAAGTATAGTGCACCCAGTGGCATTTCTCTATTGGCTCCAGACCTATAAAGATGAAAAGAGTATCCGTTTCTCAGAGGAACTTTGCATGCATGAAGCTCCACCTGCTTATAAGTGGTTTCCCATTTAAGCTGCTCCACATTCACATTCCTTTGTGGGTTTGTATCTGCTGCCTTCATGCTTATAAACCAGCGAGGCTTCTCACGTGTCCAAACACTCTGAAGAGCGCACATCATTCACACGAGGCTCTGGATCAGAGCAAGAAACTCTTGAAATGGGCTCGGTCTCAGCAAAGAGGATTCTGCCTCTTGTGAATGTTGTATGGCATTCATTTAAAAAAAAAAACCACAGGAAAATCTGTGAAGCATATATGATGTGCTATATCTGTTTCCCATGTGCATTTTAAAAATACTAGATTGGGTTTGAATGGTAGACTTCACCCAGGGCAGGAGACACCTGTAAGTTGTTTTATTTCTGTCCCATAACCAGCAAAAATGTCAACTCGAGAAAAGAACAGCCAAGGTAAGGATTAAAACTATGCAAGCTGGTTGCTTTCCTAGTTAAATGCTTTTTTTGATCTTTTATTTGGCTTTTTAGTCTCCCAAAGCACATGGGTTCAACCTATTCAGTTTTAATAGAAACCTATTCCTGTATTTTTTTACCTAAATAATGCAATATTGTAATTAGGAAGCATCATATCCCTTCCCCCCAACCCACACCCACAAAATCTGAAATGTTAATTGATATATGCTTAACTTCCTCTTTCAAAGAATGGACATGGATATACATGTACATTAAACATTATCCAGGCAATTGTCTTCTAACAGTATCCTGAAATGCCAACTAAAAGATCCTTTTTGCCCTCGGTATTCGGGGTTACAAATTGTGTACTATGCAATCAAATAACAGAAAATATCCTCCTTTGGTAACAATTAAAAAAAAAAGATTAAAGTTTGTTTCTGTCAGTAAATTCTGTCTGGCTGCTGCTGGCTTGTTGAAAGAGAGAGAAAAAACAGTGTATGTATCGTTACTGTCTGCTAAGAATATTATTCCTGATTGAGAATGACTGGCTTTGATCTGCAAATGTCACTGAAGCATGAAGCTTGAAACCTGGAGCATGTTGGCTCATGTGCATGTCATATAGAGCATAACCATTGCATTTACAAAAAAAAAATCACACACACAAATTCTATTCTTTATGCTTTCCACAAATCTGTAGTCTGCACAATTCCCTCCTGGAAGAAATCTGGGGGTGCCTTTCCCTGTACTCGGATCACTTGCTTGCCTTGTAGAAGCTATCTGTTCTATTCCGCCATTGTGTCATTTGTTTGCTTCTGCACTCCTCTTGTGGCACACTGTATGTAGATTATTATTATATGTAGGGTATACGATATGTAGGAGAGCATAGACGTTAATGAGCTCGTGGTTTTCCCTATCCCTAGAACTCAGGACCATGTTTGGGTCCAATCTTACTGTCTTACTCATTTGAACAAACAAACAAAATTCCAAGTGGGGATAATGGAATACAAAATAGGTCTGAGCAGGTGCTGATGGGACAGTTTCTGTTAGATCTTGCTTTCTCATTCTTGTATTACTTAACTGTGTGCTTAATATCTTAATTATGTTGTTGGTTAGCTGGTTTGGATGCAGATGTGAGTAGCAGTTCAACGCAAGGTGTCTAATCTAATTTACTTACGTAATGACTGACACGTTTCAAACGGCAGGAGGTTGAGAAGGAAAAAAGCATGATTAATTGTGAAACTGAAAAGCTATGACTTTTGGTAATAGACATGTTATCCCTGTTGGAGCTTTCTCCAGTAGCCTTATGACTTTATAATGTCCTTCAGGCATTTTCCTAATCTGGTGTAGTTGAGAAATCATATTGGACGAAGCTGTAAATTCTCATTCCATTGTGAAACCCAGCTTTGGAGCTCTGAATGTCATGTGTGGAGGTTAACTACCTGTCTTTTTTCTGGCACCTCAAATGCGTAACACTTACAATGGCATGAGCATTCATGCACTGGAGTCCCCTTTGTCAGATGTGTGAACTAATGGGTCTCTGTCTCTCATATATGCTGTGTTGCAGTGAATTGATGGACTATGGTCATCTTAATGGGAATGAACCTACATGATTCTTGCATTCATGTGCTTCCCTTTACTTGTTACTTCTGGTTCGTCTATGTTCTTTTGAAACAAGGCAGCTTCATAAGTCAAGATTTGAAATTGGTTTCAATAAACCGTAAATAAGACTGACCTCAGTTTGCCCAAAGCTGGACATAAAATTCTTTGCTTGGAATCTGTTGTCTCCAAGGTTTTAGCTTACGGTACCTGATGACACCAGAGATTGAACAAGGAACCTTTCCCCCCAAAGCAATGCATGCCCCTTCTCCTACTAACCAGAAGTTTCTAGGCTATGACCCTTCCCCCTGATGACCTGAAAGTTTCTGTTCTCATAAAAAATAAATAAAAATGAGATTCCAGAGTAGAACTGATGAATTAGAACTTGTCAACAAGTATTATTTCTGTTTATTTAGGCCTTCATTACATATCTTTAGGTACCAGTCAAAAATGTTTGTCTGTAACCAGAGCTTCATTTAATCAGCCAATCCATGGCCTTTTATATGTGTTTTGTAGGAGGTGAGTTATTGGTTTGCTTTCATTATGTATTATGTGTCCTCATTTTGTAGTTTTATGTTGTGATCTTCGGATGAAGGGCATTATACATGTTTAACAAATAACAAAAATAAATAAAATAATTTCCTCTCCTACTAGTAGTGCTAGAATAAATTACAAATTACTGGTATTACAAGTGGTCATTGTGCCAGTTGTGTACACATTTAAGGTGTGCATGAATTATCATAGGCTAGCTGGTGGTTTTATTTTATTTTATTGCCGTTTGGCCCTGCTGTCTACTTTCTCTCATTGCACCTGTATATAAATACACTTGCCAACTGAGGATATCTGATGAAGTAGACTCTGGTCATAAAAGCTTATGTCAACCTTCTTGCATTTGGGTTGTGGTTTACATACAGCCTCACACATCCAACACGTTCAACTGTGGGCACTATAAACACGTATTTAGATGGGAATCTATAGTTGCTCATGTTTCCTGTTGCCCTCCCACTGTGTTGAGTCCAAGCCACTCGGCAGTTCTGAATGCCTTCTAGCTTTTCAGGAGTCTCTGGTCTTCAGAAATAACAGCAGTTACAAAGGGGCAATTGCATTCTTTCCTCCATGGCGTCTGCTGTCCTTTTGTAATTGTCGCCTTCAAATTCAGAAGATCATTTCAAATATTTGTTCTGTTTAAATAAAAGAATTCATCATGCCCATTGCATGCCCATGGGGGCACCCTTCCCTTTAAACCACTTCAACTCTCGCAGCAGCTATAGCCAAGTGTACGTGCATTTTTTTAAAAGCGTACAAATTCCTTGAAACTAACATCTAGAACATGCCGTGACTTTTAGAATCTGTTCTAACGGTTTAATAAATTTTCTGCCATGTTTGGCTTTAGATCAAGGATGCAGTTGTGTGCCAGTACCTATTTTAAGGACTTTGCTTTAAACTTGGCTGCACGTGAAATACAGCCTTTATGCTTGGCTGCCAGGGGCAGCAGGTCTCTACATGCAGATGCCTTCAGCAATAATGGTGGAAATGAGATACAGGATTACATGTTTAAGTACCTGATTTGAATGTATGAAATTATGAGGCCCACCCCCCTCCCTAAAGCTGGGTTTCTTCCTGAAGCACTTTTTTTGTACATAGAGCTTTTTTAACGTAGGGAATTCATTTATTTTTGTTCCTTAAAACTAATAGAATAAATTGAAGAAAGGGTTTTTCTGACCTCTTATAATTCCACACATTGCAATTTACCTTCCTAGTGCAGGATGGTTCTAAAAGAACTCTAAAAATAAAGTTACAGCTGGGTAGCCGTGTTGGTCTGCCATAGTCAAAACAAAATAAAAAATTCTTTCCAGTAGCACCTTAGAGACCAACTAAGTTAGTTCTTGGTATGAGCTTTCGTGTGCATGAAGGTATCTGAAGAAGTGTGCATGCACACGAAAGCTCATACCAAGAACTAAGTTAGTTGGTCTCTAAGGTGCCAGTGGAAAGAATTTTTTATTTTGTTCTAAAAATTAAGACCATGTGCCTGTTTGTACATTACTTCCTTTAGATTTCTTTTAATTTTAAAAATAGCACATTGAAAGTGGCCATAGAATAGAGGTCTTTTCCTAAATGCACATCTAACTCACTCCGCATTGCAAAAATGCATATCTCATCTCTTACTTGGTTGTATCGTTGCATTTCTTTTTTCCACTGCGAGTTGCAGCAAGGAAGCATTGGAGACAACTCTGCAATTATTGTAGAAGGAAATCCTCCTGCAGAAAAGGCTGCCGACTCATATAAGTGCTACTACAACACCACGGATTGGTGCTGTTGTTTTTCCATAGTGAAAAGAAGACCATTGGATCAGAATTTTAGCAGTAGGATCTCTTTCCTTAGGAAAATAAGAGTTGGTCTCAACATGGCCTTAAATCCTATTGGGGCTGCTTGGTATTTCCTCTGTGTCACGCCTTTCCCCCACTGCAGTGTGTAGAAGCATTTCCATTTTGTACTGCTGAACTGTGTGGAGTGTTTGGATACCAGTGACGTGTGTCGCTGGCATGCATACCTCATGATGCCCAAGTACGTTATGGCAACCGGCTCACATCTGTTAACAGCAGCGGCAGAACTAAACCACTGAATGGTCCATTTCAAACTATCATTGCATGATGGTTGAATTAGCAGCCGAATCACCATGGAAAACACTAGCCTTCCCACTCCCCACTTGAACATGACACCGATAAGAAACTGTGAAAGATTCTTCCCGATTGCTCTAATTATGCTAAGCTTTTGGTTTACATGACTTTTCTGCAGGCAGCAACAAGAGAAAACCTCCATGTCTTGGTTTCGTGTGAAGAAGAGTTCTGTGTACATGGATGTAATAGCATGCAATCCATTCAATATGCATAAAACAGAGGTGGTCAACCTGTGGCTCTTCAATAAGCCCCAGCCAGCTGTTGTAGCTCACCAACATCAGAAGGACCAGGCTTCCTCAACCTCGGCCCTCCAGATGTTTTTGGCCTACAACTCCCATGATCCCTAGCTAGCAGGACCAGTGGTCAGGGATGATGGGAATTGTAGTCCCAAAACATCTGGAGGTCCGAGGTTGAAGAAGCCTGAGAAAGGACCATAGGTTTCCCATCCCTGCTATGAAAGGTATCATCTTGAAGCAATTCAGGGCAGGTTTTTTATTACAAACATTCCATATGCTGCCTGTACAGAGTTTAATGGAAAGGTTGCGACTCCCACCAACTGGATGGTGACGTTCGAAATTAAATCGGTGTCTCCTTCCTCTTACAAATGCTTTTGGTGTTTTGTTTTTCATTTTGGTTCTGTCTGTTCTAAGAAGAGGCCTTTTGTTTTCTTATTTGGACAAAAAAAGGGCAGGGGACAAGAGGGTATAGGAAGTATGCTTGAGGTACACATGAAATACTTCATCTTATTATATCCTTAAACAGTTTGGGAGGGACCAATAAAGTTCAGTTTGATGTTCTGGAACACGGCAATTAAGCTAATATAAATTAAAAGGGAGTTCAACTGCTGCTTCTCCTAGCTTGTATTTACAGGAATTTGTCCCTGGGCAACAACCTTCTGTTTGGGAAAAAAAATGTTTTTGTTGATACGCTGCCATTATCTGTACAGTTTTCAAAAAAATAGTTTTGCATTAATGCTATAATTGCCCTTTGGGCTTGTATACCTAAGAGAACGTTTTGTAGTGTTGGATTTCAAAAAGAGAAACAAGGATGTGTGTGAGAGGCTTTACCCGCCCCCACGTAAGGTTAATAAAAATTTGTTTATACAGACATTTTAATTTAAAAAGGTCTGAAAATGCGCTTGGTGAGTTCTCTGAAGTTTGCGTAGTATACCAGAAGAAAACAATGCTACTTTGGTTTTCCTGTTATTTCTTTGGGGTGAGGAAACACGAGAGATGCTTGGTTCTTTTGTCGGTGCTATTTATAACCTGAACTTCCACAGCACCACACTTTAACCTCCCGCTTCTCTCATGGCACTTCTGAATTCACTTAGGACAATAATTGCATTTCATTTATTCCAGTCAATAACAAAGTTGAGAAGGAGAGAAGGAAACAAAATACGTAAGACACAGTATGGTACATTAAGTACAATATTAAATATAGAATTTTAAAAGCAATGTGAAATATCAAAACAGTAGGAAATATGAAATAATTATATTAAAATGATGAGGGACAACTTAAGTGTTAATAATTGTAAAATTAGCACAAGATCCTGCACTGACAAGCTATTGCTGCCACACAGAAACAAGCTTCCTTGACAGTAATCTCAGGAGACCGGTCAGCCAAAAGATAATCAATATAAAGCACTTGAATCAGCCTCCATAAACCTTTGGTCTTCAGAAGTTTTTTCGGAACTACAGTTCCCATTATCCCTGGCTGTTGGCCAAGCTATGTGGGGATGGTGGGGGCTGTTGTGCAACAACCTCTGGGGATCCAGAGTTGCAGCAAGGCTGCCTTAGACAATAGAAGGGTGATCCCTCCCCTTGAAAAATATTGATTTATGCAGATTTAATAAATCGTGAATAGAATGAAATTATAATCCCTTTAATTCGGTGACGTCCGTAGTTAGCTTTAAGTGAACGTTTATCAGTCTGATGATAATGTTGAGATGCGTAAAAGTTCCCCCTTGGTAGGTTTTACAGATAAAACGCCTGAAGAAGAATAAAGCTTGCTCTTAAGAGTTTAATGAGGTGTATATATTATTTACAGCATAGGCCTTGCCTCTCATTTTAATAACATATTTTCTTAATAGACCAGGCCTTACCTCTCTCTCCTATGAAATACTTCCTTTTTAGGCTCTAAAATGTAATGGTTTGTTTGTTGTGTCATTCACACTGTAGGCTGCATGCCTTTCAACTTTTTCAGTGTACCTAATCTATCTTTGCCATTCAACAACATGCAGTGGGTGGGGTTGAGTAATCTCAAAGTGGAGACAGTCTTGTGCTCAACCACAAAGGAAGTAAATTTTCCATATGGCCCAGAGCCCAAAGTTGGAGAAAGGTAATGGGATGGTTATGCCCACCTGAAATGCAGTGGGATGGCATCTCACCCACCAGGCACGGCTTAATGTGCCTCTTTCCTGAACCTGTAAAAATTGGTCCTTGTTCTCTGCTACTTGCACATTTTGCTTTTTCTTAAGTTGTGCCTTGTGCTGGAAGAAAAGAGGCTCCAGCACGATTGCTGATCTCGCTATCCTTAGAAATTTTAGGAGTGGCCACGTAGAACCGTTAAATGAATACCAACTGAATGGAGAAGCGGGGAGAAGCAGCAAATGTTTACAAAGATTCAGTACCTTTCAGTAAGAGGGCAGATTACATCCACCGGGCTTTGAAGCTGATAAGATGGGCAGAAGCATATCTTGGTGGGTGGTGAGAAAGAAGGGTGTATTTGTTCCAACTCATTGTGTCTGAGTCGGAAAAGTTGTACAGAGGATGTCCCGCCAGGATCTGTATCAAATCCATAGCTTACAATTTTTTAAAATGTAGTTCTTTACAGGGTCTGCTAACGTTTCTGCTTGCAAAGCAAACTCGCTTACAGTGCTTGCTTTTGTTTTGTTTTGACAGAGGGAGAGTACATCAAGATGTTCATGCGGGGACGACCAATCACAATGTTTCTTCCTTCGGAGGTAGACAAATATTACGAAATCAAGACAGAGCTGCCTTCTGAGAAATTAAAACTGGAGTGGGTGTATCCTTATCACAAACCTAAAAAAAACCCTTAAAAAACCACTTGTTTTTTCCATTGGTTTTTTGTTTTTTCTTTCCCCACCCCACCCCTCCTTTTTCTGTCTAGTTTCCTGTTTTCTTTTATCACTGTGAAGCCTGCATAATTTAATAGTAGTGTAAAGAAAAAGCAAGTCCTTCCTCTAAGGGAAAAATAATTTTGGGATCACTAAATAATAGGCTATTGGTTTTCATCTGGTAACCACTCATAGTTTCCTGGTGCTGTTTGTGTTGACTTCTTCCTTCTTGCTTGGCACAGGCGTTTTCCCACAATCCCACCAATGCTTTGCACATTCCACACAGTTAAGCACTGGGTTACTGTTTCGTTTGAGAACATTTAAGAGTTTCCTTGCAGGATCAGATCCAAGCGCCCATTTAGTCCAATCTTTTCCAGCCTTATTGGACCTCCTGCCCCTTCATCCCTGAGCATTAGGCATGTTGTCTGGGGAGGTGGAAGCTGGAGTCCAGCAGAATAGCGGGTGCCAAGATTGGGGAAGATTGATTTAGTTCAGTAGAGGATATCTAGTGCTAACACCCCAGAAATGTTTCCAAATAAAATATATCAGTGCAACAAGATATATTAAGGCTCCTATACCTTTGTAGCTTTTAGTTAGTCTCGAGAGAACTAAACCATGAACCCAGATTTGGTCAACACACTAAGCCAAACCATGGCTTAGCTCAGCAATGGAGCCATGATCTCTCTAGGAGTCCACGTGCTCATGCATCCTTGCTAAACCATGGTTTGGCTTAGCATAATATGTGATTCAGGCCAGTGACTTAGTGCTAACCATGGTTAGTGAAGGCACCAGCGCAGATACAATGCTGCCACCATGCTAATGAAATAATAAGGGTGTGTGCGTGGAGGAGTATTTTAGCTTCCAATCTCCTTATGTTTTATGTGTATTTATTTAAAGCATTTTTGTGGGGGATGTTGAGGGTGGCAGGAGAGGATATATTGTTTTTTAAATATCCTTTCTAACTTGCGCTGGCAAGTTTCTTCACTTAGCAGAGTGGATTCCCCTTCTTACACAGCAGAAAGCTGGTTGTAAACTCGTGTGAGTTTCTTGAGACAATAAGCAGTTCAATCTGGCTTGTCCAGATTGAGATATGTTCTAATATTCCTGGTAATACCCCTTTGAATCCCCCCTAAAAGAATATAGACACCACAGTCTTATTCATAAGTAACAAAAAGTAGTTTTACTCATGATCAGGCAGAGCACAGTGTGATCCCTGAAGGGAGGTTTTAGGCTTAAAGTTACAAACATGTACCAACAGATTTACCTATGGCAACCAGTACAGGTGATGCAGGAAACAGGCAGGACGAATAGGAAGGTCGAAAAAAGAGGAAAGTAGCAGTGTGACTTGGCCTTTTACCAGGTCTGGAAAGGTCACACCCACCTCCTAGTCACACACAAGGAAGGATGCTCCAGGCCAGGAGGAACAGGAAGTATTGACTGGCTGGACCAAACATTCCCTTGCATGCCCACTCTAGCAGAACAAGGAATGTTTTACTTGACTATTCCCAATGGATTGCATCCTACATTTTTATCCCACTCTTTAGTCAGAAAAGACTCCCAAGAGTAGTTGACAGATTTCAGTAACCAGACAGTCCCTGCACAAAACATGACAAAAAAGTAAAATAGATTTGGAGGGAAGAAGTAAAACAACAACAGCTAGAAAGAGTTACAGGTGGGTAGCCGTGTTGGTCTGCCATAGTCAAAACAAAATCGAAAATTCTTTCTAGTAGCACCTTAGAGACCAACTGAGTTTGTTCCTGGTATGAGCTAGAAAGAATTATTGTAATGAGCAGCTGGAGTTGAAAGATTTCATGGAGAGGAGAAGCCAAAAGTTGCTGTTTTTTTTCTACAGAGCAGGTGGAGATGCCCTGCAGCCCCATTTCTCTGCCTCTCTCCTCTTTACCTGGGCCTCTTTTGTTCGTTTATATATATATTTTTTTTAAAAAAAGAATATCCTACCTGTCTGTCATCTATACAGCATTCAGGGCAGTTCACAACTGAAACCAGCAATATAATAATAATCAGAGATAGGTAGCAGAAACTAAAAAGAGAGGCGTCAGAAAAATATTTTATTAATTTTCTTCATGTTTCTATTGTGCAGAAGTTGCTTTATTTCACACCATATTTTTTAAAAAATTACTTTTCTCCCGCTGGAATCCTCGAAAGGGTTCTGCATATTTTGCAATTGCTTAGCAGTGTCTTGCCACCTTGCAAGGAGCTTTTGGAATTTTCACACACTTCTTTTAAAAGGCCAAATGGAACTGATACACTTCCTCTCCGGAATGGAGCAATAGGAAGGCCTGTGCTGTCTGATGCAATTCCGTGGCTGCAAAACAGGTTAAGGTGCTTAAGGTTGTGCAGCGGCTTCTATTATTGCCTAGTGAAAATTTCATATTTCAGGTTTACAAACGTGATTCTGTTTTAATCTTCATACTTCTGAGTAGTCTTCCATGTGTTTATTTGAAATTCATGCAACTTGCAGTACGTTTGTTTCCTATGTGGCTTTTATTTAAAACACACACACACACACACACACACACACACACCAAAAAGCAAGGGGAATCTGAGTCGTTAAAATATGTTGGCGGAGGTACAGTGTTTCACATCTGAGGCAGCTTATGAAAGAATTATCCATTCATTCCCGTTGCCACAGACCTTCATGGTGTGAGATTTGTGGAACTGATTCCCTTTTTAACATTCATGGATTTTATAAACCTTGACAAACAAAAAACAAAAAAAGATATGGCTATCGTGGAAGGGACTGTCGAGCCAATGTTTACCTCCTTCCTACTGGAGAAATAGTATATTTCATAGCATCCGTAGTAGTACTGTTTAACTATGAAGAGAGGACTCAACGCCACTACTTGGGACATACAGACTGCATTAAATGGTAAGTGTTGTGAAGTGGAAGGTGTACATGCTTAAAGCTTCTATGGTATGTCTTACAAATGTGACTATTCATATTCTGTACCAGATTTTGCATACGAATGATCCACTGCAAATAGTAGCAAGGTGATTTGATTCTGGATTAGAGCAACAGGTTTTTTTTAGTGAGGAAGAAAGAGGAGTCTCCTTCTCTGATACTTGGTCCATAGCAGGCATAAGATACGTTTTTTAGCCTGAAGACCACATTCCCTCCTGGGAAACCTTCCAAAGACCGCAAACCAATGGCAGGCTTGGCTAGAGGGAGAAGTGGGCGGAGCAACAAATGCCATCCCCCCCCCCATTATAGAGCAGGATTGTTTCTGGACATGTTCACACATGCTCCTCTCTTTCCAGACAAACAAGGGTTCAAGGACCCATTCCAGCCAGGCAAAAGCACTCCAGGTGCAAGGCAGACTCGGTGAGGGTTGTGGCATGGAGAGAGTTCTGAAGGCTATAGAGGGGTCTAGGAATGCATTGCAGGCTGTTGGACTAGATCAGGCATAGGCAAACTTGGCCCTCCAGATGTTTTGGGACTACAACTCCCATGATCCCTAGCTAACAGGACCAGTGGTCACGGATGTTGGGAATTGTAGTCCCAAAACATCTGGATGTCCGAGTTTGCCTATGCCTGGACTAGATGACCCTGCCATCTCTATGACTCTATGAAATCTTTGCCTTCATCGCCAATATAACAGATATAGCACACTCCAAGCTGCACACGGACAGCTCAACCCTCAGAACCAATGCGCTGCTGTTGTGCTAAAAGCTGTTCAGTGACACGCTCTTCTTCCTTTTCTCAGAACAGGGGTTCCATGAAAGGGCATATATAAAAGTAAGTTGTTACCATGAATGTTGGCCCACAACAAGTGACTTCCTTGTTGGCATTGTGTCTTCTAGCCTTGCTGTGCACCCAGACAAAATCAGGATTGCAACTGGACAGCTAGCTGGAGTGGATAAAGATGGAAGAGTAAGCTTTTAAAGAAATCCTGCCTCAATAGCTGGTTTGTGTTCATGGGAACCAGGAAGGCCTTGTGGAGTGTCCGCTTTTCACTTCCGCTCACCTCTGGTGCATAATTCAAAAAGCACGAGTTCATGCATAATCTTGCATTGTACATTGCGTTTTCCCCGCAGAAGGCCTGCGGGGCTCTTGAAACATTTATTTTAGCCAGACTTCCCATCCCTCTTCTCTCCCCTTTCCAAAAAGGGTGGGGGGCAACTCTTACTGGAACTATGGCTACCCATGTGCTCTCACAGCTTCAAGAAAAAGGAAATGTGACCTTTTGCCTTAGTCAAAAGACCCAAAGCCTTTGCCAAAAAGCACGGGCAGGAGCACACAGCAAAGTGGCAGCAATCGTAAAGAGTCCTGTGCATAGCTGTGATTGGCACTTAAAACACTGTCATCTCTAGATTGACAACTTGGCTGTTGGGAGGAG
Organism: Lacerta agilis; assembly: GCF_009819535.1. NCBI lineage: Eukaryota > Metazoa > Chordata > Lepidosauria > Squamata > Lacertidae > Lacerta > Lacerta agilis. The sequence goes on from NC_046314.1 coordinate 96,436,636, forward strand.
GAGACACTTTGACCGAGGTCACGTTTTGACTAATTCACTCCAAAGAAATGAAGTTACACCAGCTGCTAGTTGACATAATCTTCACTGCAGAGCCTGTTGCATCAGTCATTTTTGCTAGTTTCATGATTTATTAGCTTTTTTTGTGTCTGTTATCATGAACCCCTCAGGGGAGGCTTTTTTTGGGAGCGGGGGGTGAACCCTGTGATGTGAACAGATTTCAGCTCGTTCAACTCTAGATCCCACCCATTGCAAATATTGTTTTACTAAATACCTGGTTAGTTGCTATTCAGTGCACTTTCCCCCTCTCGTGACAAGGTGTTTGCAAGTAAGTACTTAAGGCTGAAATCCTATACCTACTTGCCTGGGAGCAAGCAACAGTGGAACTTGCCTTAAAGCAAACGTATAAGATTACACTGTAAATCCTGTTTCTGAAGGTTGATCTGAAAAGCAGCGTATTCAGTTACTGATATTGTTGCAAGGTCTTCATTTCTCGGTAATTGGTGGTGTTCACCTCAACCAAAAGATTAAACTGCTTAATGTAAGGCTAGTTTTGCATGTCTCTATTTTCAGCTCCTTGTAGTAATCATTTCTATGAAATTGTTTTCATTTTCAGTCTTTGCCTCCCCATGTTCGAGTATGGGATTCAGTGAGTGTGGCGACTCTGCAAGTCATTGGCCTTGGTACTTTCGAGCGTGGAGTAGGATGCCTGGATTTTTCAAAAGCGGTAAGCAGGGAAATGCATTTTTTAACAAACAAAACTATATCTCTCTATATTGGACAAACAGGCCAAACCCTACGCCAAAGGATAAATGGACATAAATCTGATATCAGGAATCACAAGACAGAGAAACCAGTAGGAGAACACTTTAGTCTCCCAGGACATTCTATACAAGATCTCAAAGTAGCTGTCTTACTACAAAGGAATTTCAAAAATAGACTGGAAAGAGAAGTTGCTGAATTGCAACTAATTACCAAACTTAAAACCATGGAGAGACCTGGTCTGAACAAAGACATTGGATTCTTATCTCATTATACATGACAAAGCTATCCTTAGCCATCTCACCCCTTTCCTTTTCCTGCAAGACCAATTGCAGACATTATCAGTCGTCAACAGGTTTTCCACACCTATCAGCCACTCATCCATTCCCACCACCCTTCTGAATAATAACCCTCCCAACTCTTTCACTATATACAGTATAAGGGTCTGGTGACTTCTGTTTCAGTGTATCTGAAGAAGTGTGCATGCACACGAAAGCTCATACCAAGAACAAACTTAGTGGGTCTCTAAGGTGCTACTGGAAGGAATTTTTTTATTTTTTTATTTTGTTAAAACAAAAAAATGTTACTGGATTTTACAACATCACCCCCTCCCTCTGAATCAAACCAGAGTCATGTAAGATACAGCAGGGAAATGTCTGACAGGCATATTTAGTACACAACATCGCCTTTTTAAAGAACCAGCTACTATATGCAAGGTTGTATGAAACACCTATGGATTTGTATGTATTTTGCTAGTTAAAACTTGATATTGTATAACTTCTATGGACTTAAGGAACTTAAGTAGCTTTGAGGGTTTGCAGTATGCCTTGTGCTAACCTGTTTGTAAAACTGCACCCAGTGGCAGATAAAGGGAGTAGGAGAGCCTGCCTCATGCATGCTACTAATCAGTTACATTTCCACTATGGAAGAATATGCTTCATATCGTGTGCAGAGTGTGGTTTCCAACTCATTCCTGTCCAATCGCAGCCATCCTCAGAGGCAGCTTCTATGCATTCTTCTTGTTGTTTGCTTGTTCGCTAGTTAACTGCACCAGGGCATTGTGGCTTTCTACAAAAAAGCTTTGTCCTACGGTTATTGTCAGGGACGCAGGTGGCGCTGTGGGTTAAACCACAGAGCCTCAGGCTTGCTGATCAGAAGGTCGGCAGTTCAAATCCCCGCGATGGGATGAGCTCCCATTGCTCGGTCCCAGCTCCTGCCCACCTAGCAGTTCGAAAGCACGTCAAAAGTGCAAGTAGATAAATAGGTACCGCTCCGGCGGGAAGGTAAACGGTGTTTCCGTGTGCTGCTCTGGTTCGCCAGAAGCGGCTTTGTCATGCTGGCCACATGACCCGGAAGCTGTACGCCGGCTCCCTCGGCCAGTAACCCGAGATGAGCGCCGCAACCCCAGAGCCGGACACGATCGGACCTAATGGTCAGGGGTCCCTTTACCTTTACCTTTTAAGGTTATTATCAGCCTAGCAGTTCGAACCAATCCTCCCACAGCAGCATGGTGCACTGGATCAACACATGGCATGTACACAGTACAGAGGCATGGGAGTTGTGGTGCTTCAGCTCAGGGAAGGGAAACCCATGGCCTTCCAGGTGTTACTGTATCAGGTCCTGCCAGTGACCATTGGCAGTGCCTGGTTAGGGCTGATCGGAGTTGGCATGCCACAGCATCAAGAGGACCATGGGTTTCCCCAACCCAATTCAGTTCTCAAGCAACCAGTTCCTATGGAAATCTCCTCCATCAATTAGTGTTCTGACACTTGTTGATAGTAAGTCTATGCTATGACATCGTATTGCCCTAATTGTGAAAAATAATGAAAAACCAGAATAAGTCGCCTAACATGCAACTTGAGAAGTGTGTGGATGGGTGTGTACATTCTACTAAAACGCGGCTCGCTAGAGGGTAGATAGTTCTCCATGGTGCAACACAGGACAGATGACCGAACAACAACACACAAAAGAACCCCACAAAGTCTGCAAGCAACGCCGGGAATAGAAATGAAGGCGGCATTGTGTATTTGTTTCAACACCTGCTGAAAGATTTGTTTCTTGTAAGGAAGTTCAGGAAGGCTAAATTTTGGCAAGCTCTGATACAAAGGATTTGTTTTTCCCTCTGATGTTAGACTTGACCTAGAACAGGAAATAATGAAACCCTTGCTTTGCACTTCTGCCCTTTTCGAAAATAGCTTAGCCCTATCCATTTCTTTAAATAGCAACTGTCTGGTCTCAGTACTTCAGCATTGGCTATATCAGTGTTCGTAGCCTAAACATTTGTATTTCTACATCTCTGGTGGGGTGGTGATGGCAGTGCATCCTACATTTGTCAAAATAGTGAGGTTTGGTAGAATAAGAAGACAAGTATGAGGTTTCTCGGGTCAAAGGCGACCTACCAGACTTTAATAATAGTTTTTATCTAACTTAGCACCAATGGAACGTGTGCATGTGTTACATCTTGGGCATATTTAATGTACTTAGGGATATGTGGCAGAAGACAGTATACTAGACAAAGGTAGAAAAGAAAACCAGCTGCTTGGATTGACTTTTAGGATGTGATAAGACATTTCCAACTTTTCTAATGTTGGGCATGTTATCTACCCTAAGTCTGTCCAGATACACTCGTGTTCTTATGTTACTGTGCGATTGTCTCAAGGTCACCTAGTGTGCTTCACAGCTGAGTGAGGATTTGAACCCTGGTCTCCCAGGTCTAGTCCAACGCTCTCAACTACTGCACCACAGCATGAGAAGCAGCTGCTCTGGTGTGCTAAGACTGCACACGTAGCAACTTGAGAGTCTAGCAGAAAGAGTAAGCTAGCCTTATGGAATGCCACTTGTGGGCGATTTCCTTCCACGTTCAGAGTCATTTACAGATTGAGCATGTAACCCCATCCATGCTGTTGTTGCACCTGTTTTTTTGTGTGAATCTGCACTTGAAAGTAAGTAAAATGCCATTTACAGGTAGGTAGCCATGTTGGTCTGCCATAGTCAAAACAAAATAAAATAAAAAATTCCTTCCAGTAGCACCTTAGAGACCAACTAAGTTAGTTCTTGGTATGAGCTTTCGTGTGCATGCACACTTCTTCATGTCATTGTAAATATTGAACGCTAGGTATTAATAACCTCAAATAATCATCAAAATAATAGGGAAATGGATTTGTACAAGTTTTATCTGCATACATCACATTGGCCTGGTTCTTATGACTTGGTAAGCCAAATTGTGGCTTACCAAGACCAGCAAATGTGTGGACTCTTGCAGCTATTTTGTTCCTCCTAAGCCTTTTTTACTGCTGCACCATAAGGCAATATTTGGCTCATCATGTCATCTGAATTGGGATTTGTGGTTAAACTCTCTCCTCACTAACCACAAGCTGTAGCCAAGGTCTAGGAAGGAGCAATTGCAAGGTCTTCTCCGCTGTCTTGATAAACCATAGTTTGACTTACTAGGCCTTCTGAATGCTATCTGGCTTGTAGCTTGGCCTACATCTAATGGTGACATGCTTTGCTAATTTCTTCTCTTAAGGACTCAGGTACACATTTGTGTGTGATCGATGATTCTAACGAGCACATGCTGACTGTCTGGGATTGGCAGAAGAGATCAAAAGTAGCCGAGATTAAGGTAATTAGTAGAATTCATATATCCGGTATCCTGTACATATATGTACAAAATCATTACACAGATACACATGCCGTGAACTATAGTAAATGTTTGTTATCTGAGACAGCAGCTTCTCCAGTGTTTGATATTGAGAAATGTGAATGGAAAACTTAGAAGCCCATGTAAGTCAGATAATCTTAGAAAGCCTATTTTAGAGCTTCATAGAGCAAAATATTTGCAAAAGTTCAGCATATAATGATGTTTGTTTTTATTTATTTGGTGCTTTTACAAAGCCGGACGTGGTTTCTGACACAGAAGTTATCTTTATGAAGGATCTTTCATTGTATGTGTCAAGAACCTAATGTCATTTTCTCAATCCCTCGCCCCATTTCTCACATCTGCAAACTGAAGAGAGGCTAGTGTGTAGGTGGGATTAAACCCTAGTTCTCTTCTGCTTTCAGCCTCTTATTATTAGCAGAGGTAAATGAATGTATTCCAGATAACAAGGGCTTGGATCCTGTGATAAATGAACTGAAGGAAGTTCACGGTGGAAGGTTTTCCATTTCCCCCTTCCCTCTTCGGTGATTCTGAAAAAGCCTCTTTTCAAAGTGGGAAGCCCTCCTTAAAAATGTGGGACAGAGTGCAGGGGCCTGGTGTCAAACGTGGAGTACATTCAAAGCAGGCATATGCAGGGGACAGTGGCTTGGAGAACCCCAGGTAGCAAGAATGAACTGCTGTTAATAAATACACTCATTTGCATGCCCATTATGTGGTATTTGTTCGCATAACGGTGAATTGTCTCGTCTCCACTTATCTGCGTAAGCAGGAATGTTAACCGTGGTAACTGCCTTTTGTTGTTTCAACAGACTACAAATGAAGTTGTTCTTGCAGTAGCATTCCATCCAACTGACAAAGACACAATAATAACATCCGGCAAATCCCATATTTTTTTCTGGACTTGGAGCGGCAATTCTTTGACAAGGAAGCAAGGGATTTTTGGGGTAAGCATCTTTCCTCTCTGGGCAAGCTTCCTTCCTTGGTAGTCAAGATTTTCTGACTGATGATCCTTTGATAACTGTTGTGAGGAGTAAAAAATACAGTTCTCCCTAATAGGCCCCATATCTCATATATTGGGCAACTTAGGCAAAGACATGCATTTAACTACTTCCAGTGTAAAATGGACGTAGCAAAGCCTTGAGAGAGTGATTTTGGGCAAGGGGGTGCAGGGTCACTTAACCTTGTACTTGTGAGCCATATTCCCACTCATAATCATGACTCCGCCTCATGCAATAACAGGGTGAAGCTCTCTAGGCCATCTAGCCCAGCCATCAGCTTGACATAGGGAATCCAGAGAAAGAGTGTATCCCCTTCAGGTAGCTGTCCTTCTTCCATTTGAAGACCGCCTAGGGCTTGCCTATCAGAAAGTCAGCAGTTTGAATCCCCGCGACGGGGTGAGCTCCCATTGCTCGGTCCCAACTCCTGCCAACCTAGCAGTTAGAAAACACGTGAAAGTGCAAGTAGATAAATAGGTACCACTCCAATGGGAAGGTAAACAGCGTTTCCGTGTGCTACTCTGGTTCACCAGAAGCGGCTTAGTCATGCTGGCCACATGGCCCGGAAGCTGTCTGCGGACAAAAGCCTGCTCCCTTGGCATATAGAGCGAGATGAGCACACAACCCCAGAGTCATCCACGACTGGACCTAACGGTCAGGGGTACCTTTATCTTTACCTTTAGGAAAGGAGAGCTCGCCACCCTTCTAGGTAATAGTTTCCATTGTTGAACCGCTGTTTCTGTCAATAGATTTTTTTCATAATATTCAACTAAAATCTTCCCTCCTGTGATATCAGGCCTGTTAGATATCCTGCCTTCTGAGGCAACGGGAATCAAGTCTCTGTCTTCTTCTATGTGGCAGCTTTTTATTTATTTGAAGAGCACTATCATGCCGCTGCTCAGTATTCCTTTCTCCAGGCTAAATGTACCCAATTCCATCCATCTTGTTGGACTTGTTTCCCATACTCAGCTGAACATCTGTGCTGCCCTCTTCAAAACCTTTTTTGTTTTCTCTAGCATCTCTATTCTCCTCACCCCTGTGGAGTTCTAAATGCATGTTCAGTCTCCAAGATAAGGTCTTGAACTCCACAGAGTGGGGTGGGGTGGAAGCAGCAGTGAAAGCAGAAAACAGCAGAGACCAGCGTAAGCATCTTGTCCTGCTGCTGCTCTACTCAAGTGCTACGGCATAATGGATGGCAGCCCATCCCCCACATTTTCCAAAGCAGTGGTTGAGATGGAGAGAGTGCTACCATGTTTGAAGCAGCCCACAGAAATGTCTCGGGAACGGGATGTTTCGGATTGTGCCCGTTTTGCTTTTGTACGTCTGCCCTGCACATTGTACTTTTTTTATTTTAAAAAAAATGCATTTTGTTCCTTTTTTTTTTAGAAATACGAAAAACCCAAATTTGTTCAGTGCTTAGCATTTTTAGGAAATGGAGATGTTCTCACTGGAGACTCTGGTGGGATAATGCTTATATGGAGCAAAACTGCTGTAGAAGCCACTCCTGGGAAAGGATCGAAAGGTATGGCAATTTGTTAAACTGGCTTATGTATATAGGGGCAGATAGGTTTAAAAATTCATAAAATGCAAGGAATTACGAAGGTAGTCGAAGGAATTTTCAGGTGCATGCAGGTTTCATACATCTTCAGCCTGTTGTGTCAGTCCATGAATAAACACCAGATGAGTCTTAGTGAACTGCCCTCCTGCAAACTTTCTTCCCATTTTGACACACTGGAGCAGTAGCCATAATGATTTTTTTAAAACCCATGCTTTCGTATTAGGGCGCTAACCATATAATATTCTCCCAGGCTGCTCTGAAATCAGCAAACGCTTAACTTTCCCATTCATGCTTCTCAGCAATAATTTTTAAACAAGGTTAAAACCCACAATTTTTACTAGTATACTTCAGAAGAGTCTTGGATTCAGGACGGGCAAAAAGAAGCTACTTCTTCATATGGCATGTGCAGTATGTGGGGGCAGCCACTGGTTTAGATGAGATTAGACAAATTCAAGGAGGGTAGGCGGGCAGTGTGGTGTAGTGGTTAAGAGCGGTAGACTCGTAATCTGGTGAACCGGGTTAGCCACTTTGAGACTCCTTCAGGTAGTGATAAAGCGGGATATCAAATCCAAACTCCTACCTCCAATAGTTTCAGGGACACCATAGCACTGAATGCCAGTTGCTGGGGTGCAGAAGAGGGAGAGAACAATTGCCTCCCATCTCTTGCTTGTGGGCTAACCAGAGACATCTGGCTTTTACACTGTGAGAACTGAGATTCTAGACTATATGGATCCTTCGGCTTATCTAGCCGGACCCATCTGAAATATCAGCATATTATGCACTTTGTGCTCTTTCCTTAGGGCCTCATGTGACTGCCTGCACCATCATATGGGCTATGAGATTGTCAAGAATTGCTTCTGTGAGAGCCAGTGTGGTGTAGTGGTTAAGAGCGGTAGACTCATAATCTGGTGAACCGGGTCCGCGTCTCCGCTCCTCCACATGCAGCTGCTGGGTGACCTTGGGCTAGTCACACTTCTCTGAAGTCTCAGCCCCACTCACCTCACAGAGTGTTTGTTGTGGGGAAGGAAGGGAAAGGAGAATGTTAGCCGCTTTGAGACTCCTTTGGGTAGTGATAAAGCGGGATATCAAATCCAAACTCTTCCTCTTCTTCTTCTTCTTCTGCAGTTGCTCAGCGCTTAGGATGAGGCACACTAAGAAATATGCATGAGCAATGCAAAACCTCTTAACTGCGGTGTGTGATGTATCACATTGGAGAAGATGTCTTAACATAATACAGTTTTATATAGCAGCATTTGGTCTTTAATATTGACACACACATGAAAGGAACACGTAAAAAATATAATGTATCAGATACTGGCATTAGAGCTTACTCTAATTTTAATTTTCTGCCTTTCAAGTTAAGCATGCTTTATAGGCCAGCGTTTTGTTTCAATTTAAAATTTTAAAGAAGAATTACTATTTGCAACCAGCCATATGCAGGTCTGGCATTGCCGAGCCCTAAGGTAGCTCTTAAATCCAAGGATAATTGTTTTTTTTGGCAGCTAATTAAAATGCTGGGGCTTAAATGGGCATGCCAGAAAAAACATACTGTCAGAACAGGACCTTTTAACTGCAAATATATATATATATTCAGCAAATTTTCTTTCTGAAGAAAAGAATAAAATAAAAATTTCATTATAAAATGGACCATACATTTAATATCATAATAACCTGCCTGAAGCGAATGGCTCTTTGCTATAGTTGTCATAGCAAATATTCCATAATGAAAAGTTGCATGTATTAATTATTTAAATGGTTCCAGGATTTTGTTGAGTTGGGCTTTTTTATGGCTGATGTGTGCTGTTGAATTTATCATGGCTTTAATAGAGTTTTAGGTCTCTGTGTATGTCTATGTGCATACATCTAGAAATAAAGCAAACTGCTCCCTAGGGATGGCCTGCTAAGTAAAGTTGGCATCTTTTACTTTCACTTGGGTTTTATGGAGAGCTTTGAAGCTAGGCACACATTTGTTATATATACATTTTATCCTAGAACAGATGGTAGTTCACACCTAACGGCCTCTGCCCTTTAAAAATTAATCTTGAAGATTAAGGGGGTGGGGAACCCACCTTTGCAGTAGCAGCCAGGGGAACTAATGTTATTTGGTAAGGTTTTCTCATTAAATATTTGGGCACATTGTTACCTGCAAAGCCTTTACACCAGTAATCCAATTCGCACCTGAGCTGTACTTAATGCAGGTTTTTAACATTTGTTTCTGAATTTATCCTGCAGTGTTTATGTAGAAAATTAGCAAACCCTAACATTCACAACTTTTACTAAAGCCAACTTAGACATCCCTGGCCCCAACAATACACACACACACACACACACACACACACACCCCTCTCGCAGACACACCTCTCGTTTTTGAAAATTGGGGCAGATAGCTTCTAGTCATCATGAGAGCTATATGAAGCCTCCGAGCTCAGAAGCATCCCATACTCCCTCCAAGCACCTGGCGTTCAGTATCCTACTGCCTCTGAGCCTAGAGTTTCTATTTCATCTATCAAAGTTAAAAAAGACATCAGGTCATTTTTTAAAAGCATATTTGTAGCTTTAGTTGAACCATGATTCACCAAGGCAGTTAGCTCCAGAATGTGTTTTAGTTCCAGTAGTTTCTTCTTCTTCTTCTTTGCTGCCCCAGAAGAAAGGACTAGATCTTAATGGGACCGCCTCTCCTGGTATGTCCCGGGTAGGACCTTAAGGTCCTCAAATAATAACTTTTTGGAGGTCCCGAGCCACAAGGATGCTAGGTTGGCTTCAACTAGGGCCAGGGCCTTCTCAGTACTGGCCCCGACTTGGTGGAACGGTCTGTCACAAGAGACCAGGGCCCTGCGGGATTTGGCATCTTTCCGCAGGGTCTGCAAGACGGAGCTGTCCCACCTGGCCTTTGGGTTGGTTTCAGTTTAACCCTGATGTTTCATTCTTTTGGTGGGCTACTTAAAAAATGAGGCTGCAGTCTAAATTAAATTTTAAATTGTATTTTAATCTGTAATTTTAATGAATTGTTTTATGTTTTGTTGTGATTTTATTGGTGTTAGCCGCCCTGAGCCCGGTTTGGCGGGGAAGGGCGGGGTATAAATAAAAATTTATCATCATTATTATTATTAATGGACTTGAGTTAACAGCAGAGCAATTTTTAGTTGAACAAAAGAATAAACTTCTTACTGGAGCAATTTGACAATAGGACTAGTTATCCAGAGGCATTGTGGGCTCTTATTCACTGCTGCTCTTCAAGCAGAAGCTTCCCAACCATTGCTTGGGGGGGAAACCTCTTAGCTCTGGATTTCCTACCTCAAGCAGGTAGTTGAACTAAATGGCCTACAAGACATTCTCCAATTCTTTATGATTCCGTGGCCCAGTTCAGCTCATCACATTAGCAAGCCAAGATAAGCCTATGCCTGCACATGCAGCCATTTCCCTCCCCACTCTTGTCGGCAAACCACAGTTAAACTTACAAGCCTATGGTCTCTTGTTCTACCCAAATCAGGAGTGTGGTTTAAGATTCCAGCTTGCCCCAGACCTGGAAACCCTAGTTTCCCAGTTCAATGGGAAATAATAACTAACTGATTGTTTCCTAACTTAATGCTGAGAAAGGAGGGTGGAAGGGGGTAACGCAAGCGTGGAGTGTGCAGGCGGAAGGTTTGTGCATACCATAGCTTCCTAAACTGGGACATGGTCATCCAAAGTGACTTCGTGCTTTTGCTATAATATTCAGAGAGTGCTTTGGTCACTACAGAATGGCAGTGGGAAGCCTCTGCCACGGCCAGTCTAGGATCTAGGGCGAAAGATTCCGCAGCATAGTTAGATTGCAAATTCAGGCAGGCTTGAACCCCTAGAATCTCTGTTAGGAAACTGACCACCAAGTTCCCAACAGGAGTGATCATGAAGCCATTGGAAGCTACTTTGTAAGCACTTCCAAGTTCTGGTTTGGGCAGGCTAGAAAATCACGGTGTTGTTGAAACCATCTACGTAGGAAAAAATACCCACCTTCCCACCCCCCCAAAAGTGGCTGTCTTCAATGTAATGTTTTCATTTTTCTGATAATTCTTCTGTGTAAGCTGGCAAAACCATTATAGCAACTTAGTGCTCTTTCTGTTGTGCCCACAGGTGTGTATCAGATCAGTCGGCAAATCAAAGCTCACAATGGCAGCGTGTTCACCCTCTGCCAAATGAGGAACGGGATGCTGCTCACTGGAGGTGGGAAGGACAGAAAAATAATTCTGTGGGATCATGACTTGAATCCTGAAAGGGAAATAGAGGTAGGCATATTACTGTCACCAAAGAAATGGAAGCACATAGCAATTGTGGTACTGCTGTTGCTGTTCTTGTTATTGCTGTGCTACTTACGACTTCATTTACATTCCTGCCCCCCAACTGATTTCGTTATTAACGTTTTTACCTCATCATTTCTCTGATGAGCTTAGGACAGTATACAAGATTCCCCCCCCTTCCATTTTTATCTTCACAACAACCCTGCGAGATTGGCTGGGTCTGCAGTCACCTAGTGAGCTTTATGAGTTGGTAGGGAACACAGGACTCTTGAGCCTATTCTGCCCACATGTGACTATTTCCCTTCTGTCATATTCATACAACTTTGCCTGCTAACTTCAAGCCCACTTTCCACATTTGCCATAGCAGACTCTCGCCAACACATGTCTGTACCACGATACATTTCTTGGGGCTCAATCCAGTGGGAAGTGTTCCTTGGTAAGCCCCATTGAATTGAGGTTGTGTAAAATGATGTCTGTGCAGCTCCGCTCCATCTTACCCAGCACCATGCAGAGAGATGTTGCTGATTAATTCTGCCCTTTGTTTTATCTGTGAAGCAAGTTCAATGCCACTCCCAGTTTACAAACGGGGGAACGTGACAGATGCATCACAGCTTGTCTCGAAATCCACAGGTGATCAGCAACTTGAACCCAAAATTGCTGAGTCCCCCTCCAGCATGCCCCTCACCTGGCCTTGGCAACTCCCAGTAAAAAGCAAAATGACATTTTAATCTCTATTCAGCAAATAATGCAGAGTTATTGTATTGCGGTGATGAAGTCACAGCCTCTGGGGGTGTTAATATACCTGTTGGATGAGGGAAACGGCTTCAAAAGAGTCATTTTAAAAAGATAACTAATAAAATCAACAAGTTTGATGCCAACTGGATATAAATCAGCATTGAACTTGATAAACAGCAACTTGAGTGATGTAGATTGTTATCTCTCCTAATCCTGTTCCCTTTGTTAACGTGCCATGTTCTCTGTATACAGCTGTTAGTTGATGCTGACAAATCCTGCCAGTTCTTCTGGGGGGGGAAATATACTAGTTAGATAAACATCTTTGCATTTTTTAGTTTGAGGGTGTCCCCCCCCCCGTCCCCCGTTTTAGTTCCTCTTATAGTGCTACTTTGCATTAGACAGTCAAGCAAATCGAACTTTTTGAAATAGAAAATGTATGGAAGCAGCCAGCAGATGTTAAGATTCTTTATCACTCCCAAAGCTTGTTTCTCACGTGTTGAGAGATGTCTTGAACATACTTGCATGAGAAGCCTTCATTCTACTGAGACTACTTAAAACGGTGTGCAGCGAAGAATTCAGTATAGCAGGTTCTTCCTTGTTTTTATCCATTCTGAAGTCATCTTCGAATGCTTGTGTTTCTGAAATCAGATAGCAGTTCAATACAACTCCTTAATGGTGCGTTCTAAGAATCATCCCCACGGCTTGTAGAATTTAGTGGGATTGCTCTTTTTAAGTGGCCTTAACAAACATAGTTGCCAGAAGCGTCTTGCCAGATGCAGTGGAGCCACTATGCTAGCTTCCTGGCAGGTCAGTTTTATACCAGGAGGGGCAAGGAAGTGGAGAGGTCAGTGTGGCGTAAATGCACAGGAAGAAAGATCAAGTTGGCTCCGCTGTTGCATTTGCATCACACCAACTTCCCCTCCTTTCCTTGCCAGGAAACTAGCGCTGCAGCTGCGCCCAACCCAGCAAGCCACTTCTAAATGCTGCTGTCATCGGCACCCAGGAAACATTTTATTGATGCTTCAATAATCCAGGCTGCTCCTGTTAATGAGTAGGGATAGAGTCTGCCTTCATTTGAGCAGCTCTGTTTGAGGAGAGCACAGTTCGCCCTTTAAGCAGACCCATTTTTCAAACTGGGTCTCGCACTCCTGTCTCTGGGCACTCTACCTTCCCTGCCAATCCTTCCTCGAGTCCAGAAAAGCCTTGCGTTGGGAGAAGTGGGAGGATGAGTGGGCAGCAGAGGGTCTAACCAGCAGAGATGTCCCTCAAATCCAACCACTGGCCTGTTAGGCAAATATTGAGAGCCAGTGTGGTGTAGTTGTTAAGAGCGGTAGACTCGTTATCTGGGGAACCGGGTTCGAGTCTCTGCTCCTCCACATGCAGCTGCTGGGTGACCTTGGGCTAGTCACACCTCTTTGAAGTCTCTCAGCCCCACTCGCCTCACAGAGTGTTTGTTGTGGGGGAGGAAGGGAAAGGAGAATGTTAGCCGCTTTGAGACTCCATAAGGGGAGTGATAAAGCGGGGTATCAAATCCAAATCCAAACTCTTCTTCCACTCATTCAGTGTGTTCTTTACAAGTATTGTAGTGTATGTCATGAGCGGAGCACTACATTTAAAATAGTTTGGTGCCAATTTAGACCCATTTCCAAATTCCTCCTCAGCTCTGATACACAGTGGTACCTCGGATTACAGAGACTTCAGGTTACAGACGCTTCAGGTTACAGACTCCACTAACCCAGAAATAAATACCTCAGGTTAAGAACTTTGCTTCAGGATAAGAACAGAAATCGCACGACGGTGGCAGCAGGAGGCCCCATTAGCTAAAGTGGTACCTCAGGTTAAGAACAGTTTCAGGTTAAGAACGGACCTCCAGAACAAATTAAGTTCTTAACCTGAGGTACCACTGTACACTGCATGTGCTTCAAGACACTATTGTTTTTAGAAATTATAACTGTTATGCCCTGAGGACTAAAATAATTGAGCTTATGGGAAATCTGTTTTATTAGGTTCCTGATCAATATGGGACAATCAGGGCTGTAGCAGAAGGCAAAGCTGACCAATTTCTACTTGGCACTTCGCGGAACTTCATTTTGCGGGGAACATTTAATGACGGTTTCCAAGTGGAAGTACAGGTGAGTTCACTTTGCCCCCTGTCCCACCCACCCGCTACTTCAGCTGCGCCATTAGGATTTAATCGGTTTGGTACAGGTTATAGATTCTGTCTAGTAATTCAGGTTTGCTTTGCTTACATTATAGGGGCACACAGATGAGCTCTGGGGCCTGGCGACACATCCCTTTAAAGATCTCTTCTTAACATGTGCTCAAGATGGGCAAGTTTGTATGTGGAACTCAGCGGACCACACACTTGAATGGACCAGGTTGGTGGAGGTATGCAAGCTTCTTTTTCTGAAGTTGTCGTCTGTTCTCATAGGATGCTTCCTTGCCTACTTAAGTAGAGCTTCCTCTTAGGGGTGGAGCTGGCCTGTACTACTGCATCTCATAACAAGCAATGGCAATGGGGGCCATAGCTCAGACGTAGAGCACGTGTGCTTTGTCATTGGGCCTTGTTGGTGTGGAGCAGGGTTGGCAGTGTTTTTGTACGCATGTTTTTAAGAACAATAGTGTCAGGGATAGAGGGACTACTCGGGAGGAGCAGGGAGAGAGAGAGGAGCAAGCTAATGCTGGGAGAAAAGATAGCGATTCCTCCAGGGAAGGGGAGTCACTGGGTTATAGAGAACAGCCACCCATAATCTCCACAGATTCATCTCCCAGCTCAAGCCCCCGTCAGGAAACATCTCCGGAAGAGGGGGAGATGTCAGGCTCCGGGGTGGCAGGGCAAAGACCAAGAGCAGTCAGTCTCAGACAGGAAGAGGAGACGAGGGTGGGAAGGAGGAGACACAGACGTCATTTTAGAGTGCCGAGCCGTTGGCTTTGTTGGCGGGGGCACGAAAGCCCGCCACTCCGAGAAACTGAAACTAACTGAGCAGTCGTGCTCCAGAGACTCTGTAATTTCATTATGGAAAATAAATAGTTTTAGCTTACCGGAAGGCTTGTCGTTACTCATGAGCAACATCCAAAGGGAAGAGCAATCCCTGACAAATAGAAAAGTGTGGCATTAATATAGTCCGGTTAGTGGTCATCTGAACATGTAACCTCAGGATTGTAGACATAGACCTATTGGAATTAATGGACAGAACTAACTTCAGGTCATTAGTATCATTGGGTGTGCTCTGGGTATGGGTTAGTTGAATGCAACCCTAAGTTTCTTCCTCATTTTGCATTTACTTATGGTTCCCCTTCATTGCAGCTAGTAAGCTTGGCATATTCCTTGCACTGGACACATATACTTGTGCTTTAGTAATCAGGGACAGTGAAGATGCTCTTGCATTGTCCCCTTTAAAATTAGGCATGAGGAAGGGGACGATTAAGATTTCTGGAAGCCGTCCAGATGTTGCTGAACTACAGCTGCTACCATCCCTGACCATGCTGGGTGAGCTGATGGGTTGGCGGGCGAACAGACGCCTCCCAGTTCCGGAAACTGATCCCGATTGAGCAGACATGTTTTGCGGAGCTCTTGCTGTAAATAGCTAAGGCACAATCAATAGTTATAGTTAATGCAGGTATCGGTGGTTACTCATGAGCAACACACTGCAAAGGGAACGAGACCCTGACAATACCCCAACAACAGATGGAGGACTACAGGTTCCCCATCCCCAAAATATATTCTTCTATTGAATCTCTTATCGTGGAGAGTGGAGTACAGTTCTTTCCATATTATCAGGGTAGCTGGGTGACTAATTTCTTCGACGGAAATGTTATTTTTGTGGGAAAGAGTTAATTAATTCAAATCTTACTGCGGTGACAATAAATATTGCAGCAATCTCTGACCATCTTGCTTCATAAGATAGAACTGTGGTGCTTGCTCCATTTTCCTTTTTTTCAATCCAGGTGAGGCAGTTTGGCATATACATTGTTTTTGTGTGAACGTTAACTAGGTTTCAGCCTAAATCGTAAGACCAAAATGTGTCTTTCAGGAACCAGGACATTGTGCTGACTTCCATCCAAGTGGAACTGTGGTAGCGATAGGAACACACTCAGGAAGGTAAATGCTTTTGTGCCTCTGCTCAAGCGAAGCAAATGCGATTGTTATATCTCAGGAAATTGTTCTGGTGATTTGTTTGTTTCACCCCAATGTCTTCTCCTTTCCCTACATATCAGGTATGTAACCTTTTCTGGAGAGGTGGGGGGGGGGGGGAGAGAGAATATAAAAATATAATGGTGACACATTAACATATATATATACATATATATATATATGTTATGGTAGTAAAATATATGGTAGTAAAATGCAAACGTCTTTTGGAATAATAAGGAAAGCTCCTTAGATCAGATCTTCTCCCAAATAAGAGGACTCTGTTTTCCATACACAATTTTGTCTTCTGTGTAGGCTGGAGGAACTGAATACTTGGGAGGGGATAGGAGGAGCTGTATTGTGATATGTTACAATGCAGTCCCATTCAAATTTTGTCAAGAAGGAGCCAATGAACCTTGCACAAAACAACAACACCTATATATGTTGTCTTTTTGCCCTGTTTCAGCCCTCCAGGCATTTATCATGCTAGCTCTGCATTCAAACTGCCAAACATCCATCAACTGCTTAACAATTGAGTCATCAATTCTACAAGGCCAAGCACAAGAGATTTTCCCCAGAGACTTGAGATTTCGTTATTGCTTGGAGAATTATGGTGTGGCGTTGTTTCGTTTTTTCATTTTCTTCTACCAATCGAAAGTATTAATGTTTAGTTTGCAGCCAAGCCCAACATTTCACAGCCTGCTACAACTTTACTGGGCTAGTTTACCATCTGCTTGCTGCCTACGTTTTCACTTGGAAATGAGAGATCCTCGAGGAATGTATATTTTCCCCAAAGCAAAACCCAGCTGTAGTAATAAAAAGCTCCAACGGAGCTTTGCATGTGAACTGCTGGATTTTCATATACAGGAAATTCATTTCACGGAGACGTGGTCTGTATAAGCAGACACCTTCCATGCATGTATCAAGTGAATGAAAGAGCACCAGTCTTCGTTAAAAGTAGGGGCATGCATTGTCTCAAATGTAGGCAGTGCCAGACATGTAGCCCGAGCTTTGTAAGTTTTAACAGGGCTGACCAGGGGTCTAAGGAATTGATGGTTTTCTTTTTAAATTAATCTCGTGAGGTTAATCTCTTATCCTTCTATCCCACCCAGTTCTTTAAAAGGCTCGTGACAGCACATGCACACACCGTTCATTAAAAAAATAGTTTGCAAACAATACTGCCTCAAGTGAACTTGTCTTAACACCCAAATTCGCTCTCTGCTTGCTTATTACAGGAAAACGTAGCTGCTTCTTTCAGAGTCTTGATTAAAATTAATTATCTGGCAGCTAAGATCGCGGGACCTATGCTTGAAATTGCACCCGTATAACTAGTTAATACTCTGTGCTCTCCTGGGAGTAACATCAAGAGTACAGTAGCAGTGTAAGCAAAAAAGAAAGAACTCCATACTTTAAGGCAAAACACCCATAGAGTCCCTGGCAACTTCATCTGTGCCCAACAGCCATAAGGTAAAGGTAAAGGACCCCTGACTGTTAAGTCCAGTTGCGGACGACTCTGGGGTTGCGGCGCTCATCTCGTTGTACTGGCCGAGGGAGCTGACGTTTGTCCACAGACAGTTTTTTTCCGGGTCATGTGGCCAGCATGACTAAGCCGCTTCTGGTGAAACCACAGCAGCGCATGGAAACGCCGTTTACCTTCCCGCCGGAGCAGTACCTATTTATCTACTTGCACTTTGACGTGCTTTCGAACTGCTAGGTTGGCAGGAGCTGGGACTGAGCAACAGGAACTCACCCCATCGCGGGGATTTGAACCGCCGACCTTCCAATCGGCAAGCCCTAGGCTCAGTGGTTTAGACCACAGCGCCACCCGCAACAAAATGCAAACTGATTTATGTGTTTGGGGTAAAGATCACAGACGTGCTCCCATGTGGACCCTTATCTTGCATATGTGTCCGTGGGAGTGAACTGTGCACAGAGGTTATGGTAATGGGCATGGTAACTTCAGAATTATTTCCTCGCTTACTTTAGTGAATTGGCAAGAACCAACAGGTGCCAATAGAAATGAATATAAAATCTTTATTTGCACAAAGTGACAATAAAATGGCAAGCTTGGGGGCGGTAGTACAGAAATATAAAATAGTGGGATGGATAGGTATCACAAGTTGCACAGGATAACCAAGCCCTGCAGTTCCTTGTGCCCTTGCACATACACACTGCCTTAGGCATTTGACTGAAATGCCCAGAGGCAAAGCAGTAGGTTGGCTTCACCTGAACCAGGTTGCTTTGTATTCCTTGAGACTCAAGCGATGAACGAGACTCTAAAATTCTGGAGCCGATACAGTGGTACCTCTGGTTACGTACTTAATTCGTTCCGGAGGTCCATTCTTAACCTGAAACTGTTCTTAACCTGAAGCACCACTTTAGCTAATGGGGCCTCCCACTGCCGCTGCGCCTCCAGAGCACGATTTCTGTTCTTACCCTGAAGCAAAGTTCTTAACCTGAAGCGTTATTTCTGGGTTAGCGGAGTATGTGTAACCTGAAGCGTATGTAACCCAAGGTACCACTGTACTGCAAAATGCAAAGATTTGCACTGGCTGCATTCAGACCATCAAGACCTCAGCTTAATAAGCCAAGATACGGACAAGTTTTATGCACCCATATGCAGATACTTTGCATGGCCAGTGAAGCAAGCCAGGAAGCCACGGTTAATCATAGCTTCCTATTACATCTGAACTGGGAAACTAAGATTAATGGCTTCTAAACAAGCTGGAATATGAAGCCATTGTGTAAAAGCTGGCTTCCAGAAATCCTGGTTTGTTTCAAAACTATTCACTTCAATTCACCGTTGGGACGTAACATGAAGATATGGTTAACTCTGGTTCCTGGCTTGTTCACTCGTGTAAAGTGAAAAATGAAGCAGTTGCGTGCAGGTGCCTGGAGCCCTTGCACATCTTGACTATCGGAACCAAGCCACTGATTGTGCAAAGTAACACATGCTTCCTATATCAGTGGCTTCTCGTGG
The DNA here is from genome assembly GCF_009819535.1 of Lacerta agilis. Lineage (NCBI taxonomy): Eukaryota > Metazoa > Chordata > Lepidosauria > Squamata > Lacertidae > Lacerta > Lacerta agilis. The sequence goes on from NC_046314.1 coordinate 96,455,727, forward strand.
ACCTACCAATGAGCGTGCACAGAGCTCCTTAAACTATAATGGATATGCCATTCCATTCACTGAAGAATGCAGATCTGCACATGCTTGCCTGCCTTTGCTTAGATATGTAAAATTAATGCTTAAGGTCCTGTAGTGTCTGGATTGGCCAGTTCCCCTGCCTCCTCACCCCCCCAAAAAAAGAAAAAACTGCTTTAAAATCTGTAGCATTAAGTTGTCGTCATCCGTGACAATTTATAGAATCAATTTTAGGAAAGCACACAGTGTTCCTCTTCCTGGTACCCTTTGCTAGATTCTGTTTTCATCAAGTTCACTTTTTAAATGCTTGCTGCATTATTTAAAGTGAATAAGAGATCCCAAGTAGGTGACAGCTGCATGTATGGTGCTTTTGTGTGCCTTCGATGAAGAATTAGCGCCTTCCCTACTTTAGATCTGTCGGGATTTAACACAAATAGCAGAAGCAAACACCAGCAATTTTGGTGGCATTAAAAAAAAAAATTTGAATGTTAACCAAAGCAACAGGCTGAAACATGTTGGTCAACCAGCTGCAGTACAGAATTGGCTGTAGGTGAAACCCACATTTTTGCGTTGCCCCCTGTGATATTATTGAAAGTGGTTTCTGCTGCTGTCCAATGAAAATATTTCAGCCATTTTTTTCCCACTGGTTCCATCCATCTTGCACACAGCATATTCACAAGCTGTGGTGGTATGCTGAGCCGCTTCATGTTTTATGTCTTTCATGTGGTCCCTTAACCACAAATTGGGTCCAAGCCATTTGGAATAGGCCATTTTCCAGATATCTGGTTTTAAGACTTGGAAGTGCTTTTTGAAAATAACGAGGGATGACTTCTTCTTGAGAACTTAACTATGTAGCCTTGCCCGTGGTGTGGATTTTAAAATGTCAAGATGAATTTTGTTTTGCTGTCCCATGTTTTTAATTTTGTGCGAACTATTTATAGGTGGCACTCTGGCAGCTTAAGTAAAATGGCCCCAGCTGCCTCTGGCCCAAGAAAAATTCAGCATCCTTGCAGATTTAAGACCACTGCAATTATAATGTCCAACCTTTGTGGCCTGCAAATTTAGTGCATACCAGTGCATGCAAATTAATGGATGCTAACGGTTACTTGTAGTTTGTCTCCTTGTTGGCAACCTGTTTCATGAGCGGCAGCATACCAGGATACAGTTTTCTTCACACAACAGGTGGAGAAAATCCATCCATATGGATATAAGTTGAGTGCTGTGTTATTCCGTCATAATAACACAGTGCACTGGTTCTCTGAAACCATACCTTTTTTGTAGGACAAAGCTGTAAAATTAGCCCTTTGCATTATTCCAGAAGCCTATCTTTACGTACCTCTTCTTCTGAGGGTCATAACTAAGGTTTTGCAGAGCTTAGTCACAAAGAGAAGTGTTTCTCTTTTTTTTCCCATTCTTGGATTGCTTTCCCACCTCAAGCATGGTTTCAGACTTGTTACTATTATCATGCCGATATTGCAGGTGGGACTAAGGTGAAATTCGAGCTGTGACTTGCTCTCTTGGGCCACTACACATTGCCAGTTTCCACACTGTCTGCTGCAGTTGAGAGTTTTGTTTGCTCAATTTGAGCATGACAGGCCACTGGCAGGTTGAGTCAATCACATTCCTTCGTGTTCCTTTGGAACTATGAAGAGTATTCAGTTTTCCGTGCATACTTTAAATGTAACAATGTGTGCTGTAGAATCACAATTCTATATATTTTATGTTGTGTTCATAGAATTGTAGAGTTGGAAGAGATTCCAAGGGTCATCTCGTCTAACCCCCTTCAATGCATATTGTATACGGCATTTGTATGCGACCCTATAATACAAAGTTATTGGGGCAGCTGACAATAGATAAGTAAAAAATAGTTAAAAACAGAGTTAGACCTCAAACCATTAAAAAAGAAAACTATTATTTAGTATTATTATTATTTATTGAATTTATATACCAGGGCGGTCCCAGGGCGGTTCACAGAATAAAATCAAAATATAAGGCCACAAAATATATAATCAAAATAAAAATAATAACCCAATAACCACCACCCCCCCACACAAAAAAATACCCCACATTTTAAAAGGGCATAGGATGTCAGTCAAATCAATCAAAGGCCTGGTTAAAAAGGAATGTTTTTGCCTGGTGCCTAAAGGCGCCAGGTGAACTCCCCTAGGGAGAGCATTCCACAGATGGGAAGCCACTGCAAAGAAGGCCCTGTTCTCGTGTCGCTATCCTCCGGACCTCTTCTATTAACATTAATACAATGGAATGGAACTTTCCACACATACCCAAAGTTATAAACCAGTTTCAAAAACAGAGGCCTAGACTACCTAAAAGTCCTGACTGAACAGAAAGGTCTTCACTGCTGAAAAGTGCTGAAAAGACCACAAAGATGGTGGCAGGCAAACCTCCCCGGAAAGACTAAAAATGTGCCATATTCAGAAAAACGTAGTGCAAATATATGCATGTACTACACATACACATATTAGCAAAAAATGTACCGGTATTTTTCAGCATCGCATGTCTCTAGGAATGTAACGTCAGAGGGATGTGACCATAGCCCATAGAGCCTTAAAAGAATTGGTCATGGCTTTTGCTAGAATGTTTCCCTTCTGTTTCTCCTTAACAGGTGGTTTGTTCTAGATGCCGAAACAAGAGATTTGGTTTCAATACATACAGACGGCAATGAGCAGCTTTCGGTGATGCGCTACACAGTAGGTAGGCAGAACTGCACTGAATTTCAGTGTTTGCATCCTTCCAAACACGTTTAGGTTTCTCGTTTAAAGAAAACAAACAAACAAGGTAACATTACATAGGTCTTAGTATGGCTTTAACACTCATGTCAGATTATGTTCCAGCATTAACAAAGTAGATCATTAGTAAAGCAGGTGCAGAAATGAAGAATTTCACTTCTGTTTTGGCTGCACCTGAATCAATAGTGTTGTTTGCCAGCTTCTCTCCATGAATAGCAGGCTAAATAAAGCATTTTGAGATGCTAATTCAGGTGGAAAATATAACCCACCAGGTATGAGCCATGGCAGGCCTACAAAAATGGGACAATTTTTTGTGCAGTTATGGTCCAAGCATGTAAAACAGCTGCTGAATGGATCAACCTCAGCAGTCCAATAATCTTTGTTTATGCCTTTAGTGTTTTAAGTCTCTGATATAATTTGATGTACTTGCCTATTTTCATATTGCCGGGGTAATGACTTGGGATGGCTGCAATAATCCATGACAGCTCCCCCCCCCCCAGGAAGCAGTACAGTTCTACCTAGTTGCCATTTCCTGTTTGTTGTTGCAAAACATTTTAGGGGGAAGGAGAATCGATGGAAGTTTTTGCTCTGCTGCTTTCATGCCAGGTGCCCCATTGATTTGCCAGGCATGCTGGACATTTGTTCCAAGCCTGATCCTGGGTAGCTCATTCATGTCCTCAGGTGGGGCCCTGCTAATACTGAGAGCAGCCTTCGAAACTCCCATTGCTCTAGGCACGTTTTGCGACAGGAAATTTTGTTAGTGCGAGCAGTTTCTGAGCTCTGGGCTCAGTACTGCGCCTAAGATTTCAGATTGAAACTCCCACTGCTGGAAGAAAAGGAGGACGTTTTTCTGCCTCCCCACTTCCAGCTACTCTCCGAAGACTGGAGAAGGGGCAGGCAGGGGAAGGACTAGACCATATGAAAAATGAACATAATATTTTAGCTGCAGTTCATTCATTTTCAGCTTTGTATTATTGTTGTAAGAAAAGCACGCCTAGACGCTCCATTGCAGCACCCAAACCTAGGCTTAAGGTACCATTTAGCTCCTAGCTTTCATATCTCAATTTCTAACACTGACTGAGAGTAGCCTGCACAGGAGGTCTTTCATGCTGTAGCGGAAACCAGGAGTTCTTCCTCTGAAAAGGACCTTTTTCTGTGTCATAGTGTGCCAAGCATAGAGGCTACATTTGCAAGGAGAGGTATACTGGAGCTCCATTAGATGCAGCTCTGCGTGCTGTAAGATTTTGGCTGAGATTCTCTGTGGGAGGCAGTCAACATACAGTCTCTTCTCCCCCCCCCCCCCCGAGCCTGTCAAATTGTCACTTTACACGGACAGCTCTTCCATTCCTGCTGTGTGAATCACTTTATGGTGCATACTTGGAAATCATTATTATTTGCAGACACTTCAGAGGACTCTTCTGTCATGTTCCAAGCTCATAACATGGCTAATTGTGCTTTAAATTAAGGCGTTCAGATGGACAAATATTTTCACAATCCTGTACCGAGTTCTCAGTTAGCACAGGTGCTTCTTGAGCTGAATGCAAAGTGTGAGAAAATACCTGCATTCTGCAGGAACACCCAGCTATGCTAGTCTTACTCTAAATACCCTTTCTGCGTGTTTAGAATAAGTAAAAAATAATAATAATCAGTAAATCTGTACCCCACCTTTCCGAAGTTTTTTGAGGCTCCTTACTAAAATCAGCATAAACCTTCCACAGAGCCTTAAACAACACCTGAGCAACAGGAGGTTTTTTAAATAACAAAAGAAAAGAAAAGGAGGGGAGCCCAGATCTCTATTGGCTAACCAGGCTTAAATTAGCAGGGAATGGTCAGAAAACCTCTGCTTTGGAGAGGCAGACTCACACGTGGACTGCAACGACTCTTGGTTTGCCACAAGACATACACTCAGTAGCTTTGCCAGCCAATCCTGATTCTGGTGCATTTGCCTACCACTTACATACTTTTAATTCAGGCATGTCCAACCGGTAGATCGTGATCTACCGGTAGATCACTGGACGTCTGCAGTAGATCACTGGTAGATCATTGGCTCCCTCCAAAGAAGCTGAACAACTGTGGCTCCCCTAAAATAAGCTCAACATTTTACCTCCTCCCTGAAAAAAACTCAACAACTTTGACCTGAACCCCCCCCCCCAAAAAAATGGGCCTTCCTCCTTCTTAAAAAAAAAGCTCAACAACTTTAACTTGAACCCCCCAGTTTTTTAACTCTGTGAGTAGATCACAGTCTCTTGGGAGTTGGCCACCCCATTTAATTGAATGCTAAAAAGCAAAAGCAAAACCTGATTCTTTCATAGTTTTTTGCACTATGGCCAGATTGTGGTTCCTGAAAGTAGGTGGGGGGCAGGGAACCAATGTGGGTTGATGGAACGGGGAATGCTGAAAACTGGGTGCCTCCATCTGAATTTTTCCACTTCTACCCAGCCTCCAGAAATGGCTTTCAGGAGTTGCAGGGGGAGGAATTGGGGGAAAAATTGCTATCTGCAAGCTTCCTTCTCCTCGCAGTTCTCTGGGTCCAATCTGTTAATGGTTTATGAGAGACTATCCTCTATGGCAGGGATAGGAAATGTCTGGTCCTCCAGATGTTACCGGACTCCAACTCCCATCAGCCTCGGCAAATGTGGCCGGTTGTTAGTGGATGATGGGGCTTGGGTCTCCAACAACATCTGGTTTCCCATCCCTGCTGTTTGCATCATGTGGTGTTTTCAATCCTCTTTCATGGCCAACAGCGAGGCCACCACATGAGCTCTGGATGGTGTTATACAAGGAGGGAGTTGTTCAGCACATCTGGAATATGTTTGGTATGCCAGTCGGCAGTGGATATCACAACATACAGTTTGTTTCTGATTTTCATTGCAGATGGCACCTTACTTGCAGTGGGATCCCACGATAACTTCATTTACCTCTACACAGTGACAGAAAATGGAAGGAAGTACAGTAGATATGGGAAGTGCACCGTAAGTTCCTATGCAGGATGAATTGGTAACAGTAAAGGGATTTTGCATGCAACATAATGGCAACCAGTGTGGAATTTTTCACATAATGATCAGGAACCCTAATAATGCCTTTCAAAACTGTGGTTGGGGTAGCATGTATCTCTAGAGCAGTCATGGCTAACCTGCAACACATGGGCCCCCATAATAGTTTCTTCTGCCCCCACAAAAAAGCACAACCAAATTGTCACTTAGACAAATTCCATTTTATTTTGTTTTTTAAGTGTGGCTGCCCCCATAAGTCCTCACTGTGGTACTGTGATACCAAAAGGATTTTTTGGTGAGTCACAGTCCACACCCCACACAATTTCAACAGCCCTCAAACTACCTGGTAAATGTCAACAAAGTTTGTATGAGAAACTGATGTTGTGCACCCACATCCAAAGGCATAACATGATCCATTGCAGCATGCTAACTTCAGGATTTGTTTTGGTTTTTGAAAGCTAATGAAAAAATTGGGGTCCTCCCATCCACTCTTTCCCTTCATACGTTGCTGCAGAAGCGTAGCAATTCAACTGATCCTATTAGAAAGTGAGAAGCATGTGGTTGGAGTCAGTGGCACGGGTCCTTCCCTCCCATGCTCTTTTAAGTGCATTAACAGTTATGAACATGGGTGTCAGAGATTACAGTTAACTCTGGATCAATGACTACCAAATACAAAGATGGAATGCCGTGTGAATTTTAAGGGAAGGAGTGTGACTCAAGGGTAGGAAAGCTTTATAAGACAGAGCAAGACTTTGATCCATCTAGCTCAGTTTTGTCTGCAATGATAGCAAGCAGCTCTCCGGGGTCTTGGACAGGGTCTTACCTGGCCCTGTGTGTACATGCAGGAGACTGAACCTGCAGCATTCTGCATGCAAAGCTTTAGCATTTTGCCGCAGCCTCTCCCCTGAGATTCTGAAGAGCCTTGGTTAGTCAGAGTAAGGAATACCAAATTGCTTTATTCAGTGATGAAGCGCAAGGCAGCATGCATATGGTTCCAATCTCTGCCGTCTCCCGTCCGTGCACTAAGTAGACCCAGGTCTGCTTAGCTTCGGCAAGGTTCCTGCACTATGTGCCTTCAGACCATCCTCTGGGACCAGGGCTCCAGCTTGTCAAAAATGCAGGCTTCCACTAAGTTACACAGGAAATGCTCATAACCTTTTCACTCACTCTGCTTTCAATGGTTGATGTGGACTTTTATCGCACAGCATTTATCCTCTTGTTCCAGCACATGAGGATTGTGTGTCTGTAGAATCTATTGCCCCCTTGTGGGGAATTCCTAATTTAACATAATTATTTGTTAAAAGAACCGATGGTTGTTAAACATTCAAACGATGCATCGCAGGCGCATCTGTTACAGAATTCCAGGTTTTCTTTCCCCTGGTTGTTTGGTTGGTTTTTGGTCATTTTTAATCCTACATTACCCTTGCAGTGCTGTATTAGGTGTACTTATGTAGATGCTATTTCCAAGAGAAACAAGAGTCAAAACTGGTAGACTGACACTAGATCAAAGTGACATTGTTTAGGACATCAAGAAAGGTCATGAAACAGTATAGCAGGTCACACTGACACCTCTGGCGACAACCACTGTGACATGGTGGGAACTAGAAGGGGTCGCTGGTGTGTGTCAGGAATTGGTGCACATTCCCTGCTGGACTACTTTGGTTGTTATTTTTCCTCCATGGTCCCAGCTTCCAGATGTTGCTGAACTACAGCTCCCATCAGCCCTAATATGCATGTCCAATGTCCAAGGGTAACAGGAGTTGTAGTTTGGCAACATCTGGAGGCCCAAAGATTCCCAGCACCTGACAAAAAAGGAAGCCAGGGAAGGATGCCGGTGGACTTATCAAACAGATGCCTGGCATTTCTTGACAGTCTTTCATACAAAAGTCTCCACCACTGATCCTGCTTTAGGGTTGCCGTTGTTTTAATACTTGCTAATACTTTCCAAAGCCTTGTCCCTTCTGTGACCCTTTCCCCCAGTATCTGCCTTGAATTCCTTCCCAGCCTGGTCTCTACGGCTGCTGCCCCCTCTTGCCTTTCTGCCCTGTTATTGTTGCAGCCAAAACATACCTCCCAGACTCTGAGCCTTCTAATGTCGCTTGCATGTGCTGTGGCCTGCCTGAGGCTGCAAACACAGCAAAATTATCACGTAGCTGGCCAGTGGCCCATATTCAGCTTCGCTGGCTGAGTGTTGCGCAGACTTGCTTTAGATACGGGATACTCTTTGTTTTGCCTACATCCTTACACATGATCAGCTGCTCTTGTGCAGGCAATCCTCTTCAGGCGCCCTTGTTCCAGCACATGGAATCAGGGCCAAGCTTCGCCACACAGTGTCACGGGTGGGGAAATCTGTGCACCTTGGAAAAGGGCTGCAGCCCAGTGGCAGAACACATGCTTTGCATGCAAGGAGGTCCTAAATTTAGGTACCCTGGCATCTCCAGGTAGGGGCTAGGAGAGACACCTTTCTGAAACCTTCGGTGTGGGCAGTGCTGAGCTAGATGGACCAAAAGTCTGACTTGCTAAAGGCCGCTTCCCATGCTCTATGCTTTGGACAATCATTCAGCCAAGCAGTACGATGGAGAGCCATTTCTGACACTACAATTCCTATTAAAAGCTCTGAATTGCTTACCTCTTGATTTCTCTGCCAGTTCATAAAAAAGGTGTGCATTATGTTCTTCCTGGTTTAAAATGAATTAAAAGGCTCCCCGAATTTCAGTTTCCATTATTTCACTTGCTAGTTCTGAGAGTGTTTCCTTGTTCAGAGGGATTGTTTTGGGTGCATATTTTGAATATTGAATCATGGTAAAATTGCCTCAGCTTAGCTCATCCCTGCTTTGGTTGTTTGTTCTGTAATATGATGATTCCAAACACTGATCAGAATAGGTTTGGTCTGTGTGTGTTTAGGGCTCTGTTGTGTGCCTTGTGTTTGGGTACCAACCAGCTCAACATTCCCACCACCCAGCAGAAGGAAATGCAAAATGCAATGCACTGTGCTATCTCCCTTGAAAATGGGGACATTGGAGTGGAAATTTGAAGCTTTCTGTGTTTCGAACCAAAAGGAGTCCGGAAAATATGTAGTTCAATGTGATATCTCCCTTGCAATCTGGGATATCTGAATGAAAACTGGTGTGCTTATGCAGAATAAATTTTTGCATTCCATGTTCAAACCTGACCTCAGCCCATACAGATGTTGTCCAGATGGCAGGGAGGAAGTCAGGGCTCTCTTAACAGTACGCCATATTTACAGTAGTACATAATTCATATTTCTAGCACCAGAAGGAGACATGGCCTTTGTGCATTAAACTGTATCTTCTGTGTACAAGGGTGGCGTTGTATCCATGCACTGCCTTCACATATCACCTTCACGTTGTGCACAACACTCACTTCTGTGTAGATGCATATGTCCGTTGATAATTAAACCATGTATACTATGTAACATGATGGCAGAGTATCCCTGTGGTTGCTTCAGAAACTTGGTATTAGCAAAGTCTTAACATTGTGGAGTCCTAATTATTTTGAGTTTGATGAAATGGCCTCATTCTGTTTAGAGTCTGTATGGATGGTTTTATTGTTCTTAAGAGTTTGTGCTTTGGTGTTACTGTGTGCTGTCAATGGCTTTATACCATGAAGTGGTCTCTAAATAGGTATGATAATACAATATATCTAGAGTGAGAGGCATGTTCTGGAATGTTTATGGGCGTGCGAGGGTTCAAAGTGTGGAGGGGGCAGGGCTGCATGCACAATTCCTGCACCAGCATTCTTGCATGTGTTGCGCATCTTCTTGTCCCCATCCTTTACGCAGTAAGAAAGGACTTCTGTTCATATATACTTGAATGTGAGTAAGCTCCTCTGTCCATTCAACATAAATCACTCTTAACTTCTAACATTCTCTCTCTCTCTCTCTCTCCTTGTCCTATCCAAGAATACTGTCCTTAGCGATGAGAAAGGGAGCTTCCCTGTTCACTCACTCAGTTTTACTAGCCAAAGGTGCCAGTAGTGATTACTCTCACTATGTGAACAGTAGATCAGAAGCGAAGTCTAATATGTCTCTCACTTTGGTAGCTGCTGAGGGGAGGTTTTTTTCCCCTTTCGAATGGAATGCAAAACTCTGCTATTTCAACTATTGGAGCAATGTGGTGTCCAGACCTCTCCCATCGCAGTTGCTGGCTCAAAGGGATTTTCCGACTCAGGAGCGCCCCTTCCCAGTTGGCCCCCCCACCCACCCAACCATTCTCTGCCTCCCCTAGGAATGTTTACAGCTGCCAGATGTCTGGCAGGATGTAGTAAATGGTGGTCCCAACTCTCTCCCCGCACCCCCCCCATGTCAGTTCTAGCTTCCAGCATCTTGAAGATTCAGGATGAGGAGAAGGAGCAGGGGAGGGGAGAGAAAGAGAGAGCTTTTGGTTTTTAACCCTGATGCATGTCTTCCAAACCAATTGAGGACATTTTTAAAAAGCTAGTTCAAATAAGCCAGTTGCTTATTTCCCACCCCCTCTACCTGACAGATCTTCCTGCATTTTGAATCACATGAGGAAATCTTGGTTGTGAACCATCCTATACATAGATGAATCTCACAGCAACAATTTCCACTTTAAGTGCAGCTCGAGTAATTGCAGAAATGGCTGCTGCAGTGTGTAAATGGCTGCTCAGATGTGTAACACCAGACTGTGGATTGGCATAATGTGGATGAGGCCTGTGTTTCCCTTCTTGCTCCCTATTTAGTAGTAAATTATAATCTGTCATTGCATGTGAACCCGAGACAAACCATGTTTTGCTGAAATTTTAACCTGCTGGCAAATTACGATTTGATACTGATGGAATCTACACCCATATATATATTTTAAAAAAACCTGGTGAAAATGCTTTAAAAAAAAAAAAAAACATTTTGAAATATATATCGAATTTGCCATAGCTCACCATTGCCATCTAGTGTAATATTTGTATATTGCACTTTACAACACACTTAAAACATTTTATTTGCAGCTGTATAGCTGAGTTCACTGAGTCAGAAGTAAGAAGGGCAATCAGAGCATGCGGGAGGACAAGGGGGGACAGCCTAAGCACATGGCTAAACCATAGTCTGAACCTACTTATAGCTCAGGTCATGGGGAGACTTGAAAGCAACAAAAGCTAAACCTGCTGTAGACGAAAGGTGCTATTCTTCCTCTTGCCATTTGCCGGATACAAATTTAGCTTCGCACACTTCAAACCGTCCTTTGTTACATTGCATTCCTGCATATCTTCTAGCATCCCCTCAGCTTGCTTTTGTTGAGGATTTGGGAAAATTTTAACAAAGCATAAAACCCAATTGTCTATAATAACCAGGCAGAAGAACTTAAGCATTTGTATCTGTGGAGTGCAATCAGCAGGGCCCCGTGCAGTTCAATTCATGGGCTTCTACGTGCATTCCATCAAAATGAATGGGTTCTCTGAAGCGATAGAACTTGGTAAATTACTCCTACAGTCAGTCGTGACATTTTGTTTCTATGAACTTTTCAAAGGGGGATTAAACAGCGAAGCAGGCGGAAATACTTCTTTCTGCTGATCGGAATTTTGATAGCTTGCTTGTTTTCTCTCTCTCTCTCTTTTTGGTGTTTGTGTGTGTTTTAGGGACATTCCAGCTATATTACACACCTTGACTGGTCCCCAGAAAACAAGTATATAATGTCAAACTCGGGAGACTATGAAATACTATACTGTGAGTACAAAGCTGTAATTACCTACAGGAGTGCCTGAACATTCATAATGGGAAGCAGTGGGGCGGGGAGGTGGAGGGAGAGAGGTGAGGGGCGGGGAGAGCTGGTGCAAGTCAAGCTGTTGGTGCAAAACGCTTGCTGACAGGGGATACTGGCGTGACCTTCTGTAACCTGACCTTCTGATGTTATTCAGAGCTGCTTCTTGCTAACAGAGCTTCCAAATATAGCTTGCATCTCTGCAGGGACATCAATCAGTTTAACAGTTTATAGGGGAGAGTGGTGCTGGTGTGTGATGTGTCACGAAGCAGGTTTTCGGCTTGGAAAACAACACACACCCTTGCCTCATTAGAGCCCCGTGTCACTTACTGGTGCAGACACCTGCTGGCATTTTAAAACTTCACTTCAGCAATGGAAGAATGGCATTTATTTAGCATTCTTTCCTTAGCACTCCAAGTGCTTCGTGGACATTCGGCCTGCCCAAAGGCAGGACACCGGCAGTGTGTGGCAGCTTGCTGGGTCTCCGTCACCCTCCTGCGTTTCCAAAAATGGGGTGAGGTTGAACACTTGGGGACCCTGGTACTTGGCTGGTAGCCGCATGTGGCTTTGTAAACATTCTCTCCCTAATTTTGGGTATAGCCCTGCTGGTAAGCCAGTGTTTATATATCCATGTGAGAAAGACAGGCTTGCCTTAGGCCAGGTGCAGGAGACTTGTGGCCTTCCAGATGTTGTTGAACTCCCCCAACCAGCATAGCCAGTGGTTTCTGGGACAGGAGTCGTACTCCAGCAGCATCAAGAAGCCCATGAGTTCTCAGTTCATACCCTTAAAGCTATAGAAATACTAGAAGATGCACTTGGATGCTCGTTCAAAGAAAGAAAGAAAGAAAAGGTAACACTCTTAATGTCAGAAACAGCTAAAACAAATGCCGCTTATGTGATTCCAATGAGGGTTGTGCATTTTTTTGAAGGGGACATTCCAGCCGGCTGCAAACTAATGAGGAATCGTTCTGAGTGTAAGGATATAGATTGGACGACATACACTTGTGTGCTGGGATTTCAGGTGTTTGGTGAGTAGCAAATATGACCCTTCTTGCATTTTAAATCAGGGGTGCTCTGGAAAGCTAAGTGAGCACGGTGTTAATTGTCAAACACTTTCTAGCTCTACTATTTCAAGAAGCTGCTTCCGAAAGGTCGCAATTAGTAGTGGAAGGGGTAGGTTGCTCGACTTTTTCTTCACACACAGTGATTTGGGCCATATTCCCCACCCTTCAGCCACTTTCCCTTTGCAGGATTCCATTCTGTGCATCATCTGTAAACAGCGCCTCTTTCCCAGAACTGCCTTGCTCACTCATGCGACTAATCGGCAAAGATTTCTTCAAGCAGGTGACAACCCTAATTTGTTGGCTTTCCTCTATTGAAGGAGTGTGGCCTGAAGGATCAGACGGGACAGACATAAATGCTCTCATCAGGTCCCACAACAGGAAGGTGATAGCAGTTGCTGATGACTTTTGCAAAGTCCATCTATTTCAGTATCCCTGCTCCAAGGCAAAGGTATGTCTAGATGACACATTTTTAGGGGCAAGGGTGATACATGCATGTGTGGAACTATGGGTGTGTGCAAGCATGTGTGTGCTCATACTGGAGTGGTAGCAAACTTGTTCCAGTATCACATCTAAAGGCTCACCATCCCCCCCTGCTCCCTTCCTCCCCACTCATAAAAATATTCTCTTGCTCCCAGGGTCATTGTTGCAAGTTGACTTTTGCCCCCCCCCAACCCAGTTTTTGTTTGGGGTGCAAGCTGTTCTTGCTGGGGGTGGGGAAGAGATCCATTGGGCTTCATGGGAGAAGTGGTGGTGGGGAATTGTTTCAACATTGCTTCCCCAAATCACTGGTTTAAGTGCCCAGGGAAAATAATACAGTGTGATTAAAGTCTAGACCTGTCGTCCAAAACGAAAAAAATCCCCCTTGCCTCTCAATCCATGCCCCCCTGGAGCTCAGAGTATTAACTTGGCCGGCCTTATTTTGCATTTTTTAAAAAAAGATATGCAGCATTTCGAGAGTACCTAAGTCCACAGAGTGATTCAGGAATCTAGGGAGTCCAGCTTGAGATGCCTTGTTAACAGCACCATCCAACTCAAGACTATGAAAATCTCCCCTGACTCACCCCTACTTTCCTCCTAAATTGGGACGCTCTTAGATTGGCCTTGTAAGACGCATAGTTTTGTCCCTGGGTATATTCGCAGTGTTGAAATGCTGGCATGAAGCTGCTATTCCAATTGGTCTTCAGATCCTCATCAAGCAGCGCAGACTGTCATTTCCTGGTTTGTTTCAACAGGCACCAAGTCATAAATACAGCGCCCACAGCAGCCACGTGACTAACGTCAGCTTCACTCACAGCGATAGCCACTTGATTTCAACTGGAGGCAAAGACATGAGTATCATCCAATGGAGACTTGTGGAGAAAGTAACTCTGCCACACAACGACATCACGGTAGAAATGGGCATGGCCAAAGTGCCCGCTAGTGCCAGCGAAAGCTTTGTGCAGCCGAGGACCCCCGTTCCCCTCGCTCAGGCGTTGGACGGAATGGGAGCCAACGAAAATGCAACGGACGGTTCCCCGACGTCCTCGGAGAGTAATCTGGAGCAGACTGTGGAAGCCAATGAAGAGCAGAGCGAGGAGCACAGTGAGGGGAGCAGTCTGGATCCAGGAGAGCCAAACGGTGAAGAACCATCCAACGAAACAAGCGAGGAGCATAGCGAATCCACCATTACGGAAGACCAGCAGGAAAACTCTCCGTTGTCTTAACAGCTCCAAGTTCAAGATGGTCTTTTTAGAAGAAGAAAAAACTCCCCTCAGTGTGCATACTTTTGTCAAAGGGGAGGAGGGTTCAAGAAGGGGAGAGGGAAGGGGGAGCACCTCCAGTCTAGGAGCAACCCAAGTTGTTGGGTTTCAGTTGACGACCTTTAGTCCGATCTTCTGTTTTCAATGCATGGGACTATTGTAAGGACCCGTCTTGGCAGTTCCGTTCAAGAGCTGGTCAGGATAGTAGGATGTAAACAACATAGATTAAATGTAATTCTGAAATTGCTGTCGGAAAGAGGCATGGTGCAAATGGCCGGGGGCTACAGGAGAAGGGGGAATTAGCTCCAGCCGTATGCTGAGGGGCGGAGGGAAGCCTCCTGTGAAAGAACTTTTTAACACCAACCAGAAGGACCAAGTAATACCTTCTGCATAATGCAACCCAGGTGCAGCAAAGCCAATAAAACGGCAAGCTCTTTATGAGAGCTCTTCCTTCTTTTTTTATATTAAAAAGAGAGGAAGAAGCGAAGAGGACAACATGATCGTGCATCATGCCCTCTGCCTTCTTTATTAACACCTATGCAATTTTCTAACACTACTAATTCCTACTAGCCACCTGGGTGCTGCTAGCTAGCTCTAAGGCAACTCATATTAACGAACACTTTCCCTTCCCCCGACGATGGATTTTTAAGTTCAGTCTTTTAAGACAACCACCTTCACGTAGTTTTTTCTAATTGACAGGCACCGTAGGACGTCTTTTCCAGGGAGCTACTTGCCTAGACATATTGAAACTCAAGAACACCTACTGTGACCTTGATGTGAACTGACTTGATTGCATGATGGCACAAGTTCAGATTCTCGAGTTAAACTTGGCCTACTGACGATACAGCTCATTCTCTTGCGAAGAGGCTAAATGTTAGAGGAATATCATTAAGTTATGAAATCTGGTGCTTGTGATTAGCATAACAAATCAATTGCTTACAAAAACTAGGGATAACCGTCATAATCAGAAAAATTCAAATGGGTTTTTTTTACAGCCTCCTTTTTTAATTGCTCTAATGTAAATGTCACATTAACTTGGATTATGTTGGTTATTTTTGGATTTTTTTCTCTTCCGCGTGCTACAGGTTTTTTTGTGCTTGTTTTATTCCTCTTGCCCAGTTGCTGTAAATGTTGCAGCTCCGAGATGGCTGGACCCTGGCCAGTTATGGGATATCATGGCATTTTATTATGCGTTTGGGAAAGTACCATTTAAAAAAAAAATTACACAAAAAAATCCTGTCGGCTAAGTTTTTCTTAATTACCTAGAGTTTCCTACATTTAAAAAAAAAAAGTTTTCTGGAAAAAAAAATCCTAGCTGTTTTATGTTTTGATTTAATAGGATCTTCTTTTTTTATTGTGCTGATATCTTAGAGTTTAGTTTTTAGAATTGTTTTTAGAAACTTTGGATGAGTTTGTTAAGTCTTAAGTGTGCAAGCGTTTACGTGATTGTGCCATTCCAAAGTGCATCTGAACTGTCATTCCCTTCTAGTATCTTCTCAGGAGTAATTACTACAGATCAGGTATCTATTCATCATTGGTAACATTGAGAACTCAAATGAACTCCCAAAGGACACTTGTATGTATGCATATACATATATAAATAGATAGATCTCCTCTTTGTTTACATCCATTCCGGAAAACCTCAAAATAATTCTCTCCAAACGGGAGAGAAGCGTGGATTCCAAGCAACCCATTTATCTGTTCGTTTTATTTTAAAACCGTGCTGTTAAATAGTAATGGTGTTGGAGAACTCTTGTGTGTGATTAGCTGCTTTGCCAAATAATGTCAGTCGGCAAGGCAGACGATTGCAGATGATTGTGTCGAGGTGTGATGCACAGATGGAGAACCTGGGCTACTCCTGCTGGTTCTTGGACTTCCCCATCAGCTCCAGCCAACATGGCCAATAGGCAGGGATGATGGGAGTTGTAGTTCAACCATGTGTGAAAAGCCACAGGTTTCCCATCCTAGTGTAATGGATTCCTTTAAAAGGAATACACTTAATGGTGAAAAAGTACTATGTAGTAATGTTTTTTTTCAAAGCTTATTGGACGCATAACTCTCTTTTTCATCCTCCATGAATACCATGAAACAATGCATTTCATTTTGAAAATATCTATTACCTGGGGGTTGCCATGTAAAATGAGAGAGTTAACGTGATTTTTTTTTCTCATGCTGTAGTCTAAAAGAGGGTTGTTGTTTTTCTATTATGCAAAAAAAAAAAAGCCTTACAGCTTTCGATTGCTGGCAACTACTGTTTAATGGATAATTTAATCTGTGATAATGGATGGAAATGGGTGGGGTTATGTTAACTGTAGATGTTCTAGGGGGAAATTGTGAATGAAATATGATTTTTAAAGAGTGTCATGTGAAGATGTTTGAGCCATTTCTATCATGCATTCCTGTCTCATGGCAGAAAAATAATAATTGAAGATTTAAAAAATAATAAAAGAATCAAAATAACGTGGTACCTTTTTCTCTCTCTCTTTGGGGCTTCACCTGGCAGGTGTTTTTTAAGTGCCCATCTTCTGCTCACCTGAATTATTTGTTCCAGTTTAGGCGGTCTAAACAAGGATTTTACCATTGCACAGAGAGAGCATGCACCCTTTTATCCCCATACTAATTCAGAGGCAGCAGTAGGAGAAGCGCAAGTCTTCCTCAGACTCTTCTTTGGAATGGCCAAAGTGAATGTTAGTGGTGTGGAATCATTGCTCTGTGTAGATTGCTGTAGGTGGAGAGGCATTTTGGGGATAGCTTCAGTGAGGGATCCTATTCCCCCCCCCATACTTCCTCAACAGAGACACTCCCTAGGTTTCACTGACAACTAGGATGAATCCTTCAGTGTTTGTATGGGAGTTGTCTCTGGGGTACCTCAGGGCTCTACGTTTGAAAACCTCTTGCCACCTATGGGCTCTCCTTACCAGGGTTCCCAACTACTGCAGTTTGCCTTCCCTTTAGGCAAATAAGTGGCTCACTTGGCTTCACTGTCCAGCCATCTGTATGACAGGAGGATAAGCAAACAGTTTCCTCTTCCACAGGAAAGCTTTGTTCTCTCCTCTTAGTCACACCTCTTAAGGTACTGATACACTGCCAGAGTCAACGAACGTTTAAGCACATTTAACTTTATTAGGTAACTTGAAAACATGGATGCCTCGGGTTATTACTGGTACAAAACTTCTTCTCGTGTAATTCAGCTTTGTTATACTATTTCCTGCATCCCTTTAGCAATGGTAATGACCTTTCCTCGCATTCCCCAAAGCCTAACCTCTCCTTTTCTCTCACTAACCCTCAACCCCCAACTGCCAACCGCCCAACTGCCAACCCCCCAAGTGCCTTTCAACGGTTTCCCCCCCTCCTTTTAGAATGCCAACTAGCTCCGCCTCCCAGGGAACACCTACCTAACATGGGAGTGATAGGTTAACCCATGATGAACCTGAACCATCAGCAGGCATTATTCCGCCACAGCTTCACCCAAGCAACCAGCTTTTAACTCTGGAGCAAGCCAGAAGGAATGTCAAAAAAGGGACTAGGAAACAATTGACTGCAGTGTGCCCGATAAATTTTGCATGTAAAACACTTTTTCAGAGCAACCATATAAGGTTACATCTTAAGACAACTTTTTTGAAAAGAAGACATTGTGCTTAGTTTTCACCTCGTTTGGTGTGGTGGTTTTGTTTTACTGTATTTGAATCGAGTTGTGTGTTTTTTTAACATTAGGAGCAATATATTAGTGATTTATCTAATTGGCTTGTTCAGAATTGTTGCCCAATGGAGCCCAGTTTCATTAAAATTAGTATGACATGAGCTTTTAGAACTAGATGGCATTCCTACTGCTTTTGTTTTAGAGCAGGGATGGGTGATTTTGTGTACCCATCCCACCCAAAGGTGCTTTTGGACTCCAGTTCCCATGAGCCCCAACCAGCCTGGTCTTTCAGTGGTGATTTAGCTGTGTTGGACTAGACCCAAGGTCCACGTAGTTCCGCCAGATGCTTGTGAATCTCAGATTCATCTGGAAATGGCCACTTCTTGGCATTTGTCCTCAGCATTTTGGTAAGGGGGTGTTTACCGGCTCTGAACATGGAAGCCCCATTCCTTGCAATTATAACTTAATGTACCTAAAGATACGATTGCATCTGCTTTTTTACAACAAAGTGCTTTGAAAACAAAGGCTTCTTGGCATTGGAGGAGTTAACAGCTGGATGAAA
Source organism: Lacerta agilis (assembly GCF_009819535.1). Taxonomy (NCBI): domain Eukaryota; kingdom Metazoa; phylum Chordata; class Lepidosauria; order Squamata; family Lacertidae; genus Lacerta; species Lacerta agilis. The sequence goes on from NC_046314.1 coordinate 96,474,219, forward strand.
AACAGAATTTAATTGCTTGATGTTTGCTCGTTCACATTCCAAGTGAGATTGAGGAGACTTCATTGTTTCAGTCTTTTATTTGTGACAGATGTTTTGCTTGGGTTTTAATCATTAAGGAATGGGGAAGCTGCAGAACAGATTATGGTGTTCTGAAGAATAAGTGCTTTCCACGATCCAATCTACTTTTTATTTGGGGTAAAGGCAAGCTCACATATAAGGGGTTCCCGAGGTCCTTTGTCTCATGCACTCTCTTCAGTCCTCTGGCCAAGTTCATTGCTAAGCTGCACCCTCCCTTGGTGCTGATATTCTCCTTCCACTCAACTGTGTTCGTTCACACAAACACTGCAGAACGCCATCCATATGTCTCTAGAATCTCATAAATGGACCAGGAAGGCAATAGCCTTCAATTGTTTAATCTGGTGTATACTGCCACTGTATCTGGGGTTTTTACTAAGTTCTATCGCAACCAGAGCAATGTCTGCGACAGGCAGGGGAGTATCGGGATAGAAGAGTGGAAAAGTGGAGAGAGGGGGCAAGAAGAGAGCTGCATTTAGGAACAGACAGGAAATGAGTGTTGGGGTTTAAGGAAGAATGTGTTTCACCACCTGTTGCTCTTAACACATAATTATGACAGCAGGAACCCATAAAGGTGAGACGGTAGATGAAAGAGAACCTTGTGTTACTCAAGGTGGGAGATGATCAAGGCATGAACTAGAGCAGGCATAGGCAAACTCGGCCCTCCAGATGTTTTGAGACTACAATTCCCATCATCCCTAACCACTGGTCCTGTTAGCTAGGGATGATGGGAGTTGTAGTCGCAAAACATCTGGAGGGCCAAGTTTGCCTATGCTTGAACTAGAGTCAGGACCAGCTGACCATTTGGCAAAATAATTGCATCAGGCCGTGTGGGGCAGTTATTGTTTCCTGGGACCCCACTCAGGTATCTCGTCTGCCACCACCTCTCCCTTCCCTTAGTGCTGCCTTAGCACGCCTCCATTTTCTCTCTGGGGAAGAAGAAGAAGAAGAAGAGTTTGGATTTGATATCCCGCTTTATCACTACCCGAAGGAGTCTCAAAGCGGCTAACATTTTCCTTCCCCTTCCTCCCCCACAACAAACACTCTGTGAGGTGAGTGGGGCTGAGAGACTTCAGAGAAGTGTGACTAGCCCAAGGTCACCCAGCAGCTGCATGTGGAGGAGTGCAGACACGAACCCGGTTCCCCAGATTACGAGTCTGCTGCTCTTAACCACTACACCAAGCTGGCTCTACACCAAGGGAAGGGGGCTTTTAAAAATGGTTAAGCGATTTGAAAAGCGAGTGTCTAACCACCTTTGAAAATTGCGGGTGGTGCAGGCACTCTCCCCAGCCACTTCCCCCAGAATGCCTCTCTCTGAGGATGGACTCTCTTTTTCTCAGAGCAAGACCGGAGAGGAAGGGGAGGCATGTTTTTGCCACATCAGCAGCAGAAGCAAAACTTAAAAGTAAGGGATGTGTGTGAGAGAGAGGAAGGGCAGCTGTGCCTCTCGCCTCAGGTGGTGCCTTGTCTCACCCCAGCCCTGACGGGAATTTTTGCCTAATTGCCAGAAGAAAATTGGTGGGTGGGTGTGTTTGAGATGTTGCAAAGGGAGAAGCAACTTGATCTTGGTTAGTGCTCAGCTTTCAGACTTCAGTTCTCTGAAACGGTAAACAAAGAACTGTTGGGTTTTATTTACATAGTGCCGGCAACAAAGGAACATGAAGTGCTTTTCATTCCACTTGGTTGGAGAACTCCATTTCCAGTACACGCACTCTCCATTTTGGAGTCTCTGTCGGCCGCGGCAAGAACACTTGCTGAGATAAGTTTGGAACAAGATCAGCTTTGCGGCTTCTGCAGGCTCTCTTCCTGGTTTCCAGCAGCAGTATTTTAAAATACTCTCAATATGCCAATTTCTAAAGAAAATGAAATTTTCAGAAAATTTGCTATTTCTGTCTGTTATTCTCTCACTAAGTGCAAAAAAGGGAGAATACCGCCAAGTTTTTCATCAGTGACTAATAATGTTAGTGGTCTCAGGAGAAGCCTGTCTGTAGACAGCACGGTGCCCTAGGAATTGCCTTCAGCTTCTCCACATATATCCCTTGTCTTCTATCACAATTTTATGGGTCAGAAAAACTCCAAAGTGAGCCATGTGGACACAACGTTTTTGAAGTGGCATAACATACAAGCTTACAATTTGACTTCTGTGGGGAAACCACACCTCTTAAATAACACATGAATGTGGAGATGCTGCAATAGCACCACATGAATCCAGAAACTAGTAATAGTAGTATTAGCTGTCCTTCATCATGAGATCCCAGGGCAGGTTTAAACAGTTTTTAGCAATACAGTATTTAAAACGTAAGACGATCGAGAATAGGGTGGGTCCTAAAATCTATATCTCGGATAAAATGCCAGGGAAACAAAAGTGTGTTTTCAGCATCTGATGAAAGCTACATAATGAAGATGGCAGACACACCTGTGGAGAGGGACACTTAGGAGCTGCCTCAGAGTATGCTCTTTCCTGGGCTGCCATCACACACAGATCCTGCAAACATCTGAAGATGGTGGAGCTTTCAAGAGAGCTACCTCTGTCAACATTAACACGTGAGGGGGGTCTGTAGGCAAGGAGTCACAGTCTCTGAGGTATTTGGGGCCTGATTCCTTTAGAACTTTAAACACAAACCTTGAATAGGGCACAGAAACAAACTGGCAAGCGATGCAGCTCTTCCCAGCCAGTAATCTGGCCAGTGCATTTTGGACCAGTTGAAGTTGAGTCCTCTTCAAGGGCAGCCCCACGCTGCAATAAATCCAGTCTGGAAGCAGAGTGGTTGGTAGGTTAACTTGGCCATTAGGTATGTGTTTCCTGCATATCTCAGGAAGTGGAGGAAAACAGTGGGTGGCCATTTTGTGGTTCCTCTAAGCACCACTGTTCTCGGCACTTAGAAGAGGTAACTTGTTCACTGCCCTTTCCGAGGCTCGTGCATGGACCAAATAAAATAATCTTTTCTTTACCAACTATATCAGTAGTGAACTCTGGTGCTGAGATGTGAGGGCTAAAGGCCATATAGCCACCCTCAAGCTTATGGAGTCCATGGTGTACCTGGAGAAGACTTGTTGACGGTGTGATCTGACTCGGGAACACCACAACCTCCCCCTAATTACTCCAGTCCACCTTGTAATGTGGGATTCACACACAGCTGATACCCAACCACTAGTATTTCACCAACGTAAAGTATGTCAATTGCCCTCTCCCTTCTCTTCCTACAGAGATGTGCTCTGTATGCAGTACTATGGGGGGGGGGCTCCCTGCACTTAGAATATTCCATCAGTTCAGACAGAAGCTGCCCCATAGAGATTGGCAGAGCCTGTAGAGCTTGATAACTTAAAGGCCTGCTTTTAACTCTTAGCAGGACTCAAGCACAAGGGAAGGAGGGTTTTGCCTTCTTCAAAGGACAACATCCAGAACATGCAGCTAGCAGATCTGGACACAAGAACCCCCCACTCACCCACAAAAGGTTCCCAGGGTTTAAACTCTGCTTATTGGCCCTCATCCACTGCATAAAGGTGCTGTTCCAGGGCTTGTACAGCCTCTCCCGATTCAGATGTTATGGGGAAGTATGAGCTGCATGTCAGCATGCTGACGGCACTGTGCTCCAAAACTTCTAAGGCCAAACCTGGGCTAAACACAGGCGTGGATCTAGATAATCCAGTGCCATCCAGGAACACTTAAATTTGTTCCTCCATAACTCTTCCCAGCACAGTTTTTAGCATATGAAAAACCGGGGTGCAAAGATCCGCCCAGCGCCCCCAAATTTAGTTTTGCCCCGCACCCCTGCACCCCTGGGTAAAGACGGCCCTGGCTCTTCCCCTAAAAGTAGTATTGGTGGTAGGTGGGTTGCATGCAATAATATAGACCACAGCTAGATATTTATTTATTTTGCATCCGGCTATAGAGAGCTTGTAGAGATAATTCCTCTCTGCAATGCCCCATGACCTACAGTCCTTTTATGAGGATAGGGGTCTTTTTTTCTTTATCGCTCTTCAATTTTGCACAATTCTGGGCAGGAGACAAGCTTGGACTATGCTCTACTACCCATACTTTATATGCACATGTTTTCATTACAGATTTTCCATGCCAGGTCTTGTCCTGAAAATTCATATTTTACTACATATAATAAAGAGTGAGAATGAAAATCAGATGCTCGGTGCAATTGCTGCAGGTTTTTTGATCGACTCAGCGTTGGCGTTTCATAACTCCGCATTGATTTGTTGTTCGCTGCACCTACAACTTGCCTGGCGCTGGAGGCCTATAATTCCCCACCCAAAGAGAGGATGTTTGGGAGAGCTACCATTTGCCATATTGATTCCATATGAAGAACATAACAAAATGGTCTCTTTGGAGTCTGCTCACTGGCAGTATTAGTGAATTCAGATTTCATCTGCCTTCTGCTTTGGGTTTACCAAGTCGTGGACAGAGAGGTGGGAAGAGGATGGATCTTGATTTAAAGGGGTGAAAGAAATGCCAGCTCCCAAATCATTAACCGGTGAACATTAATACTAAAGGCAGCAACTGTTCTTTTGAATAAGGGCAAATGCAAGCTGCAGTTAAATCCAGCAAGTCTAGCCCTATTCAGGCATTACACTCGCAAGTAAGCACAACACAAGATCTGGGCTTGAACATGTGAGCTCTGCCATCCCTGTTGCTCTCTATGAGCTGGAAGAGGACACACTGCATTTGTTGGAGAGCTGTATTGCAACATTCAGATAAGTGCAGAACAACATTCAGATAAGTGAAAATTTTGAAGGATCGGTTTTCTGGTTCTGTTGAGAAAAACCAATCTTCAATAACTATTTTGGGGTTGCAAACCAGCTGAAGCAATATATTACTGAGAGGAGCAGACAGGAAACTAGCAGTGTGTCCTCTTAAGCAAGTTCCTCTGAGGAAGCAGGCATTTTTACATTTATTTTTATACTTGTGCGTTGTTCTGCTACAGATAAGGAATTTAGGCAAGCCATTTCAAAGAACAAAGATGTTCTGAGCTCATCAGCTAAAGCTTATCTTGCAGTTTTGTTCTCTGCAGTTGCATTCCAAAAATTTGCTTGCAGTGAAAAGTTCAGAGAACATCACATTTCCTTCATCATGTGTGCGTCCCCTTCCTCCCTTCCCTTCCATTCATCACTTGTCAGCAAATTTAAGCAGAAAGATTCCAGGCTTAGGATTGGAGACTTGGGGTCTTTTACTCCTGCAGTTCTCGTAATTGTGCCGTAGAGTGCAAATGTAATAAATTTGGCTTTAAACACAATATGAATCTAATTTTCCACATCTAGGATTTCAGTAGCCCAGCAATGAAAAACCAGGGGGTGGGGTGGATCTACATTTGTGGTATAAGAATTTATGGACTTTGACTACTGTAGAAAAAAAAAAAATAACACCTCCGTTTCATGCCTCCAGAGGAATGGGAGATCCAGAACACATCTGGAGGGATTTTATTTCTTAGGCCTTGGACTTAGATGGCCAACATTCACCATCCATGACAGGTTGGGATATATGGATGTCCTGATTTGTATTGGTCTGTTACCATTTCCCCCTCTTAAAAGTTATTTATTACAAAATAAATAAATAAAAATCATTCCAGTAGCACCTTAGAGACCAACTAAGTTTGTTCTTGGTATGAGCTTTCGTGTGCATGCACACGAAAGCTCATACCAAGAACAAACTTAGTTGGTCTCTAAGGTGCTACTGGAAGGAATTTTTTTATTTTTTATTTTGTTTTGACTATGGCAGACCAACATGGCTACCTACCTGTAACTAGTTATTTATTGTTTGCTCACTTTGTATACTGTATGATATAATACCCTGCTACTGCAACTCTGGGTTGTTAGTAATGCTAATGCTGCTTCGCAAGGTGAAGATCCCACATGCTCACCCAAGATTATCTGTGCACCCTCTCCAGCTGGAATACAGTGGTACCTCGAGTTACAAATGCCTCAGGTTACAAACACCTCAGGTTACAAACTCCGCTAACCTGGAAGAGTTGAGAACTTTGCCCCAGGATGAGAACAGAAATCGTGCGCCGGCGGTGCAGCGGCAGCAAGAGGCCCCATTAGCAAAAGCACGCCTCTAGTTAAGAACAGTTTCAGGTTAAGAACGGACCTCCGGAGCAAATTAAGTTCGTAACGAGAGGTACCACTGCAGCTGAAATCTTCACAGCCCTCTGTGATTCTTTAATGCTCAGCAGCAGATTTCCTCCACTTGCTGGTGGCTCTTGAATGCTAGTGCCCAACAGCTTCAACATGTGGAAGCTGAATGGATGTGCTTGTTTGGGGAGATCCTTTTTTGTAAACATTGGTTGGCTGGCGAACTGCATCGCAAAATTCGAAGAAGTGCAAATGTCAAAGAACAGCTGTGTTTCGGTTATCGTACTGTTTCAGAAAATGTGATTTTTATAAATTCCGCTTTAAATGCATACTGAACTGATTTTTCCCGCCATCCCTAGTCATGACTAACTGACTGGGTTATGCGTAGGGATGTCACACAGTTTTCCTCCGCTTGGAATAGGAGAGCATTACAGCTCCAGAGGTTTCACCTAGCTCAGATTGCAACCCAAACTGGAAAAGACCTCCTCACTCCTTACCTGGCTGTTGCTCCAGCAGTGGCAGAAGAGGCAGGCAGGGAAGTGTGGCACATTTGAAGCACATTTTCCCCTTCAGAGAATTCCCCCATCCAACACTTTTATGGCAGCTCAATCTGATAGTCATCATCGCTTTTTCATTAAAGGGGGGGGCCTTCCTTTTTCAATAAAGCCCTATGAAAGTATTTATTTTCCTCAGCACTGCTGGAGGGTTGACGGCTGCCCCCTCGACCCTTCTCTTTCAGGAAGTGAATTGCAAACGGTCTGGGGACTGCTTGCTGGCATCCGTGTACAGCTGTTATTTGGGAGACCTTTCAAAGCTCAAAGGCCACAGGGCCTGGCGGTTGGTTTCAGTCTGATCTTGTGTGTGTTTCCTCTTCCTTTACTGTGACCTTAGAAAAAGGCAAGAAACCAGCTGTTTACCAGCCTTAGAATGGTGTGCATTTGTGTGTGAAAGGCAGAGCAGAGAGCTCAAGCCTTCCCAGGGTACCTCATTTGAAACGCCGCGCAGGCTTAATAAAGAATTGGGTCACTTCTGACTGCTACCATCTGCCCCACTTCTCTCAAAGATTACCCTGGAATGCATTTCACATGTGCGTTTGGAACAGGAGTATACCCTGCCAAAAGCCAAAATACTTTGCAGCTGAGTGTTGCCTGGAAGTCTAAAAATTCCAAATGCAAGAACCAAGAGCGGCTTTCATGAAATAGCACAGCATTTCTGCATGAGCCTCACTGGGGTCCAAAGCACTTCTCGTTGGTTTCCTTTTTTTTTTTTTACAAGTCAGTGATAAATCCCCTTTTCTTACCTCCCTCTACACTCCCCCCCCCAGTAAAATATACTCCCTTAAAATGCAGAAGAATAACTGGTGCAAGTTTTAGTGAAATGGCTGTGGAATTGATGGGCTTTTTCCAGACAGCCTGTTTATTGAGCATTCATCCTGATTCATTTGCTGGGAGGTTAGATGGTGTTGGCTATATGTAAGGAGTATTTCTTCTTATTTGCTTGTTGTCCCAGGTTTTCCAGTACGTTCCCACCTTCCTTATTTGGCAGGGAAGTCTGACCTTTTTGGGAAAACAAGTTTGTTGCTTGAGACCACCTGACCATCTATAATTATGCAACCTGAATTTGCTGGTATGTGAATCCCACCCGAAAACAGTGGCGCTCTGAAAGCACCCCTGAAAATGGTTGCTTGTACAGAAAAGGACCTGAGGACAAAATGGAGTCCTCTTCAGGCACAGGGATGCTGGGGGGGGGGGCGCTGTGGTGTCTAAACCACAAGCCCCTTGGGCTTGCCGATCGTAAGGCAACAGTTCAAATCCGCAAGACAGGGTGAGGTCCCATTGCTCTGTCCCAGCTCCTGTCATCCTAGCAGTTCAAAAGCACACCAGCACAAGTAGATAAATAGGTACAACTGCAATGGGAAGGTAAACAGCATTTCCGTGTGCTCTGGCTTCCATCACAGTGTTCAGTTGCACCAGAAGCAGTTTAGTCATGCTGGCCACATGATCCGGAAAGCTGTCTGTGGACAAATGCTGGCTCCCTCGGCTTGAAAGTGGAGATGAGCACCATACCCCATAGTCAAATTTGACTGGGTCCTTTACCTTTTTACCTCTTCAGACATTTCTTTAGATTGTCCCACAAACGACAGGCTCTACTTCCTTGACACCCCACCATCACCACTGCAATTATCTGCAGCAAGGGAGCATATTCTCTAAAACGGAGAAAGCAATGGGGACATCAGCTCTTTGGGCTAAGGTTGCAATCCTATACACTCCTGTCTGCACAGACATGTAGAATTGCACCATAAACCATGGAACATTAATTTGATATTTAGAATAGAGACAGTGTGGTGTAGTTGTTAGAGTAGTACCGGGCTAGGACCTGGAGACCAGGGTTCAAATCCAGACTCTCAGGAAGCTCAGTGGAGCCGCTCTCCCTCAGCTCTCCTTCAGCCTAATTTACCTCACAGGGTTGTGGTGAGGATAAAACTAGAGAGAAGGAGAACTGAGATACTTGGAGGAATGGGGAGGATATGAATGTAGTAATAATAACAAGTAAAATATCTCCTCACATTCACCAAGCTTAATTTTAAAAGTGACAATATTGTTGTTTCCAGATTTCTGAGTGCTGGACAGGTCTTTGGGCTCCTAACATAAGGATATGGAGCAGTGCTCAGATTGCTGGATTTGGAATGGCTGGATTTGGAATGGTGGGCTCCAGGTTCAAATCTCAGCTACGATAAAGCATCCTGGTTGCCCTTGGTTGCCCCAATCACTGTTGTTGATCCCAACATACTTCAAAGAGTTTTTGCACTCCTCAAATTGCATTTCTTTCGCTTGTGTTCTTTTTTTGTCCTTGTCAGTTTCGGGGGTTAAACCCAGCCCCTGTGGCAGTTTATTTCCTGGGGTAAAATCCTAAAGAAAACAACCCCAAAAACTTCAATCCTATAAAAGCTCAACAACTTTGGGTAAAATAAAAAAAGGTCAACAAATTTTGGGTGGCCCTTTGGTCGGCCCTCACTGCCCTTCACTTCATCAAATCTGACCCTCTTTGAAAAACGTTTGGACACCACTTTTCTAGAGGAAGCCTTCTTGCCTCTGATAGCTTCTTTAACTCTCTTGGGAAAGAAAACTCATTGTGTATAATGTATTTTTTTAATGCCCAGATTTAAAGCTTTTGTCTAAATACTTTCAGAAGAGGCCCTTTGTCTACGTCAGTGTTTTTCAACCTTTTTTGGGCAAAGGCACACTTGTTTCATGAAAAAAATCACGAGGCACACCACCATTAGAAAATGTTAAAAAATTTAACTCTGTGCCTATATTGACTATATATAAAGCAATTCTCTTGAATAGGAATCAAATAAACAATTTTTTCCCACGGCACACCAGGCAACATCTCGCGGCACACTAGTGTGCCGCGGAACAGTGGTTGAAAAACACTGGTCTACGTCATTACAATGATTTTCTCATTTCCACTGTGTCACATAAAACAGTGCCATCCCTGTGCCATGAAACCAGAAGCCCTGATTGCATATTAAGTGGGTCATTTTGCAGTTGGAGCCTCACTGCAACTGTAAGGTAGGTAATAGCTTCAAGCATAGGTGTTGTTTTTTTAATAATAATAATAATAATAATAATAATAATAATAATACACGTCAGTGTGCTAAACCTTAATTCCAAAAGCAACTAAGCACTAGATGGAGCTCTGCTATAAGCTAAGAGTTACAGCCCTCTTTTTTCAGCGAAGTGAATTTGCAAAGCAGTGACTGAATTCAGAGCCTCGGAATTGCGCTTGCAAAAGAGCCCTTGAATATAAGGCTCCAAATTGATGGTGATGATGGTTTTGTGTTTATATGCACAGCATAATAAAAACACAGTAGCTACATCATCCAATAACTACGCAGTTAAAACAGCATTGCAGAGTAAGCACGACACTGCCTAAAACTGCTAGATTCGAGGCAGATTTATTTCCCTAAAGCCCCGAGCGATTGTTGCTTGAGCCGAAGATGGCATTTGCTTTTGTAAATTTGTCCTGCTCAATCTGTCTGTCATTTGAGTCTGTCATCCTTTCTCTGTGTTCAAAGTGCCACGCGATTCTTACCTGTTTTAAAGCATCGTTTTTCAAGGCTGCAAAAGTCTTTACAGATCAACAGGGGCACAGATCCGTGCGTGTGTTGAAATAAATGGGTGAAGTAGCTGGCCTGCCTGGTACTATTAAGCCTTTTTTCTGCTCAGTTGTGGCTCCCCATTTGTGGATCACTCTCCCCAATGAGATCTGCCAGATGCCATTGCCAGATAAAAACTAATAGTCCCACTTTCCAGGCTTTTGATGGACTATGATGTTTGCTGTTAATTGCTTCCTGGTGAAGCTTTCTGCAGCTTCTTGTGATTTTTTTTTTAATGAATTGCTTCTGGGTTTTTTGTGTGTGTAAACGTGTTTACATTATAATGTTTTTTTTTACTTATGTCTCTCCTTTGACATCTGTGAATACAAGAGCCTGCTGGATCACGCCATTGACCCATGTAGTCCTGCATCCTGTTCTCACAGTGGCCAACCAGAAGTCTGTAGGAAACCAGTAAGCTGGAACTCAGAAAGAGAGCCCTCCCCCTTTTTCTGGTTTCCAGCAACGGGTATTCAGAAGCATTGCTGCCTCTGACTGAGAGGAGATATGATAGCCATCTTCAAGTATCCTCGAGGGCTTTGTCACATGGAAGAGGGAGCATGCTTTTTTTCTCCTGCTCTGGAAGGTAGGACTCGAGGCAATGGCTTCAAGTTACAAGAAAGGAGATTCCAACTAAACATTCGGAAAAACTTTGTGACAGTAAGAGCGGTGGAACAGACTCCCACGAGAGGCGGTGGACTCTCCCTCCTTGGAGGTTTTTAAGCAGAGGTTGGATGGCCATCTGTCATGGGTGCTTTAGCTGAGATTCCTGCATTGCAGGGGGTTGGACTATATGACCCTTGGGGTCCCTTCCAACTCTAAGATTCTATGACTGCAGAGGCAGAGCACAGACATCATGGCTATTAGGCATGGACAGTCTTTTTCTGCAATCCTTGGTGGCCGTCCGGCGGGAGCAAGTTCTTTTTGCACATTTTTTGAGATCTTTTTGAGAACGTGAACTAACAAGTTCAAAAAGAAGAATGAATAATGCTAATTAAATAATTGAGCCAGTGTGGTGTAGTGGTTAAGAGCGGTAGATTCGTAATCTGGTGAACCGGGTTCGCGTCTCCGCTCCTCCACATGCAGCTGCTGGGTGACCTTGGGCTAGTCACACTTCTTTGAAGTCTCTCAGCCCCACTCACTTCACAGAGTGTTTGTTGTGGGGGAGGAAGGGAAAGGAGAATGTTAGCCGCTTTGAGACTCCTTTGGGTAGTGATAAAGCAGGATATCAAATCCAAACTCTTCTTAATTGTAGTTTCAACATCCATAAAATTGGAGCATTTGGCTTCATAGACTTATCATTCTACTTTCAAGGAGGCTCCACTTTCTTGGTTTTTGTTTAGTTTTGAAGCGTCCTGGCTTTATTTTACTGCCAATTGGAGTAAATATTTCATTACAGCTATTCAAAGTTGCCCATCAGCTTGGTAATTCCGAAGCTGCTATCATTTATTCATACCGCTATCAAGCTGGTGCAAGAATAATACGTTATTGTGATAGGTTAATATAATAGCTACAAAAAGAGGCACTAGAATTAATGCTTAATGGGAAATTGAGATAGGAATGAAGGAAACCCTGTCAGATGAAAGTGTTTTTGTTTGGCCAGTTGCTCCTTACCAGATTGTGGAAGGAGTCTCTCATTTGAACATGATTGTGTTACGCTGAATATACTCCAAGCCCCTGGACAGCCCCGGAGCTCACTCTTGTTGCCAACATGCAAAATGATTAAAAGCTTTTAATGCAAGGCCTGGGAATCGCTCATCTGCAAAAGCACATTGCCAAATGAAGACCATAATTCAACCAAAATAGCTGGAATTCAAATGTATAAAGAGAAGAGAAATGTATCATTAGCTTGGAAGAATGTGCTCTAAATCCAGAACACATTATTGTGCCAGGACAGTATTTCATTGTTTGGTGAGTTGTTGAATGTGCATATTCCGCTCTTGAGTAGGTAAAGGGCTCAGTGCCTCAAATAATAATAGTACGGAGAATGATCCCTGACTCCCAGGAGCCTCCAATGACACAGCTAGATCCAGAAGCACCCTCAGACTGCAAACTTGCTCCTTCGGGGGAAGAGCAACCCCATCCAGGGTAGGCAGTTGATCACTTTTTCAGACATGGAAACCACTCGCCCATAATGCCTCTCTCTTGCATCAAAAAACATTTTAAACGCTGACAGACACCAAGTGGTCAGCACCATCTGCACCTTAATTTTCAAAGGCCTGTCTGAATAAGGTCTTAGCCTGCCAGTGGAAGGGTAACAAAGAGGGAGCCAGTCTAACCTCCCTTGGGAGGGAATTCCATAATATGGGAGCAGCCACATAAAAGGCTCTGTCTTTTGTGTCACCACGAACTGTGCCTCTGGTGTTGATGGAACACAGAGAAAGTGCTCACCCAAGGATATTGGCACCTGGGCAGGTTCAACAAAGTCCTTTTTTTTGAGTTTACAGACACCTGCTGTCACTGAACCAGCAGTGAGATATTCCATCTCTTAGACAAGAAGTAGATTATTTTATCCAGATCATCCTCATCTCCCAGACTAACCACCAGGAATATCTTTCAAGGCAAGCTGTTATATCACAACTGAGAATGACAATGACATTCATGTTCAACCCCTCCAGATCCACAAATAAATAAATGTGAATCTAGAAGAATTTTATCTGAAATAGTAATGCTACGAAGGCCTTTAGGAAGCAGGGAGATGCCAGGTCATACAAGTTGCTCATGAGATGCTGTAAAGAAATGGGAGGGGGGAATGGTGAGAATAATGGATTCTGGATTGATTCTGCATCTTGGCAAACTTCGAATTCAAAGAGCCTGCTTTCAATATATTTATGCACCTGATCCAAGCTCTATTTTTTAGAATTAGAAAATCAATACCAAATGCCTGGTTTTTTATTTCACCATGAGGCATCCCAGCTATTCCGCTTTTTACTGTATCCTGGCGCCAATATCCAGTCCATCCATATCTAATTAAAATAGTAAAGCAAACATGCCATGAAGATGCACATCGCAACAGGGCACGAGTTCCACTTTCAGATATTTTCCAGTATTTAAAGATCCTCTGACTTGGGAAACTTCCCAGTTTTATCCCCATAAGTTAGCTGAAAAGCATTTTCCCAGCATATGCCTGAAGACCTAGGATAACCAAGTTAGATTCTTGCTTACTTGCAAATCCAACATGGTTTGTGATGGCATACATAGAATAAGGAGCATAAGAAACTGTAGAGTCAGATCACTAGTCCATCTTTTGTCTTTTCTGATTGGCTAGTGGTTCTCCAGGATTCATCTAGGTTTTCCTCTCAGACCTACCTGGAGAGGCCAGAGATCAAACCTGGGCCTTTGTACAGTGGTACCTCGGGTTACAGACACTTCAGGTTACAGACGCTTCAGGTTACAGACTCCGCTAACCCAGAAATAGTACCTCGGGTTAAGAACTTTGCTTCAGGATGAGAACAGAAATTGTGCAGCAGCGGCATGGCGGCAGCGGGAGGCCCCATTAGCTAAAGTGGTACCTCAGGTTAAGAACAGTTTCAGGTTAAGAATGGACCTCCAGAATGAATTACGGTAAGTTCTTAACCCGAGGTACCACTGTATATGCAAAGCAGATGCTCTGCCACTGAGCTGCAGCCCTTCTGACTGGAAAAGAAAATGTGTATTTTGTTGCAGACAGTGTCATCACCCATTTCGTCTCATCTTCAAGCTGTTAGAGTTTCACTTGTGGGTGGGCTCCAAAGATAATCACACTTGATGTCACAAACAAACAAACATTGTATATAGCTTTTGCCTGTGGCACACCATCCCATCTCTCTAACCCTAACTGAGCTGTAGGCTGCAACAAGACCCTAGCTTCTTCTTTTTTTAATGAAAATTTATTATATTTCAAGAATAACAAAAGAAAAAAAAGAACAAAAAATGAAATACAAAATACAAACACTACACATCTAAAAAAACAAAAAACTACACTTAACAACAAAATACTAAAACACCAAAACACAACGAATAAATCCTAAACACCCTTATACTCATTTAATTCTTACTGAATGGACTTCCTCCCATCTTCTATGCTGCGTTCATTGCAAATTTACTTTAGTAACTTTATAACAACTTTAAATCATCATTCACAATTAATCTATACCTTATTTATCTATCATCCTATCTCTAACTTTAACAACTTATATCATTCTTATATACCTTAGCAATTCTAGCAATTATATCCTACTTTTTTCTAAACATAATCTATGCTGTTGCCCTTATTTCCGCTGATTTCCAATTCAAATCTCTATCTTTTCACATTTTTTCATATAGTCTCTGAATTTCTTCCAATCTTCTTGTACCGCCTCCTCCCTCTGGTCTCGGAGTTTCGCAGTCAGTTCAGCGAGTTCCATGTATTCAATCAACTTCATCTGCCATTCTTCCACTGTCGGTAGATCTTCGCTTTTCCAGTTCTTCGCTATAAAATCCTAGCAGCTGTTGTGGCATACATAAAAAATGTCTTATCTCTATTGGGAATCTCATGGTTGACTATGCCCAGCAGAAAGGCCTCTGGTTTCTTAATAAATGTGTTTTTCAACACTTTTTAAAGCTCATTGTAAATTTCTCCCAGAATTCCTTTACCTTTGGGCAGCAACAAGACCCTAGCTTCCATCCAACACTGCCATTGTGAGAGCGCAACAACCTCTGCTCACATAATAGGACTTTCCTTTCCTCACCCCACATGCAGAATCTGCTACTGAGATTTTGCAGGGTGCTGGGAGTGATGGAAGCTGCCATCCAAGCATCTGGAGGGCACCAGGTTGGCAAACGCTGAATTATAGGTTTTAAATGGAAAACTCTATTCCTCAGGATTCCTAGTGGCAATGGATGTGTCGTGCCATACATTGAAAGCACTACGATACCACTTTTAACAGTTGTGATGTCTTCTCCCGAAGAATTATGGGAGCTGTTAGCAGATCTCTTTTCCCCTCACAGAAATACGATCCCCAGAGTTCCTTATGAAGAGGGATTGATTGTTAAGCCACTCTGAGGACTGTAGCTCTGTGAGGGGGCCTGGTAACAACTCTCAGCACCCTTAACAAACTAAAGCTCTCATAATTCTTTGGGGGAAGCCATGACTGTTAAAAGTGGTATCCTAGTGCTTTGAACATTTGGTGTGAATGTGGCCTAAGTTTGCACTGAGGCTTCCATAGCTACTGGGGAGCAAGGGAAATTACGGGTGATGTTTCTGCCGCTGCCAGCCTTTCGTCAGTAGTTCCTAACCTTTCCTCCTTCTTAACAAAATAAGTTTGAAAAGAGAGTATAGCTGGATGGGGGCAGAGACACGGCTCGCCATTTAATGCTCTCAGCTGCTGCAATTTTTAAATTGGACCATAACCGTCTAATGTAATTTGCTGCTGCTTCTCGAGCAGCTGTTTGTATTCACAACTCTGCATAATAATCTGCCTTGGTTTTATGGTATCCTTCAGTATCTGGCATCTCTCCTTCCTTGGTCCTGTCTGCGCTCCTCATCATACCAGACTACATTAAATATCCAGCTTTTCAAGAAATCCGCTAGCTCAGGCTTTTGTTTCAGAACCCAGGCTTCACAGGCTGAAGTCCTACCCCATACATCAAAAGCATGCTTTAACCATCAAGGTTTCCCCCAGAGAATTCTGGGAGTTGTTAGCAGACCTGTCACGGAGACAAGCCTGGATCGGGAAGGGAGTGTGGGGGGAGGAACAGTGAGGTGAAACGGGCTATCGAGAACCGACCCCATTAATCTCCACAGATACGTCCGATGACGACAGCCCTTTCTTAGAATTATCGCCAGAAGAAAGGGGGTGTGCGGATGTCAGTATAAAACAGGGGGGGGGAGCAAAAGAGAGCGGAGAAGTTTTCTCGTCACTTCCGGAACACCCGGAGATTATTGTGTTGGAAAAAAGCGGGAACCGGAAGAAAGTAGTTGAGATGTTTGTAGCAAAAGGATGCAGACACGCTTTGTAGCTCTGTAAATAATTAGTGCAATAAAATGCTTTGAAACCGAGAAACGTCCCGGCTGCTGCCTCATAGCAAACTCCAAAGGCAAGGTTGCCATGACAACACATCTCAACTCCTCTGCGTTGCTGTGAGGCGTTTGGAAAGGAAAGAGATGGAAGCAGTCCAACAGCAGCTGCAAGCGGCGAGAGCCAGCTGGGAGATTGAAGCCAAGAAAGCGATTGAGAAGGTTCGGGAGGAACAGGGAGCCAGAATTGCTGATTTGCAAGAAAAAAATAAGCGTTCTGAGCTTAGAGTTGCCAAACTGGAGCAAGATTTACGAGACCTTGATATTCGGGCTGGACGAAGCGCGCAAAACAGGTGGAGGAGGGGCCACAGCAGTCGTGACTCAGAGGCAACAGCTTGCATCCGTGAGTAAGTTTGATGGGGACCCAGGGGATATTTGGGTTCAGGGACTGAGGTGGACTATGCCCTGAGGATGCGAGGGAAGGACTTTGAGACTGATTGCGGAGAATGTGGCCTTTATTATTTCGCATTTGACAGGGGTCAGCGAGAGAATGGGTACGCCCACTTTTGGCAAGTAAGCAACCCAGCGCTGGGGAACCTTCAGGATTTCTTGGATGCCATGGCGGCTCATTACACAAGTGACATTGATCAAGAGATAACTAGCAGGAACTCATGAGCCTCAGGCAAGGGAAAGGGACTGTGAGAGATTATGTGGCGAAATTCACCCTTCTCTGCCATAAACTGGGATGGGAGATTTTAGCCCCTCAAACTGAAGCAGCTTTTCCAGCAAGGGCTGAACCCGGAAATTCTGGATGAAATAAGCAGGGGGCCGAAGCCTAAAGACAACGGATGCCTATATTAAACTGGCTCTGCAAGTGGGGGTTCGGCAGGAACTAAGGGCATGGGAATGGCGGAGTGTGCCCGGCAGTAAGACATTCAATGCTTACAGGCAGACTTCCCATGGTTTCAGCCGAATCAGGGCAACAAGCAGCACCCGGCCCCCCGAAGAGCCAATGGAAATCGGACGTTTGGACACGAGGGAAGGCCCCAAGAGAAAGCCTCGCAGGGAGCTGCTGAGCAGGGGGGAGAAAGAGATGCGCAAATGCTTTGTGTGTGACAAGCCGGGGCATCTAGCTCGGAAACTCTACGCAAAAGCGAGTGTGGCAAGGCATGGCAGCGGCTGCGGGGCAAAGGCAAGAGGGGACGCACAGGAGCAGGGAAACGCCAACGCCTGGTTGGAAACAAGAGAGGGGAAGACCAACCAGGCGGAACGCAAGGAAACCCCCACAACGGCAGAGTGCAAGTGGTCCCAAGGGAGCCCAGGCCGGGAATTGTGCTGATGGTACGGCTGGAATTGCCAAATGGGTATCCCCTTGAGGTAGAAGCGCTACTTAGATTCGGGCAGCTCTGCCTCTTTCATGTCCGAAAGTTTCGCCAAAGCCCACCAGATCCATTGTTGCCTCTGGACTTCCCGCTGGTGGTGACCAAATTGATGGGGAGAGCTGCTGGGGGGCCAAGTGAGTTTCAGACACCGCCCATGAGGATGAGCGTCTCGAGGCAATCAGGAAGTGATTGCTTTCACTGTCACAACACCTGTCGGGGGGCGCCGATCATATTTGGGGCATGAGTTGGTTAGATCTTCACGATCCGGTCGTGGCCTGGCACCAGGAGGTCGCTCAACCTTTGGATCTTCGCATTGCACGGAGAATTGCCTGCTGAGGAGGGATCGTCGGAGACTGGGGGCAGGATCGCCACAGTATGGTTGGAAGAGTCCAGGTGGAATTCCGCCACAGACGAAGAATCAGAGACGTGTCAGTGAAAAGGAAGCTAACAAACTGCCCCCATAGGCCCGTATGATTGTCGAATTGAGTTGCTGCGGGGGCAAAGTTGCCTGCAGGGAAGTTGTATTCCATGTCGGAGCAGGAGTATGCAGGAGCTGAAGGAATTCCTCACACTGAACTTGCAAAGGGGATTATACGAGAATCCCAAGCGGTGGGCGGGAGCCCCATCTTTTTCGTGGACAAGAAAGGCACGGCGCAAAAGCGCATTATATGTGACTACAGGATTTTGAATTCGCGAACGAACCGACCGCATTTCCTATGCCCAGGATTGACGACTTGTTGGCGGCAGTGCGAAAAGGGAACATTTTTACGAAGTTGGACTTACGAGGAGCTTACAAACCTCATAAGAATCAGAGGGAGATGAGTGGAAAACAGCCATGTTTACCCCGTTTGGCACCTACGAATATACAGTGATGCCATTTGGCTTACAGGCCGGCTCCCACACATTCCAAGCCTTTATGCAACCATGTGCTGGGGGCCTTTGTTGTACCGGATTTGTGTATGTTTTTTGGACGATATCTTGATTTATTCGGACAATGAGAAGCAGCATGAGCAGCATGTCAGACAGGTGTTGCAGAAATTGAAGCAGCATCAATCTGTATGCGAAAGCTGGAGAAATGCCAATTTCATGTCCAGCAAGTGGACTTTCTGGGGTACAGGGTGTCGGACAAAGGCCTGGCAATGGACGGGGAGAAGGTAAAGGCAGTGTTGGACTGGAAAACACCCAAGACCAGAAAAGATGTACAACGCTTCATTGGGTTCAGCAATTTCTACCGCAAGTTCATCAGGAATTTTGCGCAGCTCACTAGCCCGATAACCGACACGTTGAGTACTAAGAAGGAAGTTTCAGTGGACTCCAGAGGCGCAGGAGGCTTTTGAGCAGTTACGCAAGGTATTCGCCTCAGAGGAACAGCTGTTTGCACCTCAACACGGAGCGGGCCCATACGCATGGGAGACTGATGCGTCGGACAGAGCAGTAGGAGCGGTACTGCTGCACAGGATGCAGCAGGCGACTGGCGACCCTGTGCGTTCTCTCTCTCGAGGAAGCTCAGCAAATCGTAACGCAACTACACCATCTGGGACAAGGAGCTGTTGGCCATTGTAGCGGCGCTCAAAAAATGGAGGCATTTCCTTATCGGAGCCCGCCACCAGATCCAGATCTACACGGATCACAAGAATCTGGAGTACTGGAGAACAGCCAGAGTGCTCAACCATAGACAACTCAGATGGGCGAATTTTTGCAGACCTTTGATTTCAGGATCCATTATGTCCCGGGGGACAGAATGCGAGGGCGGACGCCTTGTCTCGCAAGCCGCAGTACCTAGAGGACGAGGGAGTGCCGGAGGAGAGACATGTGATGCCACCCGGCCGATGGCAGTGCGCTGGAGCCAGGGATCAAGAGTCTCTCATACGACGTCTAACTAGGAAGATGCGTTTGCGCAGCAGAATTCAAAGACCTTCAACAAGGTACAGGGGTGGAAGACGGCTTCTTAGCCAAGGATGGACTGTGTTCTACAAGGGAGCATTATATGTCCCGGGGGAATCAGTTGCGGGCGAAGGTTCTCAAGCAACTACACGATAGTCCTTGGCAGGGCACCCGGGACAGAGAAAGACCTTGCAGTTGGCACCAGGGATTTCTGGTGGCCAGGTGTGCAGGAGGACGGTCAAAGACTACTGCAGCTTGTGATTTGTGTCAACGGTTCAAAGTGACAATAGACCTCCTGCAGGACTGCGTGCATCCCATGCCACCCCGGGGAGGCCATGGGCGATGGTGTCTATTGACTTCCGCACCGATCTGCCGGTGTCTAAAGGCAAGACGGCAGTGCTGATCGTAGTGGATATGCTCACTAAGATGTGCCATTTTGTGGCTTGTCCCAGGGCGGTGTCGGCGGAGGAGACTGCCAGGTGTTTGTAGACCACGTCTTCAAGCTGCATGGAGTACCCTCGAGGGTCGTGAGCGACAGAGGCCGCCAATTTACGTCGCGGTTCTGGCGCAAGCTCATGGAGCTCCTGGGCGTGGAACTCAACTTGTCGACGGCCAGGCACCCGCAAACGAATGGACAGGCAGAGAGGGCCAACGCTATTCTGCAGCGTACCTACGTTGCTACGTTAGCCAACGACAGACGGACTGGCCAAAGTTCCTAGCCTTAGCGGAATTTGCCTATAATAACTCAGTTAATGTTTCCACAGGGATGACACCCTTCCTTGCGAACTATGGAGGACATCCGAAGTCGTTCCCGAGGGGAGAGGATCGGGGCCCGAGCGTGCCAGCGGCAGAAAATATTGCGGAGGAGATGCTCCACCTGCACGAGCAACTCAAGAACACGCTCGACAGGGCCAAAGAAGCCTATAAGAGGGCTTCGGATCAGCATCGGAGGGAGGGGGAGGTCATCAGGGTGGGGGACAGGGTATGGTTGTCATCCAGGGGGCTGCCCACCAGAAGCAGGTGCAAGAAGTTAGAGCACAGACGTTTGGGACCCTTCGAGGTAGTGGGCCAGGTCAATCCCGTAGCCTTCAAGCTGAGGTTGCCCGAAGACATGAGAATTCACCCGTGTTTCACAGAGCGCTGTTAACTCCGTACAGGGAAGGGCACCCGTATCAGGGGGAAGGGGGGGTGACAATAGGGCATTCAGTGGAGGAGGTGGGGACAGGCAATGAAGCCACTGAGATCCTCGATTCCAGGTGGAGGGAAGGGCAGGTGGAGTACTTGGTGGTTTGGGAAGGGGAGGACCCCGAGAGCAACACATGGATGCGCCATGATGACATTCAGGAGGAGTATCTCAAGGCTGAATTCCATGCGTTATTCCCACAAAAGCCGGCCCCACCGGGGTATGAATGTTGGCAGGGTCATCAGGAGGAGGGGCTGGGGGACCAAGGGTACAGCAGAGAGGGAGGAGACAGAGGAACCCCATTCGGAATGGTCAGAGGAGGAGGTTGACGAGGTAGTGTCATTCGCAACTTTTACGACGGAACAGTGGAAGACGGTTTTGAGTCGGATGACAATGAGGATACAGACTTCCTGGGGTTTGTCACTCCACCGCGCACGCAACAGTGGCAGCATGGGAGCGGGGAGGTGGAGACTGTTAGCACGACGATACACCCTCCGTTGGAGTCCAGGGAATCCGGGGAGGAAGGGGGCCTGGAGGAGGGAGTGGATGTCACGGAGACAAGCCTGGATCGGGAAGGGAGTGTGGGGGGAGGAACAGTGAGGGAAACGGGCTATCGAGAACCGACCCCATTAATCTCCACAGATACGTCCGATGACGACAGCCCTTTCTTAGAATTATCGCCAGAAGAAAGGGGGTGTGCGGATGTCAGTAATAAACAGGGGGGGGAACAAAAGAGAGCGGAAGAAGTTTCTCGTCACTTCCGGAACACCCGGAGATTATTGTGTTGGAAAAAGCGGGAACCGGAAGAAAGTAGTTGAGATGTTTGTAGCAAAAGGATGCAGACACGCTTTGGCTCTGTAAATAATTAGTGCAATAAAATGCTTTGAAACCGAGAAACGTCCCGGCTGGCCTCATAGCAACTCCAAAGGCAAGGTTGCCTTGACAAGACCTCTATCCCCCTCACAGAGCACAACTTCCCAGAGTTCCCTGGGAAGAGGGATAGATTGATAAGCCATTCTACATTCCCAGAATGCTTTGGAGGACACCATGACTGGTAAAGTGGTGTAATGCGGAATTCAATATCTTGGTTGGCAAACGCCTTAGTTGTCGAACAAATCGGCTCCCGAACATCGCAAACTCGGAAGTGAGTGTTCCAGTTTGCGAACGTTTTTTGGAAGCCGAACTTCCAACGGGCTTCTGTTTAGTGCAGGAATCTCTTGCGCCATCGAAGCTGTGCCTTGGTTTTCGAAGCATTCCGGGAGTCGAATGGACTCCCAGAACGGATTAACTTCGAGAACCAAGGTACCACTGCATCTGCTTTGGATGTGGTCCTGGCATCCTTCAGACTTGTTTTACTGTATTTATTTTGTTCATTGTTTTGATATGTCTCGCTGCATTATGTATAGTGTAAATCACTGGTTCATTAAAAAGCAATATACACATAGAAGAATGTAATAATAGAATTGTAGAGTTGGAAGGGAACCTGAGGGTGGTCTAGCCCAACTCCCTCCAATGCAGGAATCTCAGATAGGTCACCTGTGGCACATGGCCATCCAACCTCTGCTTAAAAAGCTCCAAGGAAGGAGAGTCCACCTTATAATGACACATATGATCTTTCCCTGAAATGCTTGCAAAGACCTGCATAACATGACATTGAATCCCACCCACTTTCTCTTTTCTCTAAAGCAAGGGTTGCCAATGGGTGCCCTCCAGGTGTTGTGGACTACAACTTCCATCAGCCCCGGTGAGTTGATCTAAAGGTCAGGGATGGTGGGAGTTGTAGTCCATTAACATAGATGCACTACTCCTGCTGTGGGGCACCTTTGGTGTTCCAGATATGGCTGAACTACAGCTCTCCCCATCCCTGGCCATTGCCCATGCTGGCTGATGGGAGTTGTAGTTCAGCAACATCTGAGGGCCAAAGGTTCCCCACAGCTGTGCTACTTTATTAACTGCCCTAGGAATAAATCTATGTTGATTATATGGGATATAAATGTTGAAAATACAAATATAAGTAGCAAAGCTTCTATGACTCAGATGTTAGCAATTCAATCAGTTCATATTCAATAGTTTTGCAGGTTTTCTGCCTCTGTTTTCTCGATAAGCACCTTAAAAAAAACCCTTAAAGGAATATGAAAGTACAATAACTAAGCATGCCTATTTAATTAACTAATATAAATTACCATGAAATTTATTTTAGTTTTATTTATAAACAGTTACCGGAACTGCTGAGGAATGGATTTTAATTTCCATAGCTCGGCCTGATATATCTGAAAATACTCAGAGAACAGAATTCTTCCCAACGCAGTGCACCCCTTCTGAAAAAATAGTACAAATCAGGTCCGTTGAGCAGGAAATTCTTAATTCACAGCAAAACAACAACAACCAAAACACACCCACTCACTTTGACCTGATAGCCTAAAACTCTAAGGGTAGCATAGGAAATGTTGAGCTTTGTGGCTTGCTTGGAAAGTGGTCAGAATATATATTATTTTGCTTCCATTCCTCTATATAAAGGAAACAGGTGAGTGGATGGGTATAAAAGGACAATAATTTTAGTGAGTTTGAGGGCACTTTCAGACGGTCAGTATTTGGGGTGGCAAATTCATGTTGTGCAGTTACAGTTGATGCAATCAACCTGTTTCCCCCAGAAGACTGGACCTTTTGTGATAAGGAAAGTGAGGGGGAAATGCTCTGGAAAGTGTGGCACAACACTTCTGATGGTGCAACCTGCCTGCAAACAAATAAGAATGACTGCTAATTAAAAAGCCAACATTGTGTTGTTGCAAAACTGTGCCACCCTGGTTGGTTTTCTCCTGCTTGGAGACTAGGACCTGAACCAATGGCTTCAAGTTACAAGAAAGGAGATTGAAACTAAACATCAGGAAGAACTTTCTGACAGTAAGAGCTATCTGACAGTGGAATAGACTTCAGTGGAAGGTGTTGGACTTCCTTGGAGGTTTTTAAGCAGAGGTTGGATGGCCATCTGTCATGGATGCTTTAGCTGAGATTCCTTCATTGCAGAATGTTGGACTGAATGACCCCCAGGGTCCCTTCCAACTCTACAATTCTGTGATTCTATGAATCTCTGGCAGATGGCCATCCAACTTCTGTTTAACAACTTCCAAGGAAGCAGAGTCCACCACCTTCTCAGTTAGTTCAGTAATTGGTCCAATGAAAACTCAACGTTGGCCATGAAGTGCTGAGAGACTGATGGGGACAAGGATGGAAAATTGAGTGAGGCAGGAGGGAATGGAATTGAGTTGTGAAGTCCCGAACAGGGATCACTCCACACTGCAACATTTACATGTGGCCTTAATGACAGAAGGGGTCTTCGCCAGTAAGTGAAATCTTGCCATAGCACTGGAGTGACAATACAAATGGGCTTGGAAGGAGTGGCCAGACAGATTCATTTCACCAATGTCAGCCAACCCCCGTGGTTTCATTTATGCAGAGCCTTGGCTTTTAGGTGATCTGAAGGCTTGTTCCATTTAAAGAAAGAAAGAATGGAACACGCAATGATAGAAGAGAGGCCTCCCTTTCGAGAACTTAATTCACATTTTGTGAACGTTCCAGCTGTGGTGATAAATAGTGTTAAGAACCGTGTGCTTACCTTTGTGTGCAGTTCCATACAGTGATCGATGTACTGTAGCCGGTTATCATTTTTCCTTCGCTTAATAGCCTGCAAAAACAAACATGCACGGAACATAAATCACCATGACTCATGTACTTGTTGAGCCACTTATTTCCTTGAATGGTTTTTCGGTGCCAAAAACCTTTTGATCTCCTTTGGCAGAGAAGTTTCTGCAACCCGGCAGAGCTTGAGCAAGCCAAGTAGGGTAAGAGATAAACAGACTCCTCGGCTAATCTGGATGTCAGGTTTCCTTGCTTGCATTTTTTCCATGAGCATGTGTTGTGATGTGGGCTGGGAATGTCTAGTCGAGCATATTTTCAGTGGTCAGACATGTTCTGCATTTTCCTGCAGTCCAAAACCTTATTCAGGCTACCAGCTTTTGCAAATACAAGATCGCAGTCCATTTACTTATGCAGTCAATCAATCAATCAATCAATCAATCCGTCTTTATTCCAATTGAAACTTCCTCCCAAAAGATCCCAGGGAGGGGCGAAATACAATATTATTGATAAAGCAACATCATTGAAACACTACAAAGTTGAAACAATTCTACAACATTTCATAAAATACACAATTCTAGATGCTGAATGGACTGCTCAAAACAATCCAGGGTGCAATTCTATACTTCTTTAAGAGTGGAGCTCCTATTGCAATTTAGCTGTTGCTGGACTACAACAACATTTTTTAAATGCTTGATGTTTTATCCTGTTTGTAATATTCTGTTGGGAGCCACCCAGAGTGGCCAGGGCAACCCTGTTGTTATTGCTGCTGCTGCTGCTGCTGCTGCTGCTGCTGCTGTTGTGTTGCTGTGCTGTTGTTGTTGTTACTACTACTACTACTACTACTACTATTATTACAACTCCCAGCATGCATGACCCTTAGCCATGTTGGCTGGGGCTGATGGGAGATGGAGTACAACAACATCTGGAGGTCCATGGGCACCACCAGCCATGCCCCGTCTGAGGGTATCAGTGGTTGAGGTTGGCAAAAGGAATCAGGTGGCATTTGAGGTATAATAATAATAATAATAATAATAATAATAATAATAATATATTATTGTTTATACCGCCCATCTGGCTGCCCCCAGCCACTCTGGGCGGCTTCCAACACAATATTAAAATACAATAATTCATCAGACATTAAAAGCTTTCCTAAACAGGGCTGCCTTAATATGTCTTCTAAAAGTCTGGTAGTTGTTGTTCTCTTCTGGTGGGAGGGTATTCCAAGGGTGGGTGCCACTACCGAGAAGGCCCTCTGTCTGGTTCCCTGTAGCTTGGATTCTGTAATGAGGGAACCACCAGAAGGCCCTCGGCGCTGGACCTCAGTGTCCGGGTAGATCGATGGGGGTGGACGCTCCTTCAGCTATACTGGACCGAGGCCGTTTAGGGCTTTAAAGGTCAGCACCAACACTTTGAATTGTGCTCAGAAATGTACTGGGAATCAATGTAGATCTTTCATGACCGTTTTATGTGGTCTTGGCAGCCGCTCCCAGTCACCAGTCTAGCTGCCGCATTCTGATTAGTTGTAGTTTCTGGGTCACCTTCAAAGGCAGCCCCATAGAGCTTTTGATCCAAATTGTTTAGGGCTTTGTAAATTAAACAAGAAACTTGAAACTCACCCACTGACGAATAAGCAACCTGTGCAGCTGTCTCAGCAGTAGAATTGCCAGGGATCTGCTCCTTGAGGAGCCTGGTCTCTGCATTTTGCACTAGCTTCTACTTCCTGACCAGATACAAGGCCTGCATAAAGTGTGTCCTGGTAATTCTTTTGCATTGTCTACTGAATTTAGACTGGGTTTTTTGTTTTTTTTAAAAAAATGAGAACCCCCTTGAGCACTGATGTATGTGGAAAATGCAGCCCATGTGAGAGGACTTTTTCTACTTCTTTGTTTGTCTGTTTTTACTTTTGTTTAGATTAGTTTGGTTTTTTTATTGTAGCGTATTATGAAAAGTCTTCGTAATCTTATTTTTAAAAAATGCAGGACAGAAATGAATTGACTATGACATCTGTAAATTTCATTGTTTTGATGTATTTTTATATAAACCAAGCTGGGAACATGTTTGAACAGGAGTTGACACTGGTGATAAATAACAGATATTCTTGTGCTTGTAGATTAAATGGTGTGTGTGTGTGTGTGTGTGTGTGTGATGAAATTTAACATCAACAGCAGGCACTAAAACTAGGATGTGACTGCTTTGAGTTAGCTCGAACTAGTTCGAACTAGGTAGAAGAGTGTGAACAGAAGGGTTTTTGGATCTCTCAGCTATGTCTGCTCCTTGAAGATTAAATGTAAGCCCCTGGTAACTCTCAGAACTGTCTTGTAATCAGGAACGGATTTTGAACCTTAAACTGAGGGCACCGCCAAAGAATTAGCGGAATGATTACTGATGTAGGTCATGACCACCCTCGGATATCTAACACCAGCAGGAGGGAGAGGGGGGGGCAACATCAATCGGGGTTTAAAGATTGGAGGCACCACTTTTATCAGGAGATCTTCCCTCCAGCGTGGCACTGTACTTTAAGAAGGAGTGAGTCCAATCTTAACAAGAAGTCATTGATTTTTGTGGGGTTTTGAGCAAGTAATCTTCGTGCGAAGGTGACTGAACAGGCACACTGCAACTTTTACTATGGCGAGTTGAAACAAATAGAAAATTCTTTCCAGTAGCACCTTAGAGCCAACTGAGTTTGTTCTTGCTATGAGCTTTGTGTGCATGCACACGAAGCTCATACCAAGAACAAACTCAGTTGGTCTCTAAGGTGCTACTGGAAAGAATTTTCTATTTTGTTTCGACTATGGCAGACAAACATGGCTACCCACCTGTAACTGGCACTAGGTGAGTTGGAGTTCTAAAGCTTCCTGTTTTTCTATAAAAGAAGCGGGCAAACCACAGCATGTCTGACTGCATTGTTTCTTCCACGTTAGAATCTGAGCACACACAACTCCACTCTACACAAGTGGCCCATATTCTTCATATGACAAAACTGTATTCTTCCCAAGTATTATTTTAATCAGAGAAAATTGCTTGAGAGAGGGGGGAACAATCTTCAGGAATCTCAGCCCCTGCCTTGGGCCAGAGCTGGTCTGATCTCTATAAGGGATAAACCAGGATTAAATTCATGGAGATATCATATGACCCAACTGTCCATTTCCAGTTAAATTTATGGACCTTGTCATGTCGCAGTCTTGTTTTGGGAGATATGCAGGTTGCACTTGGGTGTGTTGTTGTTTTTGCTTTTGTGGACACTTCTATTTCAAACCTCTTTCCAGGTCTCCAGACGGGGTAGGGCCACTGTGGCTCTCCAGATACTCTTGGACTCCAATTCCCATCAGCCTCAGTAAGTGTGGCCAATGGTGAGGGGTGCAGGGAGTGTAGTCCCTGCAACATCTACAGGGGCCACAGGTTTCCCACACAAGCTCTAGAAATTAAGTGTTGGATGCAGGCATAGCTATGCTTAGAATAGACCCACTGAAATAAAGGCAACTTAAATCATTATGATGTAAATCACAGAATCATAGATTCATAGAATTGGAAAGGACCATGAGGATCATCTAGTTCAGCCCCCTGCAATGCAGGAATCTTTCACCCAACATAGGGCTCAAACATCTAGAGACAAGCCCGCTCCAAGCCAATTTTTGTAAGGTTGTGAATATAAGCCGCACTTTAACTTTTCATAGTAAATTTTTTGGGGGTTGGGGGAGTGGCTTATATTTGGGCCAATACGGTATGTCTCGAAGCAGCTTACAGTAAAATATACAATCTACAAAAATGAAAAGCTGAATTAAATCTCAACCATTTGAAACTTCAGAAAAAGAAAGGAAAAAGAAAATTGTCCGAGAAGTATCAGGGTTGTAAAGGGCCTGCGAAATAAGGCCGTCTGCTCAGGTGTCGGAAACTCAGTAGGAGCAATGCCCTGGCTAACTTATTGTGGGAGGGACAGTGGCAATGCATGAGGGGCATAGGGGCAGTTGGCTGTGTGCAAAATTGTTAGGGGTTGTAAATTCCATAACATGTTGCTTCCTCAATACAGCTGCATGCTTCTTTTGTTGGCCTCTGTTGAAACTGCTTCTCTATGTGAACAGAAAGTGACCTCTCCAGACCAATGGAATGATTCTCTCTTTTCTTATCTCTGTGGCTGTAATCTCCTGGGTGACGTGGATGCTGTACGCAGTAATTGTGCATGTGTACTCCATCCATTTTCCTCCCTCCCCCCTGTGCTGTCCCGGGCACTGACAAATCATGCTACACCACTGGGGAGGGAGTTCCATGGAGTGGGCCCTAACACTATAAACAAGGCTTCTTGTTGACATGAGTCTGTGCTTCCAGCCCACAGGGAACAACTAATATTGTTCCCCCTGATTGTTGAATTGGGGTACACAGGGTAAGGCAGTGCTTAATGTATCCTGGGCCTAAGTTATTTAGGGCTTTGTACATAACTACAAGACCTATGAACTTGGCTCAGTAGCAGACAGAAAGACATGGTACTGCTTTGCCCCAGGAGCAGCTAGGTAACTCCAGCACCTTTCTGAATTAATGATGGGTGAATGCACAAGCAATTTTTCTGAACTAATGAATATGAGTTTCTTAAGAAACAAATTTCCCATGGCACAACTTCCAGTTACCTTTTGTTCTGATCAACAAATTCCCTGGTGCTTGCAAAATGATTGCATACTGATCTATCCTTTTTTCTTTTTTTCTTTTTGGCATGGAAAATTCTAATTTAGTTGTCATCATAACTTTCTGTTGTCACAAAAAATTACACAAAGGAATATATTTATTGTTTCCCTCTTAACAGCAGAGAAATTATGTCTTCAGCAAAACAGCGCTGAAGCTTCTTTCATCTTCATGCTCATTAGAGTTCAAAGGAGGGGAGAAAGATAATTTTCAATGAAGATCGGGCAACTGCGATGACATTGGCAGGGCTTTGCAGAGGTAATAAACATAAACCTGTGGGGACTTGGATGCCGTCAATGTCAAAAGGGGACACATTTTTGGGACAGAAAATCCCCAGCTGCCTTTTAGAGAACAACTGTGGAGCAAAAGGTTTGAAGCAGGCCAGAACCTATAATAAGTTCATCTTAAGAATGAGAGAATATCCTGCTGGATGAGGACAGTGTCCCATCTAGTCCCAGTAACCCCCAAGTGCCCCTGTTTTCCAGGGACATCCCTTGATTCAAAGAAGCTGTTGCAGTTTCTGATTTCATCCTGGAATGTCCCACTTTTTCTTAGGATGGTCCCTATTTTCATTGGAGAAATGTTGGAGGGTATGGAGTCCAACAGCCTGTTATCACAGGGGCAACCAGATGCCTGTGGGATGCTCATACGCAGGATCTGAGCACAGCAGCACTCTCTCTGCCTGCCCGTTCCAGCAACTGGTATTATTCGGAAGCAAGAACATCATTTTCCACATTTTACTATTAATACTTAATACAATTAAGGCTTCAATCTTAAAGCCAGTCAGATGTGGCATGAGTGCCACTCTGCAAGTTGGAGGGCGGTTATGCCCCAGACGGCTCCTCAATATACCCCCGAAACTATGGGCACAGATGTTTCTCAATTTGATTCTTTTGTGTGGTTTTGTATGTCACGAAGAGTCGGACACGACTGGAACGACTGAACAACAACAATGCATTGTGACGTTGCCGTTATTTTTATTGATTATAGTTAGTAATTCTTTATTGTAATTGTTAAGTGTAAATGGTTTAATTGTATTTGCTGGTGTTTAATTTACTGTTTACGGTTTTGTTCTAATGGATTATTGAAAATTGCTTATTTTGATTTAAATGGTTTATTTTAAGTTGTTTTTATTATGACTTTTTGTATTGGATCAGATTGTTATTAGGTGTGTGATCTTTGCTGTCTACTTTGTTGTTTCTTCAGCTTGCAAACAGCCTTCTGCATAGCAATATAGAAGCTTCTGCATCCCTGAGCGGTGGTCATCCATTCCAGCCTCTGCTTAATATTGCACACTATTCAAAGCTGATATGCTATCTGTCAGGAGAAAGGCTGCATGGGGAAAGAACTCTTCATCTTGCAAGGGAAAGGCTGTGTTTATTGGATGACTTCAAAGGCTAATGATCCTGTGAGTGGAACAAAATCAATATACGGTACATGTCTATCTGCTGCAAACAACGGGTGGGAGTTGAAGCAAGTCTCCAAGGCCTTAATTATTTATAATGTTTGCAGGACTGATTCAAAGGAGATAATTGAGCAAGGCAAGGCCTTAATGGATATGCAGGAGGGAATCTGTGGCCTGCAAAACTGTGGCTGGAGCTTCTCTAAATACTGGTGTAATTAAACTGGCACAGGGAAGTTACTGGCCGTACAGTACAATATGTTCCTGACTTGTCCCAAAGGAAAGACTTCCTCAAACTGATGTGCTGCAGAGATTGCAACTCCCGTCATCCCTGACCATTGACTTTGCTGCATGGGGCTGGTGGGAGTTAACATAAGACAGGAGAAGAGCCCTGCAGGATCAGGCCCAACTCAGCCAGCATCTTGCCCAACCAGATGCTTACGGGAAACCTGCAAGCGGCACCTGAGTGCAACACCACTCTCCCATACCCTCCAAGTCTTAATTTTCCAGGGTCAGTCTCGGAATTACAAGAGCAACCCTTGTTTCTGATTGTACCCCAAACTGTCCTACTTAGCCTTCAATAGGATGTCCCTATTTTCATTGAAGAAATGCTGGAAGGGATGCTTTTCCCTCCTTTGCTTCCCATCAACTAGGATTCAGAGGCATACTTCCTCCACCAGTGGAGGTAGAACAGAGTCATCTGCTAGGAATCACAGGAGTGCTGTTGTATCAGGTCCTGTTTGCAGGGCTCCTACAGGCAACCCACAGGATGCTAGACAAGATGGTCCATTGGATTTCTTCTAACATTCTTTGATATGTTCATCTGAAATATTTCCTGCCACCAAATGAACACCATGCTTCCCAAATTCTCCACCTTCAATTGTGTGTTTGTATTTAGGCATTTTGCTTAGCCTTACAGATGCAGCTCAGTAAAGCATTTTGTGTTCAGTCGTGTCTGACTCTTCGTGACCCCATGGACCAGAGCACGCCAGGCACGCCTATCCTTCACTGCCTCTCGCAGTTTGGACAAACTCATGTTAGTAGCTTCGAGAACACTGTCCAACCATCTCATCCTCTGTCGTCCCCTTCTCCTTGTGACCTCCATCTTTCCCAACATCAGGGTCTTTTCCAGGGAGTCTTCTCTTCTCATGAGGTGGCCAAAGTACTGGAGCCTCAACTTCAGGATCTGTCCTTCTAGTGAGCACTCAGGGCTGATTCTTTAAGAATGGATAGGTTTGATCTTCTTGCAGTCCATGGGACTCTCAAGAGTCTCCTCCAGCACCATAATTCAAAAGCATCAATTCTTTGGTGATCAGCCTTCTTTATGGTCCAGCTCTCACTTCCCTGCATTACTACTGGGAAAACCATGGCTTTAAAACCATAGCCAGTGTGGTGTAGTGGTTAAGAGCGGCAGACTCGTAATCTGGGGAACCGGGTTCGTGTCTCCACTCCTCCACATGCAGCTGCTGGGTGACCTTGGGCTAGTCACACTTCTCTGAAGTCTCTCAGCCTCACTCACCTCACAGAGTGTTTGTTGTGGGGGAGGAAGGGAAAGGAGAATGTTAGCCGCTTTGAGACTCCTTCGGGTAGTGATAAAGCGGGATATCAAATCCAAACTCTTCTTCTTCTTCTTTAACTATACAGTAAAGCATAGCTTTGTACAAATATTTAGCAATGGTCTTTATGTTAAAATGACCAGTGGTGGGTGTATGAGATGTAGAAAAGTGGTCTGCCCAGGAAGGGCTGT
This sequence comes from Lacerta agilis, assembly GCF_009819535.1. NCBI lineage: Eukaryota > Metazoa > Chordata > Lepidosauria > Squamata > Lacertidae > Lacerta > Lacerta agilis. The sequence continues at coordinate 96,506,410 of NC_046314.1, forward strand.
AGCTGTGCAAGGTTGTTTAATGTTCACTTGCTGCTTGGAGTGGGGGGGGGGCTGTTTAGGAATCTTCAGACACCAGGTTGTAATTGCTGGAGGTGTTAATTAGCCAAGCAGGTGATCTTGTTAGTCAGAGAGCTCTGTAACCTTGGTAATTTCCACAGCATAATGAATTACACGGCTCAGTTCAGGGACTCTCTGACATATAAACCAGGGTTGGGAAGCTGTATATTTTGCCATTGTGGTTACTTCTCCCACACCATGGGTATCTCATATGAAAATCCATTTCTCCTACATCCATTACTGTATTTGCATGAGAACCTACCAGATAATCTACCAAGGAAACCCTTCAAAATGTCTTGTTGCAAAGCTGAACGAGATGAGTGTGCTGCAGTGGTTTAAAATGTTGGTCGAATTCCCACCCAGCAACGAACCATCTGGAACTTTTCAATTTGAGGCAGAAATGGATGAAATCTGCAGCCAATCTCACCCTTTCTGAGGACACGAATCCTGCAAAATTTCAGAAGGAAAGATGCCGTTGATTTTCCCCCACAAGGGCAGCTGTTATTGTTTTAGGTTGAGTAAAAAAAGAATAATGTAATTTTCACTAATGTTTAATGGACAATTGATCTGAAAATGGGAGACATATATGAGACGTACCCCTGGGTAATAAACCTACCAAATTTCAAAGAAATTGGCCCAGGGATGAGAAGAATTAATAGGGATTTGCTTTCTGGGCAAAATAACTCCCTCTGATGATAAGCTTAACTTGCCAACCATAACAGACCTCATCCTCCATCTAATCCCCTACTCTAGTGTTTGCTCTCCTTTCTCCCATCATCCCATCCTGGCTTTATTGGGTTAGAGGAAGTTTAGAGACATTCCTTTTGCTTTCAGTAGGCTTATGTATGCAGAATATTTCTTTTAGGTCTGGGTCCCTGAAGTGCCACAAAATACTGCTGGCACCCTCATTTTGAATCATGCAGCCTTTTACAGATTCCACTTGGTTTTCTGATGAGCCAAAAACCCCTCTTCCCCTGTTATGCTCTCTGATTTGCCTCAGAGTTCAGGATCCATCTTAATCCAATGCCCACCCCAGACTTTATATCCCCTCCCTGTCAGAAGATGCATTCAGGTATCACCTATGTCACACTTGACGTGGGTGGTGCTGTGGTCTAAATCACTGAGCCTCTTGGGCTTGCCGATCAGAAGGTCGGCGGTTCGAATCCCCACGATGGGGTGAGCTCCCATTGTTCGGTCCCAGCTCCTGCCAACCTAGCAGTTCAAAAGCACGTCAAAGTGCAAGTTGATAAATAGGTACCGCTCCGGCGGGAAGGTAAACAGCATTTCCATGCGCAGCTCTGGTTCGCCAGAAGCGGCTTAGTCATGCTGGCCACATGACCCGGAAGCTCTCTGCGGACAAATGCTGGCTCCCTCGGCCAGTAAAACAAGATGAGCACCGCAACCCCAGAGTCGTCCGCGACTGGACCTAACGGTCAGGGGTACCTGTACCTTTACCTTTATGTCACACTTAGCTTGGTCCTAAAATAGGTTGCATTTTTGCTTTTTTAAACGGATTGGTATAATTGGTAAAAACAAGCCTAAGAGCTATAATCTGTATTTGACAAGTATCAGAATAGTTTTGCGCAATCTTGCTTAAGATGTTTTTGCATTGATCCTGCAGAATAACTTGTTAAATTTTAAACACGCTTCTTACAAAACGATATCTTCTGAATCAGTGAGGAGGAACACTAAAAGTGACAGCAACATTTACATTCCATTAGTGATGATGAGCTGCAAATCGAACTGGAGGTGTTGTTGTGCCAGTATGCTGAAGCAGCAGTGTGAACATATTAATCTTTGTCTTGTTAACCCAATCTTTAAATGAGTTTTTAATGTTTAGGGTTTATGTCATCTTAGGCATCCCACTGCTACCCCCAAACATAGTCCTGTTTTTCTGAGGAAAGCACTTTAGGTCTTCCTTCATAGATTTGCAGAAGGGACGTGGGCGGCACTGTCGTCTAAAGCACTGAGCTTCTTTGGCTTGCTGATCCTAAGGTTGGCAGTTCGAATCCATGCGACGGGGGTGATCTCCCATTGTTCTGTCCTAGCTTCTGCCAACCTAGAAGTTCAAATCATACCAGCACCAGTAGATAAATAGGTACCACTGCAGTGGGAAGGTAAATGGTGTTTCCATGCGCTCTGGCACTTGCCATGGTGTTCTGTGCACCAGAAGTGGTTTAGTCATGCTGGCCACATGACCCGAAAAACCTGTCTGCTGACAAAACCAGCTCCCTCGTCCTGAAAGAGGAGATGAGCGCCACACCCTGTAGTAAAATTTGACTGGACTTAACCATCCAGGGGTCCTTTTCCTTTTCCTTTACCATAGATTTGCATAGAGGATTCCCTAACCGTGGCTTTAAGGAAAGGACGACAGATTGTACTTAGAGAAGAGACAACAAGGTCTCCTACTGCACATTTGCTAAATTTGTGCCGCCTTTCATCTTTGAAGTATCTGCTGAGGAACCCCCTGTACACTGCAAAACATTTGGTGCAGAGTCAGTTCATGCAGAGGAAGCAAGCAGTGTCCACTCTGAATCAAGTCAAAGCAGATAAGATCAGGACCTTGGATAGCGCTGCTGGCTGAAACATCCTCTTTCTTTGCCAGCTGCTGGAAATGTTGTCTTTGCTATGGGTAACTGGAATACAGAAGCGCCTGGCGTGCTCTGGTCCATGGGGTCACGAAGCTTAACAGAGACCTGGAGGGGCATAGGTGCTGTCTCCTTTGCTGCAGTTGGTTGAAGGACCATTGACTTATTATTTGACTTCTGCGTGACCAGAGGTGTTTGCCATACAGCAAAGTCTTCAGAGGAAGAATCAGAATCAGAATTGTAGAGTTGGAAGGGACCACAAGGGTCTTCTAGCCCAACCCCCTGCAATACAAGAGTCTTTTTGCCCACCATAAGGCTTGATCCCACAACCCTGAGATTAAGAGTCTCATGCTTTACCAACTGAGCTATTCCAGGTGATGATGGGCTTCATCCTATTCATTAAAGGGCCTCAGATAAGGTTCCTAGTTCTCTCCTTAAGGATACAGCCCGAATATCATCCTAATCAGAGTCTTCTGTGCTTGTTTCAGATAACTGCACATCACTGTCTGGAAGGTAACATATCCTACCATTTCAATCTATAATGAACTACATCAGGCTTCCTCAACCTCGGTCCTCCAGATGTTTTTGGCCTACAACTCCCATGATCCCTAGCTAGCAGGACCAGTGGCCTGGGATGATGGGAACTGTAGTCTCAAAACATCTGGAGGGCCAAGGTTGAGGAAACCTGAATTAGATGGTCAGTCTTTTGTCAGTTCAGTTGCATCTCCCTGGTCTGAACGTGATTTTTCAGGGCAGTGAGTTACAACATCTGTTTCACCTGTTTTGCTCAGATGGGGTCCCTTAGAGACAGCGATGAGTTCTTGAGGATTCAGCTGGCAGGATGCTTCAGTGCTGTGAGACCTCATGTGACCTCCCTTCTTGAGTTCTTTCAGGCTGCACAAGAGACAGAGTTCACAGGATCCGCACATAATTTAAAAACATTATGTCATTTCTGTGCAGTCAGATTCCATCCATTTGTGTCTCCATGACTTTGGCAGAACTGTAATAGTTATTTTATTACATTCATGGGCCATCCTGCCTCCAAGGAACTTAAGGTAGGATTTGTGGCTTTTCCTTCCTTCTGCCTCCAGTCGCATTTAATCCTCACACAAACCCTGCAAGGTAGGTTAGAGGTAGTAAGCAAGCTGCCTAAGGTCACCCAGTGAGCTTTACAACAGAGTGGGCATTTGAACCCACTCAAAGGCTGCATACACACCACATATTTAGGACATATTTAAAGCACATTGCTCTCTCCCCCCCCCCCATCCCCAAATCATGAAAACTGTGATTTACCCCTCACAGAGCTACAGTTTCCAGCCCACTTAACAAACAGCGGTTCCCAAAATTCTTTGGGAGGTCCTTTAAACATTTGGTGTGGCACACTGACACATTGTAGCATCTCCAAGAACAGAGCACATTCTACCCAGCAACAATTCTGTGATCCCGATCACACTGTATTCTTAGAACTGGAACACAGAGTGGAAAGTGAATTTAATTTTAGCCTAAAAGTGCCCACAATGACTTTGATGGTGAATGATTCTCTCTCTGCGGCTCACAGCTGCTCTCTAACTAGCACATGAGTTGCAAAGTTGCAAGTAAAATAACTTTCTGTCCTGCTATTATGCTGTGTAACTGATCAGAGTCTTACACAATGATGAAGAACTATAAATGCCACACTTTTGGTGGCAAGGAAGGGTTTCATGGGCTGTATTGCAGAATTAGTCTATCCGTGCAATTAATATCATGTGGATAAAGAAGCAGAATCAGGGAGAAGCACATTCACCCTCCCCCTTCAAAGACCAGCATATTCCACATAACGTAAGAACATAATACAAACCCTGCTGGATCAGGCCAGTGGCCCATCTAGTCCAGCATCCTGTTCTCACAGTGGCCAAACAGATGCCTAAGGGACCTGGAATGCTGACCCTCACTTCCTCTTCTACACAATGTTGATTTCATGGGAAAAGGGATGTCTGCAGAGGGCTGTCGCCTACCAGGATTCCGCTCAAGCGAGCCAACACTGTTGATTAAACCTTCAACTGCAGATCTTAACTAGAGCTTGATTCACACAGGCCTTTATATCACTTGTAGCAGTTAACATCATTGCTGCGCACTTGATAGTCATCAGCTGAATGTGTGAACTTAATCTGAAATTGAAATCAGAGGACATTTAAGGCGACAGTAATAAGAAGTTAGGTTAAAATAGGATATAAGAAGTTAGAATTGTGTTATGTTTATTTTTATTAGGAATAAGATTATAGATACATGAGGATATATAAAGACTAGGATTTGGTGAGAAAATAGAATTTAAAAATGTTATAAAGTTACTATAGTAAATTTGAAATGAACGCAGAAGAGAGGACGTGAGGAGGTTCCAAAATAAGGTTATAAATAAGATAAGAATAGGTGATAAGTGTTTACCTGTTATGTTTTTATGTTTTTGTAGTTTTTATGTTTTTGTAGTTTTGTTGTATTGTTTTGTTTATTTTGTGATTTATATTTTGTGATTTGTATTTCTTATTTTCTAAAAAAAACCAATAAATGAATGTGTGAACTTAGCTAAATGTGTAGACTGAATCGAGATGCCATTGTACCTGAGGTAATATGGAGAGTGTTCTCTCTCTGGTGTTTTAACTGAGATGGCCCTTTCGCATATGTAACTCAGTACGTAGTTTTTAAGTCAGCATGGGATGAACAGTCATGCATGAACTTAGCTCAATGGACTTCAGATCCAATGGGATTGTGAAGGAAACAGGAAGTCCAAGTGCCTCCATTTTCCTGTTCCGAACTCCATGGGTCACTCTTCTCCTTCCCAGAAAATGTGAAACCTCTCCCCCACATCAGGTGCTTCCAAACCTTCCAGGTGAGTAAATGAAGATGTTGTGTGTTTCAGGCATGATGGTGTAATGGAAAAACAGGAACCACCAGGCAGCACCACCAATTCAAAACACACCATCATCTTATTCTCAAAGCACAGGTATAGGGAAGGTGAAGTGAGTTTGAACTCCCAAGTTTGTTTGCTGTGGGTCTGGGTTTTTTTTGTTTTGTTTTGGTTTTTTTTAAAAAAGAGACAGTGAGAGCTGTGCTATAAAACTCCGAGCCTTACAATAGCCAAACTCTCTTCAGCTTGATTTAGAATGTAAAGCTCTTTCTTAGTTCAGGAAAAGTGTGTCTGTTTTCTGAGAGATTTCTTTTGGCCCAAGAAATGTTTTGCCATTACAGCTGGGCAAGAATTTTGAAGAAAAATACACTCAATTAATAATACACCTGAATGTAAACAAACTGGACAAGTGCATATTTCTCTGGGCACGTGACTACAAATTTTAATGGCATCGCTTTCTGGGATTTGGGTGCTTTTAAAGCAAGGGACTTAGGTGCGTGGGTGCTTTCAAAGTTAACCATGAACACCTATGGCAGGAATGGCAAAGCTGTGAGCCTACAGAAATTGACTCCAGCTCTCAACATCCCTGACCATTGGCTATACCAGCTGTGACTGATGGGTGTTGGAGTCCCATCAACATCTCGAGGGACACAAGTCCCCCTTCCTGACTTAGGGTGTGTGAAAACAAATTCAGGGAAATTTCTATTGCACCAGGAAAGAATGAAGAAAAAAGTCCCTGCAATAAGTCAAATCAGCCTGCTGGTGAATTTAAGGAGAAATTGTGGAATGAATTGTAAAGCACATCTTGTGATTTAGAGAAATGCTGCCTTGGCTTTTGTTCCTCATGACTGGGGATGATAAAGCTCACGGAAATATATTTTAAGTGTTCAGTGGACCTTAAATAATCTAATATTATCCTCCATTGAGTCTATGCTCTAATCCACAGTTTAGATAACTCGTGGGTGGAACAGATCTTTTCCATCTGTTTTGCTTATGTGATTACAAATAATGGCCAGGATCCAAAGAGGTTTCAGCTAGCAGGAAATAATGTGCACCAGAGCTGAAATTAATATTCAGACTTTTGCCATTTTTCCCACTGGTTTCATTTAGAATGGAAACTTTATAAATCTAAAAATTCAGGTTAGAAATGGAATTTCTAACTGAAATTCAAGATCCTTAGTCTTTTAGGAATCTCTTGGTTTAACGACAATAAACATACCACCTGCTGCTGGAGACAGGTGAATATTAATTAATATTCTCATTCTAATTGCCATATTGTAAAATAGGATATTGTATTTATTCTGTTTATAGTCCAACCTATTCCAAAGGTTTGGAAAGGACAACAATTTTAATTGTGCACCAGCTCTCACACACAGATAATTAATAGCTAACCTATAATGCTTGTTTTGAAATACTGTATTTCAAATCCTCAGGTAGGACTGGAAGAGACCCCCTGTGTCAGGAATAGGTCAGCAATAAAGCACCTGGTGTCAATGAAGTTAATTCTTTACCAAAGAAACAAAAACAGTGCAGGCCTCATGAGCACAGCAACTCCTCCCAGTAGGTTTTTCCACAATGCGGAAGTTGCAAGGACTGAAAGTCCCCACTTTCCCATCACCCTCTAAGGCCCCTCCTCCAGTGCTTTCTCCAGCAGCCAAAGGCTCTGCCATCTTGTCTCTCTTTGCTCTGCCCTCTTCACTCCTCTGTGTGTTCTGGGATACTAGGCGGGAGGGAAACTGGTCATAGCAGGAGCGGGAGACTCCCTGGCTTCTTCAGCAGCCTCTCATCTCTGTCTCCTCTCCTGCCTCTGATTCTGGACTGCTCTCTGGCCCAACCTCTTCCTGCTCACTAAACCCTGTTGCCTCTTCAACTTCTGACACCTCCTCCTCCCAGTTTGCCCCCTCTTCTCCCTTGTGACCTCTCATCGTTGCCCCACCACCAACCCCCTGGCTCTGAGCCTTCTTTCCCCAGGGGTTCCCTTGGAGGTTCCCCAGCTGGGGCCTCCCACCACTCCTCTGTATCCAGCCAGGCCACAAAACCCTGTCTGTAAACCCTGGGATGCCACAACCAGTCAGCATAGACAATATGGAGCTAGACAGAGCAATATTTTGACACTGCAAGGTGTCTTCCTGTGCTCCTGTTCCTGTGTCACTGCTAAAAGGTGAATTCCAGCCCTGAGATGTGGCTGGCAAATCCACCCCACCCCAATTTCTGTGCCCACAAATAAGATGGAGAATGCTGAGAGGCCATTATCCCACATTTCTAGCTGGTATTGACATCGAGCTTTAAGGAGATGTTTTAATGGGTTTTGAATTTTAGCAGAAGGAGAAAATAAGACACTTTGTCTTTTCCTATTGTGAGGTTTATAATTCCACAATGACTAATGATTAAGACAGCTGGGATTCATGCAAAGGATAAAGCATATAGCCAGATGATAACATTTTTTCCATTCTCAGAGAAAGCATATGTGGTGATTCTTGAGGAAATCGCTGTCTGAAATCATTGGATGGCTCCCCAACCCTCTCTGCGCTACAGTGAAATATATTATAGTAATCGTTAATGTTTAACAAGCCCCTTTTGTACAGTAAAATAATTCCAGACATACATATGTGGCATAGGAGATATGAGGTGCCAAAATATCTTCTTCCTTCTATTCGGGCTGAGCATAATAATACTCTGGTGATTTTGTGCACAATATTCCGTCCAAAAGTGTAGAAATCCCACTGGGTGCAAAATGTAAAACAGGTCAATTTTGTGTGGTTTAGGATCTTAATTGGAGAGAGCAATCCATAATATATTGAGTTATCATCCACAAACTGTTTGAATAGATTCATTATCTCTTTGTTGCTACAGTTTCTTATCCCTCTTCTCCCTCCCCAAGACCAACATGGGTTTAGTTTGAATATATATAAAAATGAGGAACCTTTTTCATCCCAAGGGTTTAATGAAAATAAAAGAGTGATTACTGTATAATAGTTCAAGGACACACCCAGGCAAAAGCACTCAAGGAGGACACCGAGCAAGACCAGTGAGGGATGTCACCTGGGAAGAGCAGGTGTGGTCTGACGAAAGTCCCAGTGACCAGACAGAAAGGCATCTAGGCTGAGGTTCACCACCGCTGCAACATATTTAGGAGACTGCCTATAAAAACTGCTTTTGTTTTGATGGTAGGTTGAAAGGGGAGATAAAAGCTGCAGCATCAACTGCAGAAAGTAAATCACTAGGCCTCAAATGTTCCTTACGGACTACAGGAATAGCATGGGCATGTCTGTGCTATAATGACTGCCCCCCACATTAAATGGGGGGGGGCGACGTTTGTGTGGTTGCGCATAGCCCCCTGAATTCCTGGGCAACACCTGGTAGTTCAGACTGGCTTTGCCTTCCCCCAGAACGGATACCTGAGGTTACCGCCTACCCAGCTAACTGTCCAATCCCGCCTGAGGGATTGGCCAGGTAAGGGGAGGGACTACCCAGGCCACACAATAGAGAGTGTAGCTTACCTGAGAAGCAGCAGTCGGCTCCAGAGCTTCTCCCACCCTCCACTCCCTCAATTAATGCTTACTTTACAGGTTAACCTTTTTTCCCACAGGCACACAGACACTCAGGTGCTGCTATGCCAAGGCCAATGTTGAAGGGCCGGAAAGGAATTTCCCTGCATTGGCAGGTTTTGCCTTTCCCGTAGCAATTTGTCACAACTTTGGCGGTTTCAGGCCTTGGGCGGAATCCTTTAGTCATCTTCCTAAATGAGGGGGGGCGTGGGGCAGTAACTCCGTGCCCCCAGTGTGTTGGCAATAACAGGGTTCCCCGTTAAAGGGGTATTGGGGGGAGGCATTGTCCATATGCCAAGAGGTTGTCATTGCTCTCCCCCACCAGTGGCGGCAAAATGGGGGGTGGGCTATCTGCTTGAACATATGTTCTCCAGAGCTAGCCCAATCCCCAGACATTCTGGATAACCCTGCAGTTTCCCAGATCCCCGGCTGGGGGCTGGGAAGGATAAACGCCCAATGCCTGAGTCAAGGTCTCCCTACATCTGAATCTTAATAAAGTTGTGGCCAATTTTAATCCCATAGCACGTTGTCTTGTGTCATTATTCTGCTCAGGGGTCGCCTGGGGTTTGGGGTTTGCCTGTCCACCCAAACAGACTCTGTACCAATGGTTACCTACCTTTGGGGACCAGTAGCTACATCTGAAAATTTGAAGACCAGACACAAAATGGCTGGCATAGAGGGGGGGAATATAACATGAAACGGCTGCTCTAAGGGTTCCACCAGATTCTCCAGACCAGATTTGGGGAGGGTGTGGAGCACGTGCTGGGAGAGAATGGGCAGGGGGGAGTTCTGTTGCAGAAGTGTAAATCCTTGAAATGATGGGACAAGTTAGTTAGATGCTGCCCCATTGCTTTATTAGATTGCTAATTATTTAGAAATGATTACTATGATTTAAATGGATCCAATGCTTTTCACCATACTGAGAAAGACGAGGACCAGGTGACCTGTAAAAGTAAAAAAGGGTGAAGGACCCCTTGACAGTTAAGTCCAGTCAAAGTCGACTATGGGGTGCCCATCTCACTTTCAGGCTGAGGGTGCTGGCGTTTGTCCACAGACAGCTTTCTGGGTCATGTGGTCAGCATGACTAACCTGCTTCTGGTGCAATGGGACATTACCTTCCTGCTGCCGTGGCACCTATTTATCTACTTGCACTGGTGTGCTTTCAAACTGCTAGGTTGACAGGAGCTGGGACAGAGCAATGGGAGCTCACTCTGTCGCGGGGATTTGAACCGCCGACCTTCTGATCAGCAAGCCCAAGAGGTTCAGTGGTTTAGATCACAGCATCCCTCGCACCCACAGGTGACCTGTGCGCGTGCTAAGTCAGCTGTCCAGGTGCTTGGACTGGAGAGCCACCCAAACAGAGGATGCCTTCCAATAGAGAACTGTCCTCTTTAACAGAGGACACATGGCTTCCCTAATATGCTCATCACCATTTCTGTAGGACAGGAGCCTGTGAGATTTTATCAATTGAACACAGCCAGTACTTGGTGTCTTCTGGTGAAGGGTTTTTATCTTGAGGCTTGCGAGTAACTCCATCTGACACGTCTCTCAGCTGAAAGTGATGGATGGATTGGTTGGACCTCAGGGGATTCATTTTGTGCACTCACTCATACATCTCTGAAAGTCAATCACACAGGGCAGGTGGCCTGGACAACTAAGGGAAAAATTAAGTGAGTTTCATAAAGCTTTCCATTTAAATATTCATATAATGAAGGTCTAAAGGCTTTTCCCCACTGGAAAGACAGAATCCAACAAGCTCCTTTTGATTAAAATCAATGCCTTCAATTTTAACCAGATAACATTTCTCCCTTCATCTGACTCCATGTAGTGAGCAGAAGGTCTAACTTTGGGGAAATGCGGGAAAGATTAATATGCATGCATACTGATAATATTCAAATTAGTGTTTCAGCATAGCATTTCCCAATAGGAAAAATAAATTATTCCCTCCCCACAATGTTTTAGATTCCTACATATTTGGGCTCATGACCCACTCCAGAGGGTGTGAAAATATACAACATTATCTCCTAAATTATGCCATTCGCTACTCCATATATACTCAAACAAAAAGGGTTCAGTTTGTCAATACTTCAACCTGGTGCCCTCCCCTGATGTTTTGGACTACAACTGTAATCAGCCCTGGCCAACACAGCCATGCTCCATGCAGAACCATGGGGTTGGACTAGATGACTCTTGTGGTCCCTTCCAACTCTACAAATTTGATGATTCTATTTAATTTGTCTAATCCTCTCTTAAGGACATCTAGGTTGGTGGCCATCGCTGCTTCCTGTGGGAGTGAGTTCCACAGTTTAACCAGGAGTTGCCTGAGATGTTTTGGCACCTGCCGCCATAAAGAGGGGGTATGCAGGAGCCTCTATAAGGGCTTCCCCTCAAGGAAAAACCCTTGCAAACCTTGCCACCCTGCTTGGCTGCAGGAGGAAGATTTGGATGAGTGCAATGCCGAGACTCTTTGCATTCTGCAAGACTTCAATGCTGGTTTATTTCTGCCCCTGTGGCCAATGGAAACCAGCCAGCAACACTTACCTGATTGCTTCTTTGGCAGCGGCAAAAGCAGTGAGGAGTGTGGGGAACCAGTGGGGGTACTGCCTCTCACATTTCCACTGCCTGAGGCAACTGCTTCACCCTGTCTCGTGGGTGAACCGGCTCTGTTTAACTTGTATCTGTTCCAGGCCTCCCCCAATTGAGTTGTGTTTTTTTAATCTTTAAACATGATGTGAACTGTAACTGGACAGCCCTTCAAGTAGATGGATCCTTCAAACAGAGGATTGACCTCTGTAAACTGGGACCCATGTCTACCCTAGTCCATCCCCAGAGCTCCCTTCTCCCTTCTCTCTTCATGGGAAGGCAGAGGGGTCAGCAGCAGCAAATTCCTGCCTGCAGAACAGCACAAGAAAGGAGGATTGAGAGTGATGCAGAAGCTGGCTAGATTGGGTCCACTATTTGTTAACAGGCTTTTAAAAGTCTATTGAGTTTAATAGAATTGGAATTGCACCTGGATAGATTTTTGCAAATTTGCGTAAGTCATCCCAATTTAATCTTCAGCTTAAATCTTTTCAACTTTTTCATTCTGGGGCAATGCTTTCACAAAGGTTAGCGCTGCTTTGCAAACACATCTCCAAAAGCTGCCCAGAAATTCTACACCCGCAAAGCTCTTTTTCAAACACATGCAAAAAACCTGACGGTAATAATGAGAGGATCCCCTAAGAGCCAAGCGGTAAATCTCCTTCGCACACATTTCCAATACCGAGGACCAATGTTGCGTGGAAAAGTACAAAAATCTATTTTCTTTCTATAAATCCTAAGTGGTGGAAACGTTGCCAGGAAGAATTCGCTACTTGTCATGCTGCATTCTGGAACATGTCTGTATTACAAACTCATGGTCTCTGAGTCAGCTTTCAACAAATTCAACCAGAGGAATGCTTGTAAATATATGCACACTGGAAGTGATTGGCTGGGCTATACAACAAATTTTGCAGGGACTGGGGACAAGGCTGTACATGTATGGCCCTCATCTTGCTGAAACTAACAATTAAGGATCTTTTACTTGAGGGACAGGCTATACCTCCCCCCCACAAAAGTTCCTCCCACCACTTGCTTGTGAGGAAAGCCAGTGTGCTGTGTGGATATACACACACCACTCAATCTGTTCTGACATTCATTTGCACTTTTATTTAGTATCTTCCACCCCACTGCAATTGGTTTATTTTGCACAAGTCTTTGTCTGTTGATGCAGAAAGAGACATAATGCATATCCTAGTGCACAATAGATGCCCATATCCCAGCTAGTTTTTTTTTGTCTTGAGCTCTTTGGCAAAATTGCCCAAAAAAAGAAAATTAAAAAATGAAGTTTTTGAGCTATTTTTCAGGGAAATTGCAAAAAACGACACTGCCAACATGGGTTGCCATACGTCCAGATTTTACTGGGCATTTTTGCAATTTCCGCCTGGACATTGCTTCTGACTACAGTATTCCGACTATGCTTGCAACATATACTGTATATAAAAACATAACAAAACATCACACATTAAAAGCCTTGCCTATACAGGGCTGCCTTCAGATGTCTTCTAAAGGTTATATAGTTACTCATCTCCTTGACATCTGATCGGAGGACATTCCACAGGGTACCGGTAGGTGCCACTACCAAAAATTCCCTCTGCCCAAGTGGTAGATTTGAGAAGATTCAAATTATACATATAAATAACTCTTATACCATTTTAACAGTCTCAACTTCTTCCAAAAGGAACTTGAGAACTGTAGTTTGTCAAGGGTCTCATAACAGCACTCCCAACAAACTGCAGCTCCCAGGAGTCTTTGGGAAAAGCCATTACTGTACTATTAAAGTGGCATACATTTTACAAGTGGGCTACAGTTTCCATCATGCTTGACCATTGGGTATGTTGGTTGGGGCTGATGTGAGTTGTAGACAAAGACCATGGGGGGGGGGGACAACAACCACATTGTGCATCCCTGCCTTAGTATAAAATGAGATAGGAAACAGGATAGGAGATCTATTGCTCTTAACTATCTGATGTTTGGGGAAAATACAATTAATGCCAAAGGGTTATGAAAATACATTAATCTGTGTGACTTCATGCTCCACATCGGTCTAAGGATCTCAACCCCACCCCACCCCACCCCAAACCCATTACATGCACTTAATTTTAGGGCAGTTACAGGTGGGTAGCCATGTTGGTCTGCCATAGTCAAAACAAAATAAAAATTTCTTTCCAGTAGCATCTTAGAGACCAACTAAGTTTGTTCTTGGTATGAGCTTTCGTGTGCATGCACACTTCTTCAGATACACTGAAACAGAAGTCACCAGATCCTTAAATATAGTGAGGGAGTGGGGAGGGGTATTACTCAGAGGGTGGTGGGAATGGGTGATCAGCTGATAGGTGTTGAAAACCTGTTGACGACTCTTAACAGCTGCAATTAGTCTTGCAGGGAAAGACAAGGGGTGAGATGGCTAAAGATAGCTTTGTCGTGTATAATGAGATAAGAATCCAATGTCTTTGTTCAGACCAGGTTTCTCCATGGTTTTAAGTTTGGTGATTAGTTGCAATTCAGCCACTTCTCTTTCCAGTCTATTTTAGGGTTTCAGCAATACGGCATTAAAGTCTGGCTGCCCCCAATGAACATGACAAAATGGAACCCTCTGCATCCAAGGTATCTAAGCGATTCAACATGGTGAAAACTCTGCTTTAACCACACAATCCCTACTTTATCTTGATAAGGAAGGTAAGGAAGTGCTAAACTTATAGCACTGGTGTTCATTCATATCTGCAGAAGACTAAGTGTGAAAACTGCTGTCTCTATGATGTAAGTCATCAGAGGAATTAGCATAGAAGTAATTGCAAACCTCATATATTGAAGGAGGGAACATCTGGCTTTCTAGATGTTGTACTCCAACACAGAGAGCATGAACAATGGTCAGAGATGTTGTGAGTTGTAGCCCAAGAACAACTGGAGAGCCACAGATTCCCCACCTTGTTATATTTTCTCTTTATAGAGTTACATCCCTGAGCAATATAATCAATAATCCTGAATATAAATTTTACCTTCAGTTGGAAACATACTAAATATGTAGGTCTATTTAAATGGCCAATATTAGATTAGTGTCATACTTTTTGCAAGCACCGAAGGGTTAAGGTCACATCTACATGTACACAGCTGTGTTGTCCTTAAATTATCTGCAGTTTTTTAACCTACACACTGCAAAGATTTCAGCGCACTGAGTAGGGGAGAGAAACTGTCCTTCCTAGGAGGAGATCAAACTATTTCCCCACCAGAACTGTCACAAAGCAATCAGTAGCCCATGTTAAAAAATGATATGCTAGAATTCCATATAGTACAGAAAGGTTTATTATCTTTTTTAGACCTCAGAGTATCAGTAGATACCAATTTCCACATAGGTAGGTTATAGATCTTGAACTGATTTTTTTTTTTAAAAAAAACAGACAACGCCCCAAAATCCAAACATTCTGGACAACAACCATACAAGAAATATGCAAAATAACCAAACAAGTGCTAGAACCCACCCCAGAACTGGCTCTACTAAACATCTTCCAAGACAATAATGCCCACTTACAACACAAGGAACTCATAATCCATCTACTCTCAGCAACCAGAAACATCATAACCAGACACTGGAAAGACCTGTCAGGAGCAAGCATGGACCAATGGTACCAAGCAGTATGGGAAACAGCCCTACTAGAAAAATTAACCAGCAACCTAAAACTAGCACGGGGACAAACAGAAGAAGATACCTTCACCCCCATATGGTCCCCCTTCATCACACACACAGCTCAACAAGATAATGACAAAAACCTACCGACAGCATACAAATCAATATGGCTAACCTGATCCAAAACACCCACCCACCCCACTCACACAGAAAACCAAGATCAACACAGCCAACCACAAAGGAACAAGCACACCCTACGCCAATCGCGACCTCTCACCGCCAAAGAAACACAAGCGAACAACAGAGAACCAACACAAACGATGCTGACACCAAATCCTACATATACTAAGGAAAATAGAAACATCGCCTCCCCCCAACCCTTTCTGCCTAATGTCTCAACAACCAAAATTGATCTGTAAAAATGTTACATGGAAAAATGCGAGAGACATTGTACACTTTTGTAAACCAAGAAAATCTTTAATAAAAAAAAAAAAAACAGACAACACAAGACACAACCTGCCAAAAGAAGAGAGATACAAGGTTACATCACAAGGCTTGTGCCACAGGCATTTTGACTACTTCAGGGACTTCCCTTGTCACCCCTTAATTATAGTTTGGAGCAGGCCATTGGGGGCATCATCAGTATGTGGGTCATCACAGCCTCTCTGTAGTAGCTTGAAGCTCTCATCTGCGCTTTATTGGTTCCTCTGACACATGAAAAGACCATCGATCTTCAAAGCTGAAGCTGGCATTTTAGAACAGCCTTGCCTGACGGACATAACGCCCAATTTAAGTGTCAAGATATTTGAAGTTGGTCGGGCAGTGCAGCTCTCCTAATGAAAACTTAAGACATCTTATAATTACGTTGCTGGTTACATTTATATCCCCACTCTCCTTTGTAGAGGTCAGGGCAGAGTGTATGACTTTTCTCCTCCCATTTTTAAAAATCCTTTTGTCATTGGCAGGTTACACGGAGTGATAGGGTTTGGCTCAAGGTCACCAACAGTGTCGTGAAATCTCCACGTGGAGATTCGAAGTGGCATTTCCCTAGTTCCTAATGTGATATTCTACCACTTGCAAAGGTCACTTCCTCCCATCTAAACCTACTCACATATTAAGCTCTAGGGGCTCCTGCTTAGGCTGCATTCCCATTTATATTTTCTGTTTCCCTAATTTTCGTATTATATTTGAGCTTTCACATGCCATAAAAGCCACTTCTAGAAGACTAAAGGAATGCAGTACATATTTAGAATTCCTTTGTGTGTTCATTTGGTTTCAGGTGGGGAAAGGCCCTTAACTCAGAAAATCAGAGGAGTAAGGTGTCAAGATTTGGGGCAGTATACCAGCATACAGTTATTTCCTGCTGTTCTCCACCTGGTCCATCTAGCTCAGTATTGTCTACACTGACCACCAGCAGCTGTTTCAGACAGGGAATCTCTTCCAGCAATACCTGGAGATGCTGGGGATTGAACCAGTGGCAGAGCATCATGCTCCAGCACCGGGGGGCAGAGAGCAGGCGGGGTGGGGCTGGTGCACATCCTAGGAGTGGGGTGCACCACCTGTGGGGGCGGGGCGCCCAGCGCAGGGAGGCAGCCGCGATGGCACCCTGCCGGGATTGCGCTGCCAGGGGCAGTGCGCTCCCCCTGTACTCCTCTCCCTTCGCTAGTGGATTGAACTTAGGACCTTTGGCACGCAAAGCAGATGCTCTGCCACTGAGCTACAGCCATTTCCTATAGCTGCCTTGTGCATTCACAGTGATCGAAGGAAGGGATCAAAAACTGCCCTGGAAACATTGCCGGAGAGCTGCATGCAAATCCTTTAAAACAAATCAGCAGGCAAAGATTGCAAAATCCGCAACACTTGTCTTAGACACACTTAAAGAGCATGAAGTCATGTGGTTGCCGTTTTAGTGCTTGGAACCTGAAAGAGAAAACATGTTTAACTACATGCGTGCTCTGCTTCCACTATTCTGACATTTGCTCCTTCTGCACCTTGCAACAAGTTTTCCACTCTTTTTTTATTTATTTTAAAATAGCTTTATTTAATTTCAGACTTCTAAAATACAACCATATCAAATCAACCAATAGAAACAAATAAACAAACAAACAAACCCCCTAAGAAACATATAATCTAGACATTATAATCCACAAAAAATAATATTTGAAAAAACAAAACACACAGAAAAAAGCAAAGAATTATAAATAACAATTAAAAATTGACATCCAATTGTCTGTATATTGCTTCCCTTAATAATGAAACAAAACTTGCTATACCTTATACAATGATTGAAAAATATATAACTAAATAAATAGCTCACATTTTCATATAAATCTCCCCACATATATCTCAATCTAAGCAAATCACCAAATCCGTTCTTTGAAACATATGCAAACAAAGATCTAAGGCTGAGTGGAAATATGTGGAAGACTATCTGAAAAAAGAAGGTATAAGAACAAGTTTTCCACTCTGCGTTCTTTTGAACAATGCATTTTCTGCATTGTTCTACACTTACCAGATACATTCTTTTTTCCCCCTTCCTCTTTTTTATAAGATTTTATTAAGACTTTTCATAATACAATAAAAAACAAAATAAGAAGGAAGGAAGGAAGGAAGGAAGGAAGGAAGGAAGGAAGGAAGGAAGGAAGGAAAAGTCCTCTCTCACAGGTAGATCTTAACCCTTGTCTCACACAGACGGGGGTGGACCCTCCCAGTTCTCACCTGAGAGCTTCCCTTTCTTCTCCCAGCCTCCAGCCCTGTTAGATCTCCCCTTCCCTGCCTCTCCCACAAGGTCCTTCACCAACCAGCCATCACCTTCATATGCATGCAAATAATAATAAGAAAAAGTATCAGAGAGATAAAAGTGAGTAAGGAATGAGAAAATAGTAAAGGAATAAAAAAATGAAGGAAGACAAAGAAAAAGAAATTAATATAAAGGACTTCCAATTCTCTGCCTGTTGGTTGTATATATAAGAGTTATTCAAAGAATTCAAAATGTTCAGGGTGCTACCCAACTGTTTCTCCTTCTACTAATATTTTGTACTGCATGGCTGACATTAACACACAGGCAAAAGATGCCATGTATAATAAAACTCCATGGACTTCATTTCTTGTTTTGGCCATCGAATTTAGTTCTTCTAGTGCTCATTTAGTGCCAGGCAAGTAAGCTTCAAAAGGCTTTACACATTCAACACAACCTCCTCATCTGGTTTCATGCATACCATAATGAGAACAACCCATACAGTTTTGTAGTAATTCCCATCGCTTAGGACAGGAACTGAATAGGTGTGACACAGCTTGAATGGTTCTGTGGGGGAAAGGTTTAGCCGCATCATTTCCACATAAGTTGAGTTTGTGACAACCGCAAGGTGAATAAATTGCTGCTGAGCATTGTTCTTGTGTTTTTGCTTGTGCACCATTGTATTTTCCAGCCATATTTGCCCCTGATTGGTCAGTCGTTACCCATTCACAGAAAAGGCAGAGTTCATTCATAAAATAATGTTATTTCATTTAATAGTTGATTTCATTTGCGCCGTAGAATTTAAAACAAAAGAGGGAAGTTTGGGGTTTTAGGGTTACGCCGTGCTTGTGCGTACGGTGTAGGGGAACGGTGAGGCTCATTGTCCAGAATTTAGCTCAAGACCATGGTGGGGACTTGGTACCAGATGGGTCAGTAGTCTGATTCTGCAGAAGGCAGCTTCCTATGTCTGACAGTATTCTCCACTGCTGCCAATGAGCAACATCAACAATGAGCCCTCAACCTCACCAGGGAGCACTAGGTAGCATGAAGGACATTGGAGGTCATACCATATGTGGGTGTGGGATGCTCAGATCTGGTCTGGGCTTGGCTGACCCATCATGCTGACCAACCTCCCTTCTGTCTCCAACTGACCTCTCCATAAACAATATCCCAGTCCCACAACTCACTTTACTGGCCTTTAAAAGGGGGGAAATAGTATTGGTGATGCTGATTTGCCAGTTACTCTGCCTCCCTGTGCCCCACTCTTAGCCAGATGTCAGGGCTGGGTGACATGTGAGTCCCCAGGTGTTGTTCTCCCAGCAGCCTCAACCAGCATGGCCAACCAGCACAATGGAAGTTGTAGTCCAACAACATCTGGAGGGCCATAGGCTCCCCATTTCTGGACTCCTACAACATCTGGTGGGACAGAAGTTCCACATTCTTGCTAAAGGTCTTTCTTCTTCTTTCTAAGTCCCTACAGAACCATACAAAAAAAGTTCTTGATTTCAACTCATCTGATCGAGTTAGATTGCAATGTCAGTAGCCTGCTGGAAAAAAATGGAATAATCAAAGGAAAATGGTGGTTTTCTGGTCCCCAGACAAATAGACACATGGTGAGTGGCAATGCCTTCAAAGCATTTTAACTTCTGGAGTTAATTTCATGCAAACAAATTTTTGAAGATTTTTTTTTTTTAAGTTGGCTTATTTATATTCTGCATTTTACACTTTATTATTTTAATCATAGCTGTTCAGTCAGAGATGTCAAGAGCCATATGCTACCCAGATCAAAAGGTTTTTAATCTCTGTAGGTACCAGAACCTTGAGCGATGGCATTTTGTTAACAGGGAGCTGATGGAGACACTGACAGGCTTTCTAAGTAGTTGGAGGCAGACCGGCTGACGTCATGATGGATGGCAGATCTGCCAAATGATATTCCTGAAGGAGAAAAGATCCTGGGAAGATTGAAAGGGTAACGAGCCCTACTTGCCCTTTTGCTCTCCTTGCTTTTTGTGACGCTTGGCATCAGTCAGAGGGCAGATGGAGCCGACAAAAATATGTCGAGATTAAGCTACTTAAGTGAATATCAGAGTCACAGATGGTGCTAAGTTGATCTCCCTTTCTTACCCCTTACCACCACCTCCCCCTGAAGTATAACTTTACAATCTTCCATACTTTGCTGGAGGCGCTGTTCAGAGCCAGACCAAACTTTTGACAGTCTCCAGAGATTATTTGTCTAAAGAAAGGGAGAGATGCTATGCGATATGTGTGAGAGACCTAGCAGGATCAGGGCGCAGGTTCATTGTTAGAGTCATATAGGTTTGCCACCTTTGGTTGAGCAAAATAAAGGACAGGTCGGGCAAAATACACGGGGGAGGGGTGCTAAGAATTACTTTGCCTGGTGCAGAAATGACTTCAAAGCAGGTCCATGCAAACTCTCTCTCACTCGCTCTCTGATTCTGAGTCTCTGTCTCCAACCCACCCGGCTCTGCCTGTGCAAAAAATCTCTTTCCCAATCCCCCCCCCCCCCCCGCTCTCCACTGGAAAGACAGACCAGGCACATGCAAACCCCACTCTTTTGCTCTCCTAGTCTGACCCACCCTCTGCCCACACATAAACTCTCTCTCCTGGCTCCTGCAAACCCAGAATAATTACTCCTTTTAATTTGCAGTGAGGTCCTAAGGGAACTGCTGCCCACCAACAGCACCACTCACCCCTGCTCATGCAACAGTTGTTGAAACCCACGATGTAAACTTTCTGACCACCCATCGGGACTGAATGTCAGCAGGTGCTCACCTGCTCCCACTCTTTCCCATGTATCTGTAGAGGCATTATTACTCTGTGTCTGCTCCAGCCCTTTCTTTCCCAGAGCAGCTCTGGGAAAGAGAAGTAGAGAATGCATTCACAGGACTGGTGTGGGAGACACGGAGGAGGAAGAGGAGGAGGAGGAAGAAAAAGGGGCCAGGGGCCTTTTGCAGGGTGTGAGGGGAGATGGAAAGTGTAGCTTTCAAGATCTCTCAGCTCAACAGACCTTGAGAAGAAGACGCAGGTGTGGCGATTGCACACAGGGTCCCCGGATGTTTCACCGTCGATTGATTCCTGTGCCACCATGCTCTCTTCTCTCGCTGCCACCAACCAGGCCCTACCTGGTAAATCTATTGAGTCCAGTCAGGGTTAAATTGTAACATCAAAACTTATGTTTATTTATTACAGAATAACAAGCATGTGGTTTTATAAACGATTGCGGAGAATGTCAAACATGGGTGTCTTTCCAGACCTATACATCCCTCTACCGGCTCTCCATCACTTAACCACCTCTCAGCTATTTACTTGTCTTCTATTCTCCTAACTGGTCTTGACTCAGTTTTCCTGTTACACTAACTTCACCTACCCACACTCTTTCCTAACTCACTCCCACTCCAACCCCAACCAACCTCCCAATTCCAACGCACTCCCACAACTCACTCCCACTCTATCTCAACTGCCAACTAACTGTCACTCTGACTCCACCCCCTCTGGGTTCTGATTGGTAACTTGGTTTAACTATTTCACCTCCAGCACCTTCATGTTACCGTCACAGCAGGTACATGTTTTTGCTGAAGTCCACCAGACAAACTTTTGCAAAATGAATTGTGATTTTCTTGAAATACTGGTCATCAGAATAAATAACCCTGCACTACTATTATTGCTATGTTACATCTCGCAAGCGTAGGCCAAAATAAAAATAAAAATCAGCACCCATTTAGGATTCTAATCTATCCATGCTGTGGTCCTATATAAATGGGTTAGAGGAAAGAGCTAGAATACCACTGGGCATAACTGCTGAGCAGATTAAAAACCTTTGCATCTCATTAGAGAGGGGCTGGTACTTTTAAATTGCTCTCCTTGATTGATAACGGTCCCTAAAGCAGCATCTACTGTGTAATCAAGACTGTGGATAACTTTGTATGTGTTATAAATATTTCAACAATTTCCACATTAACAGGGGCGTTAAATAAAATTTTGCTTGGGTGCCTCAGGTAATGGTTACAAAATAGGAACGCGGATTAAGGATAAATTATGCCAGCGGAAGTTATTCCAGCTTCCTATAGTTTCTGCACATGTATGGGTACACAATTTTTCTCGGCACATTCGCTCTATATCTTAACACTGTTGCCACTAGGGGGCAGAGTATATATGTAATCAGTATGGGGAGGGTGGGGGGAGAAAATTTTGGGATTTATTTATTTATTTATTTGGGCAGGATAATTCAGTCTAATAAGTCAAAGGGGAGAAATGTTTCACAAGCAACTGGTGCCTCTTCTGAACAGTCGATAGAAAGAAACCTCTTTGCTGTTAGGAATCAGGAGCGCACCAGGTGGGAGGCCATGGAAGGCTAAAAGCCTTGAATCATTCTGTGCCACATTTGCACCACACATTTAAAGTGCTATGAATCCAATAAAATTTGACTATAGGGTGCGGCACTCATCTCCACTTTCAGGCTGAGGGAACTGTCATTTGTCCACAGACAGCTTTCCGGGTCATGTTCCCTTCTGGCGCAAGGGAACACTGTGGCAGAAACCAGAGTGAATGGAAACGCCGTTTAGCTTCCTGCTGCAGCGGTACCTATTTATCTACTCGCACTGGTGTGCTTTCAAACTGCTAGGTTGGCAGGAGCTGGGACAAAGTGACGGGAGCTCATCCTATCGTGAGGATTCGAACTGCTGACCTTACGATCAGCAAGCTCAAGAGACTCGGTGGTTTAGACCACAATGCCACCCGTGTCCCTAGCAGCTATCATTGTAAAACACACATACACTCTGTAAAGACTGGTTCTGTTCCACTTTGGGTAACCTATGGAAACTCTGACTGAGTGGGTCACCCTGATAGTGTGGAAAGGATCTAGTCAAGCTCTGAAGTATGTGTAATCATTTATTTATTTATTTGCTGTTTACTGCTTGTGTTTCCTTTATGTTGCAGCCTGATTTTTAAAGGGTTTTCATATATGCCATGCAATGTAATGTAATACTGATGCAGTGCAATTGATCTGCACAGGACTTTTCACTGAATATCGTGCCAGGCTGAAGCACAGCCCATGTATTCTATGGGCATATTTGAGGATGGGCAGAAGCCGGGTTTTATCACCCTTAAAACAGTACCAGTTACGGTTATTTCTGTTTACTAGACCAAAGTCACGGCGGGTGGAGGAGAGCATCCTTTCCTTTCCGTGAATCATTTACAGCCACAACATGGAATTTAATGTATAAGGAGGTTTTGCTACATCTCCCCCATGATGTCTCTCCAAATGTAAACCCCTGCTCCGTAAGGATTTGATATAATTGCTTTTGTGAGAGATGTTAGCATTACATCCTGGTCCGGCAGATAAGATGTTTTAAAAACATGCCAGCTTTTCGTTTAAGGCTTTGCTGAAATTACTGTAATAAACTTGTTTCCGTGTGGCTGGAGAGAGCTTATCAGAAGTGGGGGGGCAGGGGAGAAGCTGTTGCTATAAATGTGAATGCTTAGCAAAGGCGATTAGAGCTATATCTGTGACCTCCCATTCCAGCACCTGTGACCCCTATCAAGCTCCATCTATTTGTGAGGCTATTCCTGACAGGCAGCTCCACGGTGGAATCGATTGGTTCAGCATTTACGGGTATGGCTTTTAATAACATTTCAGGGTTTATGAAAGCAAGGGCTGGGTGGTTTCTGCCGATGCCATGGTGTAAACAGGGCAGCTTGAAACCACCTTGGCCTGGGCAGTGTGGGAAAAGCTCCATGTCTGTTTACGGTTTTCATTCTGTGTCACTAGCAAGCTGTTGTGGAGAAAGGTGACACCCATTGAGCAAATTCTGCATTAAGAGCTGAAGAGTTTGGAGCTGTGTCAACCAAGCGGAAATGCATATTGGATTGGAGAGGTGGCTGTGGAAGGTGGAGTCATTTAGCAAGACTGAACAAGCCAGTCTTCCATTTCAAGAGAGGAGAGGTGGCTAGAACTTGTGGAGATCTGAAGAAGCTGAATGGTGGAAGTTTCAGTCAGGGCAGATCAAAGAAAGTACTCCTCCATGTGGTGCATGCACCTCCACATTCAGAGGCCATTTGCTTCAGAATGCCAGAAGCTGACAGCCGCAGGAGGGAAGTGTGGTTTAGTGCTTAGGTCCTGCTTGATGGCTTCCCACAGGCATCTGGGTGGCCAGGAGATGAGAACAGGATGCTGGACTAGATGGGCCATTGACCTGATCCAGCAAGCTTATACTTTGCTTATTCCACTGGAATGCAAGAAGATAATCCATATGCACAATGAAGTATACATGAGTCTCCCAGTGATGAGCAGAGACAACTGCCTTACACCAAGTCAATGCATCTATCTCAATACCATCAACAATGACTGGTGATATTCTGGGAATGTTGTATATACTAGGAAAGGATATATTGATTTAATAGTATCCTTCCTAATTCACGCTTGTGAGTCAGCAGCAGAGCACATTCCCCAATATATAGCAGGAAACTAGTTGGTAGATTCGTTTGAATCTCTTTACTTAAGCAATCCAATCTGGCTTTGTCCAGATTGGGTTCTGTTCCTGGTAAGTCCCCCTTTATCCCTCCTAAAAAGAATAAAGACAAAAGAAGCTGATTTTAAAAGTAATAAGAAGTTTACTCACATTCAGTTCACAGTATGATCCCTGAAGGCAGGCTTACATCCTTGTAAGGAAGGGCCCATGTGCTGCTGGCAGAGAGCCAGCAGTGCAGTCCAAGAGAAGAAATGCCAGACCAGGTGTGACAGGAAGTCCTCCTGGGTGTGGAGTAACCCCCCCTCCCACATGTGCACTCTGGGCAAACAGGAAGTGTTGTACTTGACTGCTTATGTTACATCCCACAGGTATTTCTCAAGGGTTTGAGATAGAGAGTCTCTTTCAGAATGACCTGGAGATGCTGTGGATTGAACAAGAGAACCTCTTCATGCAAAAGAGACACTCCACCACTGAATGACAGTGGCTTTTCCTAGGGGGGATTAGATAGCACAAAGTCTAGATAGGGCCTGGAAATTGGCGTGCAAGGAAGTGAAGTGGAGTCTATGAACTGGATTCCTGATATAGAGGAACACCATTGGTCACTATGACTAGACGGGCTCCGACATACAGTTCCTAATGGTTTTGCATACACACTGCCTAGTTTCAGTAATACTCTAGCATCAAATGGTCCCAGACCACAGAAAATTAGGCTTCAGAAGGGAATGTGTTTTAACAGAGCAATCCTGCAATATGTTTAATCAGAAGTAAGTGTCATTGGGTTCAATGGGCCTTTCTCCCAGTTGGTTATAGCTTTTGCAGCCTAATTTGGAAAAACCGACCATAAATGTTTTATTTCCCTTACTTCAAAGTGTGTATTATAACTATAAACTATAAATTTAAAACATTTTTATTAACCTTAATACTGACTTTATATTACTTACTCTTTGTCTCTCAATTTTTCTTATATTTCAAGTACATGCTCTAAAATAAGAACCGAAAAGACGATTATAGTTCTTGTAATAGCTATAATTATAGCATAATTATTTCTGATGGACTTCTACAGTATAATATGATTCATTAATTTTCTGTAATGTGATGACTTAAAGAAATGAATATATTCAAACATGATACCAAAGGCTGTTAATTAGATTTGAATTTTCTCCCGCTTTTTATTTAGTGCACTGGAAATTGAAAACAATACCCGTGCCTAATATTTATATTGTTTGCAATTCATTCATGACTTAATAATGGATTGCATCTTTCTTGGCAATTAAAACAATTAACTGAAAATACATATGGGCCAAGAGAGAAGGCTATTTTTAAAAAAGTAATTGATGATGCCCAGGAAAGAAAAAAGGGAATTCTTGAGCTGGGCCTTCTCGGAGGGCCTTCTCGGTGGTGGTGCCTTCCCTGTGCAACACCCTCCCTTCAAATATCAAGGAGATAAAGAACTACACAACTTTTAAAAAACACCTGAAGGCAGTCCTGTATTGGGAAGTTTTTAATGCTTGATGCTTTATTATGTTTTTACAGTATATATGCTGTAAGCCGCCAAGAGTGGCTGGGGAAATCCAACCAGATGGGTGGGGTATAAATAAAATAATAATGATGATGATGATGATGATGATGATGATGATAATAATAATAATAATAATAATAATAATAATAATAAAAACAACTGTTGTTGTTTTTGCTGCATTTGCAGCACTGAAATGACCTCCCCAGAGAGCAAGCCTGAGCAGTGTGTATGGAGGTCCTGGCCTGCCCCGATGAAAAGACCTGATTCTTGGCCTCACTGATATGGTCCAAAGGAAAGCAGAACAATACATTTGGCACCAGCTTGGCTGCAAGAGTTCCTTGTTGTTGTTGTTGTTGTTGTTGTTGTTGTTGCTGCTGCTGCTGCTGCTGTTGTTCAGTCGTTCAGTCATGTCCGACTCTTCGTGACCCCATGGACCAGGACATGCCAGGCACCCCTGTCTTCCACTGCCTCCCAGTTTGGCCAAACTCATGCTAGTCGCTTCAAGAACACTGTCCAACCATCTCATCCTCTGTCGTCCCCTTCTCCTTGGGTAAGGAGTTCCTTACCCATCTTTTAAGGGTCTACAGGATTGCAGCCTTCACCAATGCACTGACTCTTACTTTTTTAGCTTTAACGGGGCAAATCAGCCTGCACATTTATGTGATTCAAGTTGATTATTTGTACATGGCATTGGAAAAGATTTGATGTAGGGATTAAGCAAATTAGCAATGCTCCTGATATAGAACTTGAAAAACAGATTGAAAATTATGATATGTCCCTTTGAGACCAAAGGCACTTTGTATAAATATATTATGTATCTGACAGCTAAGGGTAATTTTTCTCCCAGATTCTTTAGTTTCTGCAGTGGCATTACTTTCTTATTAAGGGAACAAAAAGAGCCATCTTTTATTTCTACGTAGAATATGCTGGAATACGGCATTGTGATAAATGGGCCTAGCAAAAGAGACCCAGAATTTAACTCGGTATAAAGAGAACCCAGTTTTGCCCAGGCCAGTTTTGTGCAGGTAAGTAAGTGCCAATTACCAGCCAACAATTGATACTTACTGGTTTACATGTTGTTGTTGTTGTTGTTGTTTAGTCGTGTCCGACTCTTTGTGACCCCATGGACCAGAGCACGCCAGGCACTCCTGTCTTCCACTGCCTCCCGCAGTTTGGTCAGACTCATGTTGGTAGCTTCGAGAACACTGTCCAACCATCTCATCCTCTGTCGTCCCCTTCTCCTTGTGCCCTCAATCTTTCACAACATCAGGGTCTTTTCCAGGGAGTCTTCTCCTCTCGTGAGGTGACCAAAGTATTGGAGCCTCAGCTTCAGGATCTGTCCTTCCAGTGAGCACTCAGGCCTGATTTCCTTCAGAATGGATAAGTTGGATCTTTTTGCAGTCCACGGGACTCTCAAGAGTCTCCTCCAGCACCATAATTCAAAAGCATCAGTTCTTTGGCGATCAGCCTTCTTTATGGTCCAGCTCTCACTTCCATACATTACTACTGGGAAAACCCGCACTTACAATATATGTAAATATGGCACTGAGGCCACATCCACACAATGCATTTGAACACTGTCTTACCATATTAACAGCCATGGCTTCCCCACAAAGAATCCTGGGAAGTACCCCTATTTCCCTCAAAGAGCTACAATTTCCACAGCAAATGCTCCTCCCAGGAAACTCCGGGAATCATACCTCTGTAGTGGGAATAGAGGTCTGCTAACAACTCAAAGTTCCCTGGGATTAAGCTGGGATTGTTTGGGGGAAGACATGACTGATAAAGTGATATAGTGCTTTAAATATATGGTGCGGATATGACCTGAAATCGTTCTTCTTTACTCATTTAGTCAGGTCCTGGAACAGTCTGGAAGTTTCCTTTGTTAGACTTCCATTTATTACCAAATCTTTGAACAACACTGAGAACTTTCATAAGTTCCTTAATTCATCCTGAGTCCCTGTGACACAAGCACCACCCATAATAATGGGAATCAGATAAAGCAAACAAATAATTAAGCAGACAAAACAGGAAAGTGAGTCATTTCAAGAGATAAATTTCAGATGGAAATTTCAGAGTCTGTTTCCCATGCCTGCTAATATTTCTGTGAAGGTGCTCTCATTATCTCTCGGGGGAGGGGAAACCGCGAGTTACATTTAAATGGATTTTATTTCAAAAGTAAGATGCTTCATGGAAAGAGAATGCAATTTGATCATTTCAAACAAGCACTCCAGATAACTCTCTCAAAAGCTACAGATAATGAGGTTTTAAAATGTTTATCTTTTCATGACATGATGTTAATTTTAATTTTTGAAGACAATTAAATTAACTCCGTAAAAATATCCTGTGCTGCAGGAATTACAATAGGACGAGTTCCTAAATGGTACGCTATTTTGTGACAAATGGCTGATGGCTATCAAAGTAGACAGAGCAGATGGGTTTATTAGGATGGGGGAAGTGTAACTCTCTCAAGAAGCGAGTGTAGGATTTCCCCTCTTGCTTGCAGGCTTTGCTCTGCCCACCTGACCTTCATTCCTCTACTGACACACCTATCTGATTCAAAACCCAATATAGAGTTTCACCTCTCTATTCCCCTTGCTGCATTTACTGTATTTTCAATTTTTTTCTTCTTCCCAAGTACAGTGGTAGCTTGGTTTAAGAACAGCTTACTTTATGAACAACTTGGATTAAGAATGCTGCAAGGTACCACTGTACCTGGGAAGTTTATCTGCTTCAACATTTATTTGAAACAAAATAAAAAATTAACAAAATCCTTCCAGTAGCACCTTAGAGACCACACCTGTCAGCCAATCACCCATTCCTACCACCCTTCTGAGTAATACCCCTCCCCACCCGCTCACTATATATAAAGGTCTGTTTCAGTGTATCTGAAGAAGTGTGCATGCACACGAAAGCTCATACCAAGAACAAACTTAGTTGGTCTCTAAGGTGCTACTGGAAGAATTTTTTTTAAAAAATTTGTTTCGACTACGGCAGACCACACGGCTACCTACCTGTAACTAAAACATTTATTTGGTGTTATATTTTTATATGTCTTTTTAAATAATAATAATATTAATTACAAATACACAGATTTTACAAAGATGTACATCTATGATAAAGACCACAATATGTAAGATTGTACAAACTTTCTCTTTTAAAATAAAATTTTGCTTACACCCATTTATACCAATCTAACAAAGGTGAAAACAAAACAAAATAAAAAATTCCTTCCAGTAGCACCTTAGAGACCAACTAAGTTTGTTCTTGGTATGAGCTTTCGTGTGCATGCACACTTCTTCAGATACACTGAAACGGAAGTCACCATACCATTATATATAGTGAGAGAGTGGAGAGGGGTATTACTCAGAAGGTTGGTGGGAATGGATGATCAGCTGATAGGTGTGGAAAACCTGTTGACGTTAATGACTGCAATTTTTACAGGGTCTTACAGGGAAAGGCAAGGGGTGAGATGGCTAAAGATAGCTTTGTCATGTATAATGAGGTAAGAATCCAATGTCTTTATTCAGACCAGGTTTCTCCATGGTTTTAAGTTTGGTGATTAGTTGCAATTCAGCCACTTCTCTTTCCAGTCTAACAAAGGTGAAGCTTTTTTTAACACACACACACACACACACACACACACACACACTGAACTTGAAGCTCTGTGCAAGAGGGAGTGGGAAATAAGTGACTTTGTGATCAAGGACCAGCCAACCAGCTGTCTGTACAGTCAGACAGGGTGATGGGAAATGGCTAGGTAATTGTCACAAGGGCCAGCCAATTAGCATGCTGCCAGCCTGACGTCTCCTGGAAACAGAAAGAGACAGTTGCTCCTGGGCTCATTTGAGTCGGTATGCCTTTCCCCAACCCCGAAGTGACATGATAAATGTTTATTAAATTATGCCAGGCATGGAGAAAGTGGGTAGAATAAAGATTTCCTTCTCCCTCTCCATAACACCAGAAACGGACCTTAGGGCAGGTTAACAACAACAACAACAACAACAACAACAACAACAACAACAACAACAACAACGGGAGAAGGTGCCTCCTGATTCTACCTTGAAAATTCCTCACCCCCAGCTAGGAATATATTTACAGGAGGGAATCAACAGGCAAGGGAAAGCCTTAAGCCCCCTCCCTATTTTCTATTTCTTCCCTGCAAGTCCCCCCAGCCCAGCCCACTCCATCATGCATTTGCTTTACAAGGGAAACATGTAGCTGAGAACACTCTACTCCTTTCTCAAAGTGAAGATCAGCTCTAAGAATCTTCATGCAGGCGCCTCCAATCAACTCAAGTAGCTTCGCTTCCATCCCCCCCCCCCCAGGCTGACATATCAGAGAGCCTCCTCAATTTGTTAATCCCACTTCATTGACTTTGTAAGTACAATTGCCCGGCCGCATGTTTTTCTTCTGAAATGTAGCTGTAAGCAGGATTTGTGCTGTTGTTCAGGCAATATCTCTTTGGACAGGAGAGGCAGCTGTGTAACAGAGATGTCTTTAAGCAGCTTCTGGGTTGTGCATTCCCTATCAGCGCACCACCTTGCTTGCAGCAATGTGTGTGTGTGTGTGTGTGTGTGTGTGTGTGTGTGTGTGTATCTCGCTTCATTGTCTCAGTTCCGAATTGCATGTTTCATTGGAGGTTTGTGATTGCAACTACCCACGTAATGTTCTTCTTCGGGAAGCAGCTATGGGGCTAAAGGGATCTGTATCATTTGAATCCAGTGCAGGCTGGTCCATTAAGGCAAGTGAGTCACTGTTCCACTATCCTCAGTCTGCCTTCAACCAGCCCTCACCTGCCTGCCTTCATAATAATAATAATAATAATAATAATAATAATAATAATAATACGGTGGGGGTTATTGTTACTATGTTACTATGTTATGCATTTTTGTGTTTTTATATTGTAAACCACCTTGTGATCCTCAGACGAAGAGTGGTTTAGAAACATCATCATCATCATCAAGTTTTCCTTATTCAGGGGATGGCACCGCCTTTTAGCTTCCTCCTCATTAGTCACAATGGTTGTCCTTGAAGAACTCAGTGGTGCCAAGGATGGAGACATAAAGGAGAATTTGTTGGCTCCACCTATCATTGCTCCCCTCAGGTATGGTGAAATCTATCATAGTTTTGAGTCTATCTCAGGGGTCAGCAAGGCTTACCAGGCATGGGCCGGAACACTCCCGCAGAGAGTGGGCCGGGCTGGTGCAGCGCGACGCTGGAAATTGCGTCTGCACATATCCCCGGTGCCGAAAATTGCTTCTGTGCATGCCCAGATGCCGAAAAATGCGCCTGCACAGAAGTGATTTTTGGCATCTGGGCATGCACAGAAGCTATTTCCGGTGCCACGGACATGCGCAGACATGATTTCCAGCACCTGTGCATGCGCAGAAGTGATTTCCAGAGCCACGGAGTGTTGGTTTAGCACAGCACGCAGGGACTTGCTGAGCGGGCAGCTCAGTTTGGGGGCAGCTCATGGGTCGCAGGTTGGGGACCCCTAGTCTATCCTGTTGTTGGTGTTGAGGTAAGATTTCACAGGTGATCCCACCTGATTATCTTCCGCATGTGGAATGCAGCAGATCTTGTCCTTTGCTTCAGGCAGCAAAAGATCTTGAGCTTGCTATGACTAACATTTATTGTGGCATAAGTTTTCAGGGACTGCAGCAGGGGTGGGGGACCTGCGGCCTGCCAGATGTTGTTGGATGGACTCCAACTCCCATCAGCCCCTGCCAGAATGGCCGGTGATCAGGGACAATTCTAGTTGTAGACTAGCAACATCTGCAGGACCACAAGTTAGCCACATCTGGGCTAGAGCAAGGGTGACTAACCTCTGGCCCTCCAGGTTTGTTGAACATAAACTCTAGCCATATAGTCAATGATGGCTGGGGGGGGGTTGTCTAGCAACATCTGGAAGATCAAAAGTTAGCCACTTCTGGACTAGGGGTACTTCAGCAGAGGTATATAGTTTTATCCTCAGTTGCCAATGATAGGCACAAATAGAGAAACAACAGCAGGCCCCCAAACCATGATATGTATGAAATACAGCGAGTGACATTTCCATGCGAGTGTATACAAGAGAGACGCATGGTGGCCATTTTGCAATAGCAGTAGCTTTGCTATTCTCAGAGCTTTGCTATGCCAATTTAACACTCTGCTCTAACGCTCTGAATGAATTTATAAGGAAAAATTTGTAAAGAGAAAAGAAACCTTGCGTGAAGTGCTAAATCCTAAGGTAGGAACTCCTGGTCCCAGCGGAGCTATAAAGGTGTAATTTCATCAAACCAACAATCACATAACCTCTTGGCCTAATTGTTTCTAAAAACAACTCCTTAGACACATGGGAAAATTGATTTCTTCCCAGGCCTTTATATATAGGGCGCGTTTTCTAATGAAGATTAACTGCAACGGGTTTCTCAGGTTAATATCCGAAGCTAGCAGAAGCCGGCTGGGAGGGGAAGCGCCTGGCGGTTAATTTCTGTATCTAGAGGCTCCCATGTTGCAGGTTTCATGTTCATACAGCTGAACAGCCCCAGATAATCTAATGCTTCTTTAAACATTCATGCAAAGTGTTAGCAATAATGACATCCTTGCAGTCAAGCTGATAACACATAACCCTCCCGCCAAGCTTGCCCTGGGGGTCTTTTGTATTAACTTCTCTAAACATCCAGATGAAAAGAAGAAATTCATTATTCAGGCAACAGAAGCAATGAGGCCCATTCTCAGCCTACTAGGCTTGCCACCCCATGTACCTTCACGGAAAATTAAGTCCCGTTGAGCTCAGTGGGTCTTCTGAATAAACATGATTGGGATCCCGCCATACTTCAGAACAGAATGCATGGGCTGTGTATCTGTTTTAACGAAATCCGCTTCCTTAGGTAGCATTTGGGCTTGACCCATTAAAGACACTCCTTAATTTGTAAAAACAACAATGAATCGTGTGACACCTTAAGGCAAGGGTCACCAGCCTTTGGTTGGACATGCAGCAGCAGGAATAGTTCATCTTGCAATTTGTATCACTAAGTCAGCTAACTGAGAGGGGTGATGGTGGTGGAGGTGTTATGGATGCTTAGTAACCAGGAAGAGTGGTGTGATCTCTACCAAGGTAGTGTGTGACCTGATTGGCTGTGTAGCTCTGAGGGACTTTTTCCCTTTGTAAGTTTTGGTTGAATGCCTCCCTGCTACGTACAAGGCCTGAAATAAGAAAGGCAACCATTTTTGTTCATTTCTTCTCATTTTATACACTGTTTTTGTTCAGTTTCCACCGGAAAGTGCTAACAGGATTTCTCTTCTCTCTGGACTCCATCTTTATCAAATGACTTTGCTTCACCTTTGGGGGGCAATGGGCAGTTTTAGGATTATTGAGAGGTTGTTGTGGGTGCCAGTCACTGCAGGTGTGTGTGTGTGTGTGTCACATAGCACAGAATAGCTGCCGCATCTAAAAGAGCAGAAGAAGAGAGAGAAACACAAAATGGTGTGTGCATCCCTCCATCATCCCCCGCCCCATCAATGGGGAGGGGGAAGGCCCCTGCCTCAGACACCACCATACTTGCTTAGAGAGAAGCTCTTCGTACTTCCCCTCTGTTCAGAATAGAAGGCAGGAAAGTGTCCAATCCTAGCATCCAGTAACACATGAGCGTAAACAAGGGTGACCAGGAGATGCCAATGCAAGCAGTGGTGTGCACACTGATGACTGTGGGCCTGTTGACAACCCCTCCCTTGAATACTAGCACATTTGTTATGTCATAAGCTTTCCTGGACTACAGTCCATACCACCATGAAAACTTACGCCATAATAAATATGCTAGTTTTTGAAGTGCCACAGGATTCTCTGTTATTTATGCTCCAATAGACTGACATGGCTGCCCCTCTGGAAATCCTTAATTGGTGCCTATTCTTCAAGCAGGGTCTCCTTCCGTCCTTCCAGGCGCAAACAATTCTCACAGCAAAATAAAGCCCCTGTAAATCAATAAGCAAAAAATACTCTTCTGACAGATATGTGATCCATTTACTTTTTTAATGTCTTTTCACCACAGCATAACGACTTCAAGGATGACAGCATACAAATAACAAGCCTGCTATTAATTAGGGGGAAAGTGCTGTAAAACTAAAGGAGTCTTGCTTAAATTTGTTTTTGTTTTTTAATTAAAAAAGGACAGTAACAGAGAAATGGGCAATCTATGACGGCCGTACAAACTCGAGAAAAGATGGACAAGGGAATAAACGCTGCTGCCAACCATTGAGAGGAAGTAGCACATAAACCAATAAGGTAAAATACAAAGCAAAGGAAAAGACGGTGCAGCCCCAAGACATCAGTATTTCCAATAAAACCATGTTTTATGGGGATCTAAAATTGCTTAAATTGTTTTGACTATACACGTTTGTTGGGCAGCTTCATATACCGGTATCTTAGAGCAATGCAGAGAGTGCTTCTGGGTGGCTGTTTATTGCAGAATTATAGAATCATAGAATCATCGAGTTGGAAGAGACCACAAAGGCCATCCAGTCCAACCCCCTGCCAAGCAGGAAACACCATCAAAGCATTCCTGACAGATGGCTGTCAAGCCTCTGCATAAAGACCTCCAAAGAAGGAGACTCCACCACACTCCTTGGCAGCAAATTCCACTGTCGAACAGCTCTTACTGTCAGGAAGTTCTTCCTAATGTTTAGGTGGAATCTTCTTTCTTGTAGTTTGAATCCATTGCTCTGTGTCCGCTTCTCTGGAGCAGCAGAAAACAACCTTTCACCCTCCTCTATATAAATTGATGTGCAGCATCCACATGACATCATCTTCATCAAAATGCCATCCCGTGCTATTTTCCCATTTCATCTGGATTTACTGTTTCTACAAGGGAGGGGGATGGGTAGGAAATAGTAAATCTGAATTAAATGGGGAAGTAATACAGTGTTTGGATGAGGGGGACAAAGTGTGGACTCTCTGCAAAACTTTCGTGCATGAGCACCAAAGACCCCTCAATAAGCTACCTTGAGGAAGCACTAAGATACACCACTTCATTTGCTTGATCTTCTTGATTTCCTATGCCTTTCTGTCTTTGAATCACCACTCGCTGCCAAGGAGTGCTTCCTAAAGTTTCTTGACTCCCCAGTGTCGATTTTCTGATATTTGTTGTTGTTGTTGTTGTTGTTGTTGTTGTTGTTGTTGTTGTTGTTGTTACAATATGGCTAACACCCCCCCAACCCTTATTCTCCTCCCATTATATCTGCCATTCATTATATCTGTCACTTCTGTCCCTTGTGTTTTGGAAGCCAAGCAAAACCCCTTTCTTTTACCCTGGCCATCCAATCCCCATCAGCAAGCTGATTTAGAGGCCTTAGGAAGTGATGTGAATGCTCCTCTGAGGGCAAAGAGGTAGATACAGTGGTACCTCCGGTTATGAACTCAATCCGTTCCGGAGGTCCGTTTGTAACCGGAAACCACTCGTTAACATGAGGCGCGCTTTTGCTAATGGCGCCTCCTGCTGTTGCTGTGCCGCCGAGCACAACTTCCGCTCACATCCCGGGGCAAAGGTCACAACAAGGGGCATCTACTTCTGGGTTAGCGGAGCGCATAACCCGAAGGATTCGTAAGGGGGACGGTATGTAATATGAGGCCAGAAGTCTCTCCCCCCCCCCCAACATACATCTGCAGAAAGCTCATGGGACTGACTGTTAAACCACTGTCACTCTGTGAGGGAAATAGGGGTCTCCTAACAACTTTCAGCACCTGTAACAAGCTACAATCCCCAGAGCTTTGGGGTGGGAGGGGGCCACAGCTGTTTACAAGGGAAAGGTGGGGATGTGGGCTGTCTCTCTCTCTCTCTCTCTCTCTCTCTCTCTCTCTCTCTCTCTGTGTGTGTGTGTGTGTGTGTGTATATATTAATTTCCAATTTTATCTTGAACTTCCTTTGTAATAATTGAAATATTTTGTAGGTTTATGCATAGGAGGGATGTTAGTATTTGCATGCTATTGTCCAGTGTAAAGTCTCCCCACCACCACCTTTAAAATGAAATAAATAAATATCAGCTCTTCAGCACGAGATCCGTTAACTAGAGCTGTGAGGGACCTGAACCTGGGACCCTCTGCATTCAAAGCACGTACTGTGCAGCTGAGCTATGGTCCCTTCCCATCAACACATTCAGCATTCTGAGTCATCAATATGTGAGCCATCTTCTCCTCTGACCTGGCAGCTGCCTTTAGTACTATCAATCATTGAACTCCCTTCTCCGCCTTATGCTTCCATTACATCTTCTCTTTGTTTTATAACTGCTTTTTAGTGCCTCTTCATTACTCTCTGAAGGGATCCTGCACTGGCTCAGTCCTTCATCCAGCGCTTTCCTCACTTTCCTTTGCTTGTCCTGTTTTTCTGGAGCTGGAGACTAGAGAGGATGTGGTAGAGATTACCAGACCCTTGCCCCAAACCAGGCCAAGCAAGGCAGTTGCAGGACAAAGCAAGGGTTAATACCAAGGAGCAAAGCCAGAAGAAGACAAGACCCAAATTAAGAACTAAGAGGCAAAGGCAGGGCAGATGTTAAGAACAACGAGCAAAACCAGAAGCCAAGGAACATTCCAGAGCCAGGAAGACAACAGCACAACCTAAGCAGGCATAGGCCTTCATGTCCAGGAGGGTACAGTGGACAGTTTATGTGGATACAGCCAACCTAGACCTTAGAGTATCAGAGACCAACCTTCCATCCCTCAATTCTGTGACTCACCCCACACAGATCCAAAAGTTCCATGTCTGAATGCCAGTATTTTCTGATGTGGCCTGTGTTCCCAACAATTATCACACCGAAAGAGGCAAGACACTAGAATCATAGAATCACAGAGACCACAAGGGCCATCCAGTCCAACCTCCTGCCAAGCAGGAAACACCATCAATACATTCCTGACAGATGGCTGTCAAGCCTCTGCTTAAAGACCTCCAAAGAAGAAGACTCCACCACACTCCTTGGCAGCAAATTCCACTGTCAAACAGCTCTTACTGTCAGGAAGTTCTTCCTAATGTTCAGGTGGAATCTTCTTTCTTGTAGTTTGAATCCATTGCTCCATGTCCGCTTCTCTGGAGCAGCAGAAAACAACCTTTCTCCCTCCTCTATATGACATCCTTTTATATATTTGAACATGGCTATCATGTCACCCCTTAACCTTCTCTTCTCCAGGCTAAACATACCTAGCTCCCTAAGCTGTTCCTCATAAGGCATTGTTTCCAGGCCTTTGACCATTTTGGTTGCCCTCCTCTGGACATGTTCCAGCTTGTCAGTATCCTTCTTGAACTGTGGTGCCCAGAACTAGACACAGTATTCCAGGTGTGGTCTGACCAGAGCAGAATACAGTGGTACTAATACTTCCCTTGATTTAGATGCTATACTCCTATTGATGCAGCCCAGAATTACATTGGCTTTTTTAGCTGCTGCATCACACTGTTGACTCATGTCAAGTTTATGTTCTACCAAGACTCCTAGATCCTTTTCACATGTACTGCTCTCAAGCCAGGTGTCACTGCAGTGGGCACTGCAGGTGGCAGAACTGCGCATCATTCCCCCACCCTTTGAACTCTGGCCTTTGCCACCGAAAGTGGATTGAAGAGTGGTTAATGCCCTGGTGGGTTTTCTTCCTACTATGAATCTACTAATTTATTGGCAGTTATAAACTGAATGTATGAGAAATGCTGATGTTTTTGTCATGAACTCAGCTAAATCTTTGCTTAAGCCAGTTTTCCCCCTCCATTTCAGTTCTGAGAGACTGTGCTGGTCCGCTGACCTTCCAGTTCAGCTTTTTAAAATTGCCCATAAAGAAACTTACCTCCATGTGCTGACACAGTGGGATTTCCCTGTTCACTAGAAATAAATCTACCAAGTTGTATTTAATATTTAAAGCTCTCCCGGGTTGTAACTCCATTGTGCTGGCAGGGGGAAGCTACCACTCAAACGCCTACGCCGATCAATAAAATATTGGGAACAGAATTTATTAGCAGGAGCTTCTTGCCAGTTGCACTTTATGAAGATTTAAACTGGCTCTGATCTCTCCAAAGGCAGTTCTTTCCTTCCTCTGGGTTTAATGACCTCATCACCACTATCAGCAAAAGGGGGAAGCCACTTTATTTATCTGCATTAAACAGAGTAAAGGTAGCTTGGAATAAAAGAGACTTTTAGGCTGCAGTGGAGGGGGAACATAAAACGCCAAATATATTTTAATCACGGTCATTACTGTTATATCTACGACTGCTGCAGTTGTTTGTTTAGAGCGGGGTAAAGGTAAAGATAAAAGGACCCCTGACCGTTAGGTCTAGTCGCGGACGACTCTGGGGTTGCGGCGCTCATCTCGCTTTACTGGCCGAGGGAGCCGGCGTACAGCTTCTGGGTCATGTGGCCAGCATGACTAAGCCGCTTCTGGCGAACCAGAGCAGCACACGGAAACGCCATTTACCTTCCTGCTGGAGCGGTACCTATTTATCTACTTGCACTTTGACGTGCTTTCGAACTGCTAGGTGGGCAGAAGCAGGGACCAAGCAACGGGAGCTCACCCCGTTGTGGGGATTCGAACCGCTGACCTTCTGATTGGCAAGCCCTAGGCTCTGTGGTTTAACCCATAGCGCCACCTGTGTCCACCGCCCACTAATGCATCTTTCTTGATGGTAAAATTTCCTTACCGCCCACAGTGCTCAATGGAAGGAGGATTCAGCTTGTGCCATAGAACCCCCTACTGCCCACCTAGAATACTGAAACGCCCACTAGTGGGTGGTAGGGACCAGGTTGACAACCCCTGATTTAGAACCTGCTACAATATGCTCCCAGCTTTATGTAAAATGGAAATGATCTTGTTCCCTCCCAGTAGGCTTACAATCAATGACTGTGAGCATCTTTTCAGAACATTGGTGGTGTTAATACAGAGCAGTTGTTGTTGTTGCTGCTGCCCATGTTTCCTGAGGTCAGGTCTCTGTGATAACTAGGGATGGGGAAGGAATTCGGTTCATTTTGCTTTTAAAGGTGAATGTATGAAATTTGCTCTTTCCTAAACAATACATGAATTGGAACACGGCCACCGCTCAAAATTCAGACAACACAGTTCTCCAGCCAAGTAATGTGTACCAAAATGCATATACCCCTAATATGCACATATTAGGGGAAAGTGCATAAAACGTGCACATTAGGGGGAATTGCTTTGCCGAAATAGTTATATTAGGCAAAGATGCATGCAAACGTGTATCTTAGGATAAATTCATGCAAAAAAAAAGCTGATCAATTTTCTTAGGGACTTTTTTTAAAGCATCAACAGATGTGCAAATGTAAAGAACAGAATGTACGAGTAGAAAAATGAGTACCGGGGTGGGGTGGGGGTGGGGGAAACCACCTGGCATATTTGCTCATCCCTAGTGGGAACACATGTCTTAGTTGCATCTAAATGGGCTTATTGCATTATTTTTCCTTTGGTGGGGGGTGTTGCCCAATCCACTTTATTTGAATGCAGCCCCTGGAATGCTGGGCAAGTTGCAATAGGCTCCCCAGCCAAGAAATAAATGGTGACAAGTTATACTTTCTTCACTGCTATTCCTGGTGCAGTTTGTAATGATTTTCCTTCTTTTTTCTTTTTTTTGTAACAGAAAGAATTGGTGCATAGCTGCTATTCTCTTGAAACACTTCAAAAAGAAGAAGAAATAAAGATTCATCAATAAGTCCTAGTGTATAACACATATACCCTCTCCACTTGTTGTCCAAAAGCACTTGTTTTTCTTTAAATGTTCCTTGGTAGTAGGTCAAGAATATGTGCATATCTGGCAATGTGGCTGTCTACCATTCATCAGCGAGCCCATCGAAAAGAAAACAGCTAACAATAAATGACACCCTGCTTATATACAACAATGTACCATCACTGAAAGAAAGAAATTTTTAAAATCAACTTTTGTTTGAACTATCCACACTTCCCTTCTCCAGTGCATTAAATAATTCTTTCTTTCTTTCTTTCTTTCTTTCTTTCTTTCTTTCTTTCTTTCTTTCTTTCTTTCTTTCTTCCTTCCTTCCTTCCTTCCTTCCTTCCTTCCTTCCTTTCTTTCTTTCTTTTTAAAAAATCTGTTATGAGTGAAACTATTAATTTTTCCTTCTTTCTTTTTTGGCCATGGGTATAGTGCTAGATGCATGCAAGTTACAATACAAGTGGAGTAAAAAAATCCTGCAAGGCAGGGAGCAGGTCCTCCGGGTCTCACAGCCAGATGGTCTTTAGGCTTGTGTCATCAAAGATCTTTATTAAAACATTATGTATACTATCAAGATGGTGTCTCAGGGGTTTCTAAGCATTGATCCTCAGGGTTCAATTTTATCTCCCATCCTGTTTAGCATCTACATGAAACTGCTGGGTGGGGTTATCTGGAGTTTTGGAGCACATTATCAGCAAAATGCTGGTGCCACACAGCTCTATTTCTCCTTTGCATCTGCAGGTGAGGCAGTGGAAGTGCCGGACCAGAGTCTTGCATCGGTAGTGGGCTGGGTGAGAGCCAACAAACTGAAGTCCAATCCAGATAAGACAGAGGCACTGTTAGTGGGTGGTTCCCCAGACCTGATGGGTGGTAGATTGCCTGCTCTTGATGGAGCTACACTTCCTCTGAAGGAGCAAGTTCATAGCTTGAGGGGCTTTCTGGATCCATTGTTTAAGGTTCACGTGACCTCAGTTATGCAGCCAGGGCTGTCTTAAGCATATGCGGTACCAGGGTGCAAAGATCTGCCTGGCGCCCCCCCCCCCCCGGTTGCCCAGTCCCAGGCGCACAGGAGGGTGGAGCCAGCTGGCTGCCTCAGCGTCTCGCTGGCTTGGTTGCCCCCAAACTCGTGGCAGCAGAAGAGCCCATTGCGGCACTCCAACCAACAGGCGGGCTCTTCCCCGGACCCAAACTTTCGGCCTGGTGCCCCTGAGAGCCCGGCTCCCAGGTGCCCTGCACCCCTAGCGCCTATGGGTAAGACAGCCCTGGATGCAGCGTTCCTTCCGTCAGAGACTACTTGGTGTGGCAACTATATCAACTGAACATGCCCAAGCATCAGCACTTGACCTGGAGGAATCAGTGAAAACAGTTTCAAAGGAAAAGGCACCCAAAGTGAGATTTTAATGTGTCTTGAAATTGAAACTTTTAAGAGACTTAGAATTGTAACATCACCTTTCGCAAGATGATTCAAAATGATTTTATGTGCTGAAATATTTTCTTTTGTATTTGAGAAAGGTGATCAAAGATTGTTGCATTACTTGTTATTCCTATTTAAAATACATTTAGCAATTTCAAGTTTTGTGCTTTTCATTTTTCTTATTTTTATTAAATTTTTTATTAAACAACAAAATCACAACACATCATATACATAACTCAATAAAACACATAACGATTTCACAACACAAAAACACACACACTTCTACATACAGCCCATACACAATTTAACAATATTAGAAAAAAAGAATAGTCCTAGAAAGGAACCAAAAGAAAGGGGGAGAATAAAGAGGGAATAGAAGGGAGAAATAAGGGAGAGGGGAAGGGAAGGGGAGAAAAGGAAGAAAGGAAATCTACATTGAAATTACAA
Source organism: Lacerta agilis (assembly GCF_009819535.1). Taxonomy (NCBI): domain Eukaryota; kingdom Metazoa; phylum Chordata; class Lepidosauria; order Squamata; family Lacertidae; genus Lacerta; species Lacerta agilis. The sequence goes on from NC_046314.1 coordinate 96,547,979, forward strand.
CTTACAACATTAATATACAAATAAACAAATTTGACTTCCATTTTTCCTACAAGACATCAGTTTTTGAAAACTGTATTTTTGTGTGTGAATAGTTAGCCTTGCACAGTAGCCTGGGACCAGCACTGCCCTTGTATATGAACATGTGGTCTGTCCATGGTGGCTTTGTCATCCATTTCATTTAGTCTCTCTTGGGTGACAGAAGTATTTGATTTGATGCCCTGTTTGCTGTTCTGAGCCTGATCCATATATTTACTCCTAGGTGTCTGGACAAGCACTCCATCTGCAAGGCTTCCCAATTCATCAAGGCAGGGAAAGCAGAAGAGAGGGAAAGAGTGAAGCAGAGTTTCTCCATCCGATTCTCACTCAGACTTCTGGAATTCTACAGAAGCTATTTTCAGAATATCTATAACAGGGAGATGAATTGCTGCTATGAACAGTGAGCCAGAAAAACCTCCTGATGAGTTAGTCATATGAAAAGTTGAAATATTTATTACATATGTTTATTAAAATTTTACTGGGGAGGATTTTTACTGCTGAGAGCTGGCGAAAGGGGAAATGGTGGAATAATAACATTTTTAGAAATAATAAAAAAATGGCACCCATCTATATTCAGTGCTTTTGTCTGAAGATACTCGGCAGAACAGTGTGCCAGCATACTGTTTTTTTTGGGGGGGGGAATGACATCATGCTCTCATCTCTTTATAGGAGGACTCGGTTGGGCTTTCTGTTGTGCAAGCATGCATAGGATTGCACTGTTAATGTCTACAGGGTAGAAGTTGAAAGGAAGATTTGTGCAAAAGAGTTACAGAAAGGTTGTGGTCCTTGCCTGGGCTGCAGACCATAAGGCAGAAGCAAGGCTGAAGACTGGGCAGCTGGGAGACAGAGCTGTGCCTGATTTCTGTTGGAATCCAAAGCTGTGGCTATGGGAGAAGCAAAAACATATTGGGGGTGTTAATGCTGTGAACCCCTCCATCATAGGCTCAGGTTGTATATATGTGTAAATAAACCATATATCGTAAAGACACCACAATCTCTACCTATCCCCTGGAATCCTGCTTGGAGTCTGGGGTGGTGTGTGAGACAGTATGTTTGCACTCTCTTTTACAATGTCGGGCTCTCTCAGGCTGAATGAGCCAGCAGAGACTCGGCTTATCCTACACCATTTACATACTGAATCAGCCAATGAAATGGCCAGTGGGTGATTCAACTTCCAGCACAAGTCTCTAGAGTGCAGCAGCTCTCCAGGGGTTCAGGCACAATTCTTCCCCAGCCTAACCTTGACTTTCTGTGATCATGGGATTTTCCGTCTTAAACACATGTGCTCATCCACAGACCTGTGGCACATCCCAAAGCATTATCCCCATGATTCTTGAGGGTACTGTGCTGATGCTTTGGGGGAGACATGTGTAAACAATGCCACCTCATTCTGTCGAAAGAGAGACCCTTGGGAATCCTCATTATCTAAGTGGAGGCTGTTTTGACATGATATTGTCACCAAGCCCTGATGTGCAAAGACAACTCTCTTGACCTTGCTTCCTGCTCCCTTCCTCAGCTCAGCCAAATGACAGCATCTGGCCCAGATTCCTCTCCTAATGGGCTCCACAGTTGGGATCTATTTTATGAAGGAGAAACATCGCTAGATAGAAATCTGCAAACAAATAAATGAGAGGCAGGAGCAGCTGCACCCCGGGTCAAATAATGTTTAGGAAATACTGAGCTAATAAATTAGTACGAAGAGAGCAAGCGGTATTCCCAGATGGTAGGAAGCAAATTGAGACAAGCCAGGCTATAATTAGCTAAGTTGTGGTGGGATTTTCTTTAATAACGATGCTATGGCATCTTCTGTTATCGTCAGATATGTGCCTGTTGTTGACTTCTCATAATAGACCCACTACAATCCAAGGAAGGATAATGAACACTTGCTTGGCAATGAATGCCTGGCAAAATAAACAAAGGCTGTATACTCCGGAAAACATTAGCAAGTAGTGGTAGGCAACTTTAGACTGCTGTAGTGAAAGTAACACTCTGCATTACAGGTAAGGATTGGGATAAATTAGATTTGGGGCACATTTTTATATGAAGCACTGAGGTCATACCCACACCATTCATTTAAAGCACTCTTATGCCACTTTAAGAGTCATGGTTTCCCCATATAACTGTGGGAACTGTAGAGTGCTGAGAGTTGTTAGGAAACCCTTAACAAACTACAACGCCCAGGATTTTTCGCAGAACGCAAGGGCTGTTAAAAGTGGTATAAAAGTGCTAGTAAATGGATGGTGTGTCATTGCTATTTTCTTGTTATTTTGCCAGGAGGGAATCTCTATCTCAGATGTCCAAATAACTTGACTAGCCTTTGGGAACTTGACTTGGGGTGGAGGTAGATAATCTGCTCCTCTGACTTGGGCAGCAAAATATGCTGAGTTTGCCTTGCCCTCTCACCGCGGTCTTGATGAACACACATGCCTACCTGTTATGTGTATCAGGACAGAAGATAAAGGTGGGGACTTCCTTCCTCGAGTAATAGGAAAATGGATTTTCATAGGAATGGGTTAAATGGAGATTCCTGCATTGCAGGGGGTTCAATTAGAAGACCTTCAAGGCACCTTCCAACTCTACGATTCTATGGTGCTAAAGCCACATCTAGTTTGGTCCCTAAGGCTACCTAAGTAAGAGCTGGATATTTTTGTTAAGAGAACTGTAATTCCCTCCAATTTGAATTCAATGGCGTTTTCAGCTAAGAGCTGGTCCCTGCTGCTTCCAATAACTTGGACTGAGAAGCAGCCTTGAGAAGAAGAATTGTGCAAAGAGTCACATCATTCACTATCACACAACACTTCTGTGTTGCCCCAGAGGCTAAGAAGCAACCATTACTCCGGTACTTGAGGCCACACATTTTTCAAGGCAAGGAAATGCACAATTTTACGTAGAGGAAATGTCACAGTGCCGCATATAATATTTATTACCTTTAAAAACAAGACATCTATATTGACACTGAGCAAAGTAGGTGAATGCAAATGGAAGTATCCAAATGAATAGAGCGCTTTTTTTAAAAAAAGCCCAAAATAAAATGTGGCAAAGTACTTCCACATGCTGTGCCCATGTCCTTAGTGGCTGTCAGCCTGTTCCAACTTTGTATATTTGCAAGATGGAAGCTCTTTTCAAGTGATCCGATGGATGATCTGGAAGCGACACTTGCTGCAGGAAAGTTGGTAGGTGGCCCCAGCGAGTGCAGGGCTGCAAGACTACAGGGAGATTTGTTTAAGTTACAAAACGGGCTTTCACAAGGCCAAGCAGTATATAAGCATGGTGGTTTGGATCAAATGGTTGCTTGAGCGGAAGGTGAGAGGTCCATTCATGTGAGATCCCTCTGTTTGATTTCAGGTGATTCCCTGCTCTCTCATGTAGGTAGGGATGGGATTCTGGGGAACTTCAAGTGACCCTATGTGCCTATTTAGTCTCCTGTTCAGCCACTGATGATGGGCAACATCAAGGCACTCTCTTCCTGTGGTTCTTTTATCTTGGAGCAGGACTTGGGCCAGACAGACCTTCAAAGAGAGAACTACTGTAAAGCAGGACTGGTGGCCTCCCTGTTTGTGGAGCTATATTGCTCCTTGGGGTCAGTGGATAGAGTTCTCCCATCAGTCATTGGGATTTAGATGACGCCCTTGAAGAACTTCATTCAGAACTCAAGGTCTGCGGTAGGATCACAACCCTAAGCAGATTTCCGGATACATGCATACACACACACGGCTCTCTACAGTTGCTCTGTAATAACAGTGTCAAAGGGTTCCAAACACTGTAGTCTTATCCTTGTTACCTACAGAGGCCAAACAGCACTTAATTTGTGGTAACAAGACCACAGGGGTGGATTTAGGGCTGTGTGGGTGGTGCTGAGTCGAGGGGGCGCCATCTCAAAGCCCAGTAAGTGAGGCTCTTGGGCTTGGGAAGGAGGTGTGTGGCTCTGACAGGATCCTAGAATTTTTCCTCCACCCTCCCAAAGCACTAGTTAGTGCTCTCCGAGCTGAGAGAGCTCTAGGAACCATTGTGCCTCCTTCCCAAAGCTGGGTGCCTTCTTACCTCCCTTTGGATGACAGCACGAGTCCTGCAGAGCACCCTCCAAATTCTGGCCTCGACAGGGAGCCATGGCACTCAAGTCCACCACTGAAGACCACATTCCATTGGTGCTCAGGTTGCCTGGGAAGCCATTTTGAATCTACAAATAATAAATGATGTTTACTGTGGAGATTCAGAACTGTGAACAAAGACTTTTTTAAAAAAGGGGGGGAAGGCACTCTCTCTCTCTCTGTTTGTGTGTGTGTGTATACACATACATACATACATACATACACATAGACACATACACCTTTCATTTTGGTTCCTTTACACCATAAATAGTTTCCATGGGAACATTATTCTCACTTTCCGTGAGACTTCATTTTCCAATGAAATTATAGAAGGCAGTAAAATCCAGTGATTAATGGTTTCATCAAAGCGTGGAGTGTTGCCTGCAATTGGCCCCATATCACTGAGATGAAGCCAAGGTGGTACCAAGCAATCAAGGCAGCAATGGGGGGGGGGTGTCACACATGGAGGCACAGTCTGTGCAAAATCAATTCCACAGAGATGTTAATCTTTTGCTGAAGAGCCAGGATGTCAATCGATCAGGCCTTGGCTTCTATATGGGAGTTACAGCTGCTTGGCAGAATGTCTACAGTTTTTCGGGAGAAGCCTGTCTTGATGGTGGTAAATGGCAGTGTAGAAAGGGGTGGGATTAAGTGTTAGCTGGGCACCGTTTGAAATATCTCTGATCAACCCTTCCAAAATTGTATCAAGGAAGCGCACCTGATGACTAGTTGTTCCAGTAGAGGCAAGGGATGAAATTAATAACTGCTTCTTGAAGTCTAGTGAGAATGACTTAGACATCAAGATGTGAAGATATAAAAGACATGAATCAGTGGAAGGTTTTCAAAGACTTCATGTTAGAAATGATCTTGAATTTTGTAAACCCATGTGTAATAAGGCTGCAAACCTAACCATGTCTACTCAGAAGTCTCATTTAATTACTCCCAGGTAGGGTGATGCTGATGTCATTAGATTTGGGCACCCATTTTTTTGCCAATCCACCACATTATATCATGTTCTGTTCTGTCCCTAAACCTCCAGGAATAACATTTTGGAGGGGAGGAGGAATTTAAGTTGATTGCAGGGAATTAAGGTGAGGAAGGATCAGTGAAAATCAGGAGTTTTGACTTGTGTGAGTGGAAACACATTAAGACAAACCCACCACCCAGTGTCTTAAGATGTGGTTACAGTTGCCTTTTGCTGACACACTATGATGACAAATGCCATCAAAATGTATTCCTGCTGTAATTCCAGATTATACAGGATGTCACCGCTGTTGTTACAGAAAAAAAACTTCCATGTTCTATGATTGTATCACCAAGGTCAACCAAAAGGGATAGGTGTTCCAAAGTGATATCCAGCATCCTTTGATATCTGTGAAATCCAGAGGTAGGCTATTATGTTTCAAAAACAAGAATGAAATAAAATAAACCTATCTTGACCAGCTCTTGAAAGCTTACTCTTTCAAACTAGACTCTTTGGATAAATGGTTGTGTCTGGAAAATAAGATGCCTCTTCTCTTGAATGACAAGGTAAGGAAATTTTCTCCCCAGATGATGATACTATGTACGGGCATTATCTCTTTTTTATTCTAATAAGGTGGTGGTGAAATAAAACGTAGTTACATTTAATATCTCAATCTACTTCAAAAGCTGCAGGGATTCATGAGCTGGCATTTCAAAACTGCGTGGGAACTGTTCTAAAGATGAGAGGTTGCCTGGCACAGGATGGCTTAATGTCCTACACAATCTTTGCAGTTTTTCATGTACATAGTTGAAAAGTGCCATTATCATTTTTATCTGCAGTTGATATTGGATGCCATGCAGCCTGCCATTGCAGCATTCGAATTCTGAAGTGGAATATATTATAGCCTAAATTATGGGGTTAAGAGCCTGGCATCTGCGACATCATTGGCAGGAGAGTGGCAAAGGCAGAAAACTCCCTGCATTTCCCAAGCCTTCGGGCTTTGGAGAAGCCTGCTTCCAACTGCTGAAGCTTTAAAAGATTGGCTAAAATACCCAGACAAATGGTGCCTGGGTTTCCCTCCCTCCCCCCCCCCCGCCCACTGGCTTTGGGCAGGTTTCTGTGGGCGATCTGGAAGAGGTTTGAAGATCTCTGCTGAGGCCGGTTGTTCCAAGCAGAGAAAATTAGCTAATGGACTAACTAATGAACAGAGGCGTACATAGGGTTCCTTGCACCCTTGGCAAAGAGCTATATCAGGACCCCTGCCATGAAAAAAGAAAATCATTTTACCGAATGCCTTTGGGCTGCAGTGCAAGAAGGATGGGAAGCTTCTTCCACGTTTGATCTCGCTGCGACAGTGGCAGGACATTGCCACAAACATTTACACCATACATACCATAGTCTAATAAAATCATAGAATCGTAGAATTGTAGAGTTGGAAGGGAACACGAGAGTAATCTCGTCCAACCCCCTGCAATGCATGAATCTTTTGCCCAAAATGGGGCTCAAACCCACAACCCTGAGATTAAGAGTCTCATGCTCTACCAACCTAGCTTTCCTGGTGATTTTTGTGGCCCTCTGCCAGGACCTGTGCCCCCGACGGGGTTTTTACCAAGTTCAGGTATAGCTCTGTTAATGGATAACCAGACAGAGAAGTACTAATCCCCCCTCCAATTTAATAACTTTCTGTTTCCATCAAGTATGATCACTTTGCTTATATTCCTAGAGGGATAACCAAAGCTAATTATTTGACAACATCAAAGAGTCCCCCATTTGTATCTGCAGTCTGGCAGCCATTTCCAAGCCATTTCAGTGAAGAAGAGATTAAAACTCCCATATGGCTTTCGACATATCTCCTGCTGCAGCGAAATGAACCTGATCCTTTTGATAGCAAGCTTTGTTGTAAAGGGAGACATCAAGGATGCCCTTCTTTTTAGTCTCCCATCAACTTTCTCTGATGTGTTTCAGCATTTCTTTAATAAAACATGGCAGGGGGGCACTCATTTGACTAGGTCACATTGAAGGAGCGCATCCAAGTTCCATTAAAAAAATTAAAGCCACTAACTAAAGGTGTTGAAAAGATCTATCTTTTATATCAGAGAAAGGAAAGCTTGTATCCAATCCAGAGTCGTAATCAGAGTAGACTCATTGAAGTTAATGGACCGCACTCTGGGAAAGTGCAGGAACCTTGCAGTCTCTTGCCACTCAGAAATTAGGGATTTGCACACATAGGAGCCAGCTCCTAGGGGCCAAGAGGTCTTCACTCCCCCAATTAAATATTTGAGGGGCTGCCAAGTTGATGGGCATTGCCATTCAAATGGTGTGTGTGCACCACATCATGCAATTGATTATGCAAGGCAGGTTGTACTTGCCCTTTCCCCCAATATTTTATTCAAGATGGCACCCCTGTTTGCACAGCACATGTTTAGGAGACTGGAAGAAACCTGTGAGCTCACAAACCTGCCCTTCATCTCTCCTCTCCTCCTTCCTCTGTTTGCCCAGCCATGACTGTTCCAAATCAACAACACATGGGAAGTGCCTGTGTCCAAAAGTCAAAATGCACCATTTGCTTTATTGCTTCCATCTCTGGGCCGAAAACATGTGTTTTCCTTGAGAACCCCTGGCGCAACTGCCAGAAACCCACCCAGTGTATATAACTTCCGTGTCCTGCAGAACCCTAAAAATTCAACACGCACAATGAGATCACTGCTTCATATTCACGTTGAAGGGATGAGTGGGTGGATGACTGCGCAATGTTAAAACCCAGACTTGAGTGCCAAGGACAAAAAGAAAAAGGAGCAAGGGGAAGAACGAGGTGATCTTGAAAGCATCGTCTAGGCAATACCTTATTATGTTTAAAGATTAGGAAGGCAATTGGGAGCAAAGGAGATGGGGAGAGGCTTATATTGCCAAGATGAATAGGCAGCTGTGTGAAAAATATTATGGGGATGCACTGAAGACTAGCAGGCATAGACATGTGCATGAAATGTGCCAGGTGTACCCAAGCACATCCTAATATTTTTAAAATATTCGGTTTGTGATTAGGAGGAGATAGTACGGAGCACCAACCTGGCTCCCTCAGCTGTTGTGGGGAGGCAGCTATGGGGTGAAGCAGACAGAGATGCAGGCAGAATAAAAAGGCTGGAATGGACCCGCAGCTTCTGCTTGCATCTGTCTCTGAAAGTGGAAGTGGGGTGTTTGGCTCCAGAAATCACAGTAAAGGAAGAGCAGAGTATTGCCCACTCTCCAATTATAGTCATTATGTGTTCTTTATGACTGAGCATTCAATAAATCCAGTTACAGGTGGGTAGCCATGTTGGTCTGCCATAGTCGAAACAAAATAGAAAATTCTTTCCAGTAGCACCTTAGAGACCAACTGAGTTTGTAAGAACAAACACATCCAAAAAATGTTTGCCTTAAAAAAAAAAAATCCTGGGTGCGCACCCTACATTTCCAAGCACAATTCAAAGTGTTGTTGCTGACCTTTAAAGACCTAAACGGCCTTGGTCCTGTATACCTGAAGGAGCGTCTTCACCCCCATCGTCCAGCCCAGACACTGAGATCCAGCTCTGAGGGCCTTCTGGCAGTTCCTTCGCTGCGAGAAGTAAGGTTACAGGGAACCAGGCAGAGGGCCTTCTCAGTAGTGGTGCCTGCCCTGTGGAATGCCCTCTTATCAAATGTCAAGGAGATAAGCAACTATTTTACTTTTTAAAAGACAACTGAAGGTGGCCCTGCTTAGGGCAGTTTTTAATGTTTGATGCTGTCTTGTTTTAATATTCGGTTGGAAGCCGCCCAGAGTGGCTGGGGAAACCCAGCCAGATGGGCGGGGTATAAATTATAAATAATTATTATTACTAATGAATGTGCTGAGCACATTTATGCCAACAGGGACTGCCATTAGGACATGAGTCCTAACTCATATACTACTGAGGTGACATAGGAGTCACTTCCCTGTGAGTTGGCGGAATCAGCTGGATATCTTTATCCTGGGGAAGAGAAGATAAATGGGAGGAGGCAAGATCTTGGGCTGTCATGCAGAAGGTGGAACAGATACAGGCTGCATTGACACCATACAGTCAAAGCACATTATTTCCACCCCCAAAAAATCCTGGGAACTGATGTTTCTTAAGGGTGCTGGGAATTGTAGCTCTGGGGTGGTAAACTACACTTCTCCGGATTCTTTGGAGAAGCCATGTGCTTTAAATGTGCTTTGAATGCATGGTGTTTATGCAGAGGACAGAAATGAGAAGCCATGGGTTGAATTTGCAGAGAAGCAGAATTTAGCTACATGTTAGGGGAGCCTTCCTAATGGCAGGAAATGTTCAATATTGGCATATACCACCTTAAGAGCTGCTGGGCTTTCCTTCACTGGGGTCAGACTAGACGGTCTCCTGCCAAGGATGCTGTAGGGTTGCATCCTGCATTGTAGATCATACAATGAGCTGGTGGTTGGACTGGATGACTTCTAAGATCCCTCTTAACTCTGTAATTCTATGGTCAAAACATCTGTAGAGGAAAAAAACATGTGCATTGTATAAAGGATGTGATTTATTCCCATGCCAACGCTGATGTCCTTCAGGAGAGCAGGAAGCAATTATCAATTTGAAGCATGCAAACAGGAACAATCCACCCAGTTCAAATACAGACAGATTCTCATGAAGCCGTCGAATGGGAAGCCATTCCAAAACACCTGCTTCTGATTAAAATCTTAACTAGTGTGCTGTTGTGTACACACGCCCCACTTCCCTGAGTGTCGGCAAGGGCCAGGGGTAGAGCTAGCTACGTTTTGTTTTGGAAGAGGACGAGAGCAATTCCAACAGGACTTTGCTTCAATGTTTGAGCAGCCTTTCAAACACCGATGTTGAGAAATGGTTGACTAATAGCAGAAGCCCTTCTTGGAGATGATGCCGAACTAGACACAACTGCTTTGGCCTTGTGTGGAAATTTCAAAACAATAAATAGATAGCACAAGTGAGACAAGCCAGATCGGGAATGTGGCGTGGGCTCCTGACTGGAATCAGTGCTTCCTGTTGGCACCAATAGCAGGACCAGACTGGTGACCATTAGAATCACAGGAAGGGGACATGGCTTGCACACATTCCTTTCCCCATTCTGCAGCTCTGATTCAACCCAGACCCCCTACTGAAGCTGCTTATTAGAGGGGGGGGGCAAAACATGCACATAAGGCCAAACCACATGACGAACATATCGTGTCTAGAAATGTGCTGTTCCATAAATTAAAACCCTTGCAGACATGGATCTCCTCCTTTTAAAGACTGCCTCACATGCACAGAAAAGCTCCAACTTATTTCGCCCTTCCGCACACATTGCTTAGCTCACAGGACCCTCGGAGCTCGAAGATCATCAGACATTAACTTATGGGTAGCTTATCCCTGAACAATGAAGTTCAGGACTCCTCTCATCACACGGTTTGATTGCACGCTTATACAGCGCAGCTCAAATCTCTCCTTCATAATTCTGCACTCTCTGCAAACCTCATCCCACAGTCTAGGGAATTGGCTCCATTTCTGGTATCAAGTGAATGGAGGCCCATGTTTTCACATCCCCGTTTTTAATATCTGACCATCCATCTTTGAGTTCAAATTGGTCTTTGAAAGAACATGTTGCTGTACTGATAAGTATGTAACTTGCGTCCCCTCTAAGCTTAGCTTGCTCTCACCCATGTGTTGCCCTTCTTTGCATGCTACCAAAGGATACCAGATTGTGGCCAACGTCCAGTGTCAACCCAGAGCAGTCTGCATTTATTTCTGGTTGGTTCAAGGATGGTGCATCATGAATGGCTGCCTAAGGCTCCATCTCTAATATACATTTAAAGCAGTATCAAACCACTTTGAATAGTCATAGCTTCCCCCAAAGAATTCTGGGGACAGACGTTTTTTAAGGGTTTGTTAAGACTCAAATTCTCCTTTTTGTTGTTATACAGTCATTCAGTCGTGTCCGACTCTTCGTGACCCCATGGACCAGAGCACGCCAGGCACCCCTATCCTCCACTGCCTCCCGCAGTTTTGCCAAACTCATGCTAGTCGCTTCGAGAACACTGTCCAACCATCTCATCCTCTGTCGTCCCCTTCTCCTTGTGCCCTCCATCTTTCCCAACATCAAGGTCTTTTCCAGAGAGTCTTCTCTTCTCATGAGGTGGCCAAAGTACTGGAGCCTCAACTTCAGGATCTGTCCTTCCATTGAGCACTCAGGGCTGATTTCTTTAAGGATGGATAAGTTTGATCTTTTTGCAGTCCATGGGACTCTCAAGAGTCTCCTACAGCACCATATTCTCCTTACGGGGCTACAATTCCCAGAGTGATTTAAGCCAATCTTTCTTTCCCTAGAATTTTGGGAATTGACTCTGTGAGGGAGAATATGGTGGGGGGTCCCCTAAAAATTCTCTGCACCCTGCACCCAGGATTTTTGGGAGAGCATGGCTGTTAAAACAATATACGCTTTTTTAAGTGGACTGCAAATCCCATGATACTGTTGGGATACATATAATGTTGTGTAGCCTAGTAAGTCTGCAGGCTTGAGCTTGCTTGCAAAGTAAAAGAAGCTGATGCAATAGACCTGCAAACCTTACTGTGTCAGAGTGACTCAGCAAGAGTGGGCCGACAGATGATTGGCTGTTGTCTTGTATTAAAGGGGAACCTGTTAAGCAGGGTGTGGTGGTGTAGAGTGGAGTCAGAGTGAAGTTGTCCTACTTGTCTTTGTATGAACTGTTTGTATGTATATAGCTCACATTAAAAGAATACTGCACTAAAGAACCTGTGGCTTTTGCAATTCTCTGCTACAGCGCCGTGGAGCAATCCGCGACAGATATTTGGTCATTGGCTATGTTGGCTGCAGTTGTTGGGTGTTGTAGTCAAACAACATCTGGAGGGCACAACGTTGCCTATCTCTGTCTTAGTATAAAGTAAGGTAGGAAGTAGAATATCATAAAACCCACCTGAAGCAGGCCTGTTTAATGTAGTGTTCCAGTTTCCAGTCTTCCAAAATTCTGTTCCAATAATCACACTTTTACTTCCTTTTTTCTTTTATTTCTTTCTGTCTTTTTTTTTTTTAATACCCTGCCATTTTAACACAGGGAAGCAAAACTAATAAGAAGCGGTAAGATCTAAAAGGTTGAGACAATTGCCTTACATGCAGTGGAGAAATTCAGTGGGGAAATGAGTGCTATGAATGATAGGGAAAGAGATAATTTTTATATATCTTGGAAATTATAGGGTATTACACACTGGTACAAATCTTATATAGATTGGTTAAAGCTATCTGCAGCTGCTTCCTTTGGCTAGCGAGGAGATATATATATATATATTTATTGCCAGGCAAGCACTATTTTAATAAAGTGCTTATAATCTTCTCTGCACTTCAACTTAATGACATTTTGCCTTGCTTAAGCTCAGGGTTAAGAGCCATCTTGCAGCATAATTGGCCATAAAAGAGGCATTGTCAGATGCTCTCATCTTCCTTTCTGCTTGAAGGCTGGACAGTTTATGCTGTGCTCTACTTTACTGGAGCCCTGACACAGTGAAACTGCAATCCTCTTATCAAAGTGAGCGTACAACCTTTGTGTATGGACAGGGGCACAGTTGTATTTCTTGTATCGATTGGCTTCCTCTTTTATTTGTATGCTTGTTAGCTGCTTTGAACACATCCCTTTGTTTGTTTGTTTGTTTGTTTGTCTAGCCTTCTAAGGTGTAGCAGGTTGGGATACGAAAGAGAGCCTTTCCAGTTATGAATCCTGACTTTTAGAAGTTAGAATTTTAAGAGGCAGAAGGTCCAATGGAGGTGATTTAGGTCACATTCACACCCTACATTTAAAGCCCTGTGATACCACTTTAAACCTTTGTTGATTCCCACCCCCACCCCAAAAAAGAATTCTGAGAGCTGTAGCTTCTTAAGGGTGCTGAGAGTTGTTGGTAGATGCCTATTCCCTTTACAGAGCTTCAATTCCCCAAGTTCCCTGTAAAGAGGGATTGATCCCTAAACCATTCTTGTTAAACCAGGCATCAAGGGAGCAAGGGGCATTGCGATCCTATGGGTCCACAGTCTCTCCTACCATCCTGTCTCTAAGACAGGCATAGGCAAACTCAGCCATCCAGATGTTTTGGTACTACAACTCCCATCATCCCTAGCTAACAGGACCAGTGGGCAGGGATGATGGGAGTTGTAGTCCCAAAACATCTGGAGGGCTGAGTTTGCCTATGCCGGCCTTATTTGGCCCCCTGCCTCCTGCCACACACTGACAGCAGCTTAGCCATTGTGGTGGAGCTGACTCTCTTCTCTGCCCACATCAGTCTACAAAACATGGAATTACTTCCTATGAGAACCAGTTATTTAATTAAGAATTTCTGGCTTTTTGTACCAGCAGAGTATTATTGTTCTCGCTAGCTTTTTGAACATGCGGAAAAAGTAGTACCACATACTTAAATGTATCCCCATATATCAAAAGCAACCACATTGACTGTAGCCTTTTCCCACTCTTAGCATCCAACCCCTTTTGTGGACTCGATTGTGCTCTGATTTTGTAATTTTAACAAGCTGATTTATATTCTCATAGTAAATTTAGCATCTCAGAAATTAACTATTCATAAGTGATACGCTCTGTAATGCATGGAAATTAATAAAACAGAAACCCGTCCAGAATTGCAGATAACAATCTGTGATTTTCCACAAGGCTGTGGGATTTAAACTATTTTTTTTATGGAACCTTGACAGGTATTCACAAGAGAAGGCTGTGCGTTTGGATCTGCTGAGATTGAAAAATACCTTTTGGATAGGGTTCCTCCTCTTCCCCTGCTCTCTCTGGTGCTTACGACGAATGTGATGGAACTGTTTCTTAATACAGAGTAACAGAGGTTTGTTTGCTCTGTATAATAATACAGCAGTGAAATGGACTTTTAAATAAGGAGAGTGAATGAGTGCTTTTAAGACAGAATCATCTCAGTGTGACTTGCAGCACCAAGTCCATCTCTACTTCGGATGAATTCTTTCTAGCCTCATCTCAACTTTTTGATAGGGGGTGGGAAAATCCCTCCTTTAAAAAAGAAAATAAACCTGCATTAGAAGCCACTTCACTGCTTCCAGAACAGCACTTAAAAACTTAATAATCCCTCTGATACTGGATGTAGGATGGCTTCTTGGGTTAGTGCTAGTATAAGAGTCTCAGGCTTTTATGGAACTCGTGAGTTAGCTGCTGAATTGGACAAGGCCAGCAGCGAGAGCCAGAGGCATTTGGTTTTGTAAAGCGTTTTTTTTTTGGGGGGGGGAGTCTTTTTGAAACTATCTTACCTTCAGGGAACAGGTTCTCCAATGGTGCTTCCGGCAGTAAGAGTGGGTGGGTGGTGCATTTCAGTTTGGCTTGCAGTGAGCCCCAATCTGCATTGTAGGCCAGACTGGAAGTGATGCCTATCACATCACTGGGAATCATGCCTTTTTCTCTTGTCAAAGATAATATCATGCACAGGGAAGCAGGGATTTTTCACTAGAAGCTGTTCAAAATGTGGAACAGCACGTTTTGGCACACACTCCCACTTTTCCAAAGTCCTGAGAAGGTCTTGTAACTTAAATCTTGTAACGGGAGTATGCTTATTTCCTCCTGTCTCTTGGCCTTTTGTGTCGTGTCTTTTAGATTGTAAGCCTGAGAGTAGAAATTGACCTTTTTTTTATTTACTTTTTAATCTGTAGGCTGTTCTGGGAGCTTTCCTTGTTTGAAGAGCAGCTTAAAAATTTCTTTGGACAGACAGATTACAAGGGAAGCTCCCATTCGCACTAATGGGCTGGCCTAAGACGTTTTGGCTCCTGAGGCGAACATCAAAATGGCACCCGCTTCCCTGCCTGGGAAGAAAGGGTAAGGGAAGTTCTCTATCAGGGACTAGTGGGGAGGAATGATGTTCTATATTGGGATTGGCTGCCCCTGTGGATCCTGCCGCCTGAGGCAGTCACCTCACCTTGACTCATGCGTGGGCCAGCCTTGCTTCCAGGGTTAATAAGGGGCAAGGAGATGGTGGGTTTTTGTTGGGGCCACCACAGCCAGGGAGGAAGAATTAAACCTCCACTTCCATGTGCCATGCTCCTTGTTCTTATGCAATAATAAATTGCTAGAGAAAGATAATGGGGACCAATCATGCATGCACTGTGTCCCATGACTTTTCTTGTGCAAAGCTCAAACCTAGCATTCCCTTTTGTGAAAAAGGAATGACTGCTAATTGCAAACATTCTGTGTTGCCAGGACTAGATATGGAAAGCCATGTTTCTGTGGCTGACTGCTATATATGGTGGCCCATCAGGCCTGTAGTAAACTGGGTTCCCCGGTACTACAGTGACTCTGGCCACCCAACCCGGCCCTCAGCATCTGATTCAGCCTGAGATTTTGCCTTTGATACAGATTCCTTCGTGGCAGCTCAGGTCTTAATTTTTGTGACTTCCACAGTGAGCCACAGATGCAGAACTTGGAAGTCAGTGAAATTCAACATTCATAGCAAGTTCTTCGCGACCAGCTTTGAAGTATGTGGGGTATATAATGGACAGGTGTCTCCCAGGATATTTATACCAGAACTCATAGGATGAATTCAGAATTAAATAATTGTAGGTTTTCACGAATGATTTGTTAGAGATAGCCCAGGTAAAGGGACCCATGACCGTTAGGTCCAGTTGCGGATGACTCTGGGGTTGTGGCACTCATCTCGCTTTACTGCCCGAGGGAGCTAGCATACAGCTTCTGGGTCATGTGGCCAGCATGACTAAGCCGCTTCTGGCGAACCAGAGCAGCACACAGAAACGCCGTTTACCTCCCCGCCAGAGCGGTACCTATTTATCTACTTGCACTTTGACATGCTTTCAAATTGCTAGGTTGGCAGGAGCAGGGACCGAGCAACAGGAGCTCACCCCGTCGTGGGGGTTCGAACCGCCAACCTTCTGATCGGCAAGCCCTAGGCTCTGTGGTTTAGACCACAGTGCCACCCATGTCCCTTATAGAGATAGCCTACTGGATATAAACAAGGCACTTCGTAAATTAATTATCAAATAATTTTCACTTTCTAGTTTTTAGATTAGAGGTAACATTTAGAAGAAGAAAATAGAAGCAATTACAACTTGTAGAATGGTTTTTTTAGTATTATTATTATTATTATTATTATTATTTATTCTGACAATTTATACAGTATACACAAGCAGAGTAGACCTTCATCTTGGTGTTGCTTATTAGCATCACATTAATCATATGACAAACTCTAAAATTCAAACTATAAATCTGTTTTAGAATTCTTTTTTCCCCCAGAGGGGCTTTCTTTTGCATTTGTGTTTATTTTAATCTCAGTATTTAATCTTCTGTCAAGGAACATTATTTCATAGTACACTTTTTAAAACATGCACAGGCTGTGGAAATCAATATATTCAAGAGATATCAAATATATAAATCAACCAGTCCTTCGCATCAGAAGTTATCAGGACGAGACTGCCTGACAGGAAGCAATTTATTACCTAATCTAGCTTTGAAATTAATCCCATTCCTAGTTATTTTGTCACTGTGTCTTCACTTCAGTGCCCTTATTCCTTGGCAGCAATGTGGCACAGAGGATAAAGTCCATCAATTTTTTCAATTTCAGGAAAGGTAGGCTCTGTTCTCTGGATTGTGTTTATTCAGACATTATATTTTGTAATAGGTTGACAAACCAATTAGTTATAAGAGGAACACTAGCAGCTTTTGTTACCTGAAAACTTGTCCATTATGTTAGAACATGATGGTCACATTCACATCATACACTATGATAGCACTTTAAACAGCCATGGCTTCTCCCATAGAATTCTGGGAGCTGTGATTTGTTAAGGGTGATGAGAGTTGTTAGGAGACCCCCTTGTCCCCTCAGAGAGCTACAGTTCTCAGAGTGGTCTAACAGTCAACCCCTCTTCACAGGGAACTCTGGGAATTGTAGTTGTGTTAGGGGAATAGAGGTCTCCTAACAACTCTTGCACCATCACAAGTGGAGAAAGTGCTCAGATCCTGCTATGAGCTTCCCATGGGCATCTAGCTGGCCACTGTGTGAACGACACTGGACCAGGTTGGCCTTCGGCATGATCCAGCAGGGCTGTTATGCAGGAAACTCAACTGAAGCATCCATGACAGACAGCATGGATTATAAAGTTTCACGCTTATCCTTTTCATAATAGAATTCAAGATGGTTTATGTAAAATTCCTAAGCAGTATTCCATCCTGACACTGCTCAGAGCTAGACATGTTCCCCTTTATCAAGGCTGTTGTATCATGTGCCTTAAGATACTGTTCAGGGAATACTTCTTTTCTTCGTCTATCCCATTTACTTATTTTTACTTGCAAAATATTAGATTCCTATCAGGAAAACGTAAGGAGCAATGCCATTGTTTGCTTCTGCCATGCATCCTAATCTTTTGGGGACTTCCAAAACTCATGGATTGTGTGGCACAATTCAAATCCACCATGTTTTCTGGCTGGGGAATATAAGCACTCATTCTAAAGGTTACTTCGTTTTCTGCTCCAGTGATTCAAATTGTGGCATATTTTTCAACAGAAAAACAAATAAAGCTTTTTCATGGGAGAAAAGCAATCTGTTAGGGATCAGTTGCATACCCTATTTCATTTAATGTTTTTTTTTAATATGATATGGGAGAAGTATAAATATATACATGACCAGCTTGGAATTGTTTTTAGCACAGGATTACACAATTACGCATCCTTTATATTAGTCTAATGCAGCTTTGCCTCCTCCTAGAAGACCTCAGATGGGTACAGCTTCAAGCAACAATTTGCCATTGCTTGGCAAGCAGGGCCCACTGGGAGCTGTCCAGGGTCCTGATTTCTGTTGCAAGAGACCTTACCTTGACTTCACTTGACTGAATTTGACTAGACTTGACCTGCCTACAAAGGACTTTGTCTGACTTTGCTCACTTCCCATGCAAGACTCAAGTCCCAACAGAACAGAGTACTGCCCCCACTCCTCTGCACTAACTATGCTGCATGTGGAAAGAAACAATGTCTGTGTTCAGTCCATCTGCATTGTCTTGTGAAAGGTTCTTTTGTTGTTCAGTCATGTCCGACTCTTCGTGACCCCATGGACCAGAGCACGCCAGGCACGCCTATCTTTCACTGACTCCTGCAGTTTGGCCAAACTCAAGCTAGTGGCTTCGAGAACACTGTCCAACCATCCCATCCTCTGTCGTCCCCTTCTCCTTGTGCCCTCCATATTTACCAACATCAGGGTTTTTTCTAGGGAGTCTTCTCTTCTCATGAGGTGGCCAAAGTACTGGAGCCTCAACTTCAGGATCTGTCCTTCTAGTGAGCACTCGGGGCTGATTTCTTTAAAGATGGATAAGTTTGATCTTTTTGCAGTCCACGGGACTCTCAAGAGTCTCCTCCAGCACCATAATTCAAAAGCATCAATTCTTCAGCGATCAGTCTTCTTTATGGTCCAGCTCTCACTTCCATACATTACTACTGGAAAAACCATAGCTTTAACTATATGGACCTTTGTCGGCAAGGTGATGTCTCTGCTTTTTAAGATGCTGTCTAGGTTTGTCATTGCTTTTCTCCCAAGAAGCAGGCGTCTTCTAATTTCGTGACTGCTGTCACCATCTGCAGTGATCATGGAGCCCAAGAAAGTAAAATCTCTCACTGCCTCCATTTCTTTCCCTTCTATTTGCCAGGAGGTGATGGGACCAGTGGCCATGATCTTAGTTTTTTTTATGTTGAGCTTCAGATCATATTTTGCGCTCTCCTCTTTCACCCTCATTAAAAGGTTCTTTAATTCCTCCTCACTTTCTGCCATCAAGGTTGTGTCATCAGCATATCTGAGGTTGTTGATCTTTCTTCTGGCAATCTTAATTCCGGTTTGGGATTCATCCAGTCCAGCCTTTCGCATGATGAATTCTGTATATAAGTTAAATAAGCAGGGAGACAATATACAGCCTTGTCGTACTCCTTTCCCAATTTTGAACCAATCAGTTATTCCATATCCAGTTCTAACTGTAGCTTCTTGTCCCACATAGAGATTTCTCAGGAGACAAATGAGGTGATCCGGCACTCCCATTTCTTTAAGAACTTGCCATAGTTTGCTGTGGTTGACACAGTCAAATGCTTTTGCATAGTCAACTGATCTTCTCCAGTTCTCTGGCCACTGCTGAGTTTCTTAAGGTTCTTAATAAAACCAAGTAATAATATTAATAATAATGCATTGAGAAAGGATTCTTGTTGCATCCGTCAAGCCTGATGGAGCAGCCAAGAGCCAGTACTAGTTTTTGGGTCCCATATTAAGAGCACTCAAGCCATTAGTTTAGCTGTCCTTTGTCAAGATCTGTGTGACAAAGATGTCAGCAAATGTGACATGAAGGTTGGCAACATCAACTCCACCATGTGGAGACACAGTGCGTGGAGACAGACAGTCAGATTGTGCATTCATAGCAGTGACCAGAGAAGGAATGACCACTGGAAGGAGCATAGAGAGAAGAAACCCCATGGTGCATCTGCAGCAGCACAAGCAGAAGCCTTCATCTGCCCCAGGTCCTCCCGATAGCCACATCTCACTTTGGAGGAGCTACACTGATGCATAAAAATCACACAAAACTGGTACTGACTCTTTTATGATAATTTGATCATCTGTTGTGATCTAATCTGGCTCAGTATTAGTTTTTCTATCATTATGCCTGCAATTGGAATATGTTGTATTTGTCTACTAGGAGTTGTTTGCTGACTGACAGTGGGTCTCCAGGGTTTCAGGCAGCAGTGTCTCCCTGGAGATGCCAGTGATTGATTTTGAGACCTTTTAAGAACATAGAAAGCTGCCTTACACTGAATCGAGCCATTGCTCCCTATAGCTCAGAATTGTCAACATTGACTTCCGGCTCTCCACAGTTTCTGGCAGGGGTATCTCTCTCTTTCTCAACCCTACCGGAAGATGCCAGGGATTGAACCCGGGATGTTCTGCACAGAAAGCACATGATGATCAGTAGATCATCTCAGCTATGGACTTTAAGGAAAGCTAAGGCAATTTTTTCAATCTGATCATTCAAGGACACACTTGCAAGATTGTTAACTAGGCAGCCAGTCAAATTCATACTTCCCAATTGAGCCAGAAATACCACATGATTGGGGCAATGTGTCCTTTGGTTTGTTTATCTCAGGTTTTGTGGTAACATAGCCCACAGCACTGCATCTATTCCCCCCCCCGAATTGTTTACAGAGTTCTTAGAGCAGCCAATGAGGAGGCCACTGTCATGCGAACAGCATTGTGCTGGGCTTGGCACTGAAACTGACTAGCAGATTTTGTTGGTTAGAACTTGGCAAATCTGTGGTGTTTGCATGTTTTTCTTCCTCTGGATGAGGCTTCTGGCTGCTGTTGTGCCTGATGAAGCGACTGATAAAACGTGACATTGGAGCAGGGACGCTTCAGAAGTTTGCATAATTCATGTTCCCCCTGCTGAGAACTTTCCCATGAAGCCAGGCCAGGGATAGAGATGAGAGACAAAATGAGGAGCTTGGTTGAAAGCCTGGAGGAAAAACAAATGACACTGCAGAAGATTGGAAAAGCTCACCGATGACAATCTGGACAAAATGGCAGGATTAGCTGCACACTACAGCGGAGACTGCAGGCAGACAAATAAATGTGATCTCTTTGACAAAATCAGTCTCAGCTTTCTAGAACCATTTGCTTGAGAAAGTACTGATGGGTCTGTAACATATTTATGATGAGTTGGATCCAGACTTTGCCATCCATGAGCAGAAGGGCTGCTTCTGTCAAAAGAAGGCTTTTGATCCAACAGAAAGGTTCCACTGGTGGATTGGGGAAGGTGGCTTTTGCTATTTCCTTTTGCCCTTGTGGCCCCCACTGCCACCTCCTGTAATGTTCCACAGGGTTCCCCAACCCTCTGGAGTAAAAGAGGATACAAGAGCCTATAGGGGATGGGAGAACCACCTCAGCTGGTTGGACCAATAACTAGATCTAACCTTCTAATAATTCATTCCTTATTGTTATCATTAGTATTGTTTTTATTAAATTGCATTTATATCCTACATTTCTTCCATCATGAAAAGCAATGCAATGTCCCTTCGGATTTCCAGACAGTCTCTCCTCAAGGCATCATCAACCCGATCCAAATCTGCTTATTTTCACCCAAGTTTGATGTATCCCATGGAGGCCACCATGCTGTCCTCCAGATGTTGTTTAGACTACAATTCCCATCAACATTGGCCATGTTAATACTTATATGATCTGCTGTGAACAGCGACAAGGGCAAATAGAACCTATTCCTGAGGCAGGGTTGACTAGAGTAGAGATAGAGGAACTATTTTTTATCAGTATACAATGTAATGGGCAAAATTGTCTATTGGATCATAATGCTGGTACATGAGTGCTGCCATGTGTATGCCACTTATTGAATTGCCCTCTTAGCACTGCAGTTCCCAACACCAGCCATAGCAGGGAGCTCTTTAGACATTCAACTGCCTGCCCACTGCCAATGGAAACAGACAGAAACAAAAGAGGTCTGAAGCTGTGGACAGGGGACAACAACCACATGCTACTTTTGCGAGAAGTAATGGAGGGAATTGATCCAAAAAGAGGAAAAAAATTAAGTGCCCAACTAAAGCCCTTCTTGGGCAGCCTGGTCACACCATCAGTGGTCAACAAGAGTTTCAGGGGGAGAAAGCAGGTAACATTAAATACACTCTGTGCATGCTCCTACTAAGCAGCTAACTTAGTAGTTGATGTAGCTTAACGGTGATCAATGAGAGTGATTGAGAGCAATGGGTTAACATGGAAGAATTTTTATACATGCATCTGAAAGAGCAGCTTGATCAGCTGTTTTGGTTTCTGAAGCTCTAAAAGCAATCTGGAGATGGGAAATGTTTCCAGTAGCTGAGATCTATTAATTATACTGCTCACACACATAGATGGTCATTAGTCAGGAGAAAATGTTTCCGTCCCTGTAATTTACAGAGAATGGCTATCAAACAATGTGTCATCTGATCATTCAAGGCCATGCTGGCAAGCAGGCATAATACAGAGCTGAGCTCGCAACCAACTAGGACTATATATTCCCCCCGTGGAACCAGAGATTCCACAACCACTGGGGCAATGCGTAAACCTATTTGTTTATTTACCGTATTTGTTGATTTAAAAGCATTTTTATAATGCTTAATATTTCAAAGATATCTAAGTGTGAAGTGGTGTAAAGTCTAAATAAAAACACTCCATTAAGCATTAAAATGAAAATGCAGTATAAAACCAATAAAACAGCAAAATAAAAGTGAATAAAACAGACATCAGAGGATTAAAACTTTTTTAAATTATTTGTTTGGTTTTTCAGATGGAAATTTTACAATCCTATATCAAACATAAATCATAAAAACAAGATTCCAAGGAATCTCCTGGACTTCCATCCTTCCCTTTGTGGGTCCTATTATTTATCATTTCCTCCTGCATCTTTTATGATGATCCTAATCTTTCACATCTCCATTATATCCAAAATTCACCATTAAACTACAAGTGATATTCCAATCCTGCTAACGATTTTAACTGTTTATAATGGTCTCTAAGATAAGTTATAAATTTTCCCCATTCTTTATTAAAATTTTGGTCTTCTTGATTTCTGATTCTTCCAGTCATTTTGACATAGTCCATCAACTTCATCTGCCATTCTTCTCTAGTAGGGACTTTATCTTCTTTCCATCTCTGGACCAATATAATCCGCACAGCCATGGTCACATACATAAAAAGTATTTTCTGCTCCCTTGGGATTTCGGCACCTAGAAAAAAGGATTCAAACTTTTAAACTAGGGTCCAGTTTTATGGATCAGGGAAAGCTTGGGCAAAAGGATAAGTCTTCACAAGTCATCTGAAGCATAGCTGTCAACCCTCCCTGCTGCTCCCCACTGCTATATGAAGCAACTGTTGGTTGCTGCTCTACAGAATAGCAGCAGCAGCAGCAACAACAACAACAACAACAACTCCTCAATGGCAGAGTATCTTCTTTCCTTGCAGAAGGTCCACAGCATCCTCAGGTAGGGTTGGGAATGCCACTTCCTGAAAGCCTGGAGACTCTAGTTGACAACACTGAGCCAGTTGGATCAATGGTCTGACTCGGTGTGCAGCAGCTTTCTGTGTTCCTATTATTATTATTATTATTACCAAGCCTTATGAGGAAAGGAAACCAAGCCTTATGAGGAAGAGTTGAAGGAGCTGGGTATGAAAAAAGAAGAAGAAGGAGCTGGGTATGTTTAGCCTGGAAAAAAAGGAGACTGAAAGGAAATTTGATAACCATCTTCAAATATCTAAGCAGCTGTCACGTGTCAGATGGAGCAAGCTTGTTTTATCCTGCTCTGAAAGGTAGGTCCTAAACCAATGACTTCAACTTACAAGAAAGGAGATTCCAACTAAACATCAGGAAGAACTTTCTGACAGTAAGAGCTGTCCGACAGTGGAATGGTCTCCCTCGGGAGGGTGTGCACTCTTCTTTCTTAGAGGTTTTAAAGCAGAAGTTGGATGGCCGTCTGTCATGGATGCTTTAGCTGAGATTCTTGCATTGCAGGGGGTTGGACTAGATGGTCCTTGGGGTTCCTTTCGACTCTACAATTCTGTGATTCTATGATGATGGTGGTGGTGGTGGTGGTGGTGATTAGATATGTGGTAATAAGAACATTTAAAAAAGAGAAACCCAATAATGGCCATTTCTGGATGAAAGTAAGAAATGAGAGATGCTGTGAAGAGGCAACAAAAGGTCTGCAGCTCTTGTCTCCCACAGATCTGCCTGCATCAGCTGCTATTTACTGTTCTATCATTATCTTCTGTAATGTTTATGATGAAGCCATAGCAGCATATTCATCACTCTTTGAAATAATCACCGGGTTCTTCGTCTTATGCAGCATGTGAGAAACATCAAGGTGAAACCCTGCAGAGTGACTGCAGGAAGGAACATTACAGCAGGGATAAGAGAGAGCAAATCAGCTCAGCTTGCTTCAGGCTCAATACATCCGAGGACAGGCTGGCATTGTTACGGGATTAAGTAAAATAGCACATCAGTTAGGGGATCTGATGGTTGCCAGGAATTGAGAAGCAGAAAGGCAATGCCAGATCTCCCTTGTTCACAGGGGATTGGGCACTGGACCACATTTAGAGAAGGCTGCTCTGAAATTTCATGAAATTCAATTACATGTACAATTATAGTACATAAGAGCATAAGACGTGCCCTGCTGGATCTGGCCAATGGCCCATGGAGTCCAGCATCTTTTCTCTCAAAGTGGCCAGCCTGATGCCTGCTGGAAGTCCAAAAGCAGGACCTGAGTGAAACAGCAAACTCCCCACTTGTCATTCCAAAGAAATTATATTCACAGGCATATTGCCTCCAATGGTGGAGGCAGAAGATGACTAGTGGTCAGGAGTAGTGCAAAATAAAAATAAAAACCAACCCCAGTTAAATTGACTATTGTGGTAGTAAATTTGAATGTCCATTTCCCCCTTTCAAAATGAAGAAGAAGAAGAAGAAGAAGAAGAAGAAGAAGAAGAAGAAGAAGAAGAAGAAGAAGAAGAAGAAGTTTGATTTGGTAGATTCTCCCTCCTTCCCTCTTTGTGCATCTCTGATGCTCCAGGTTCTTCCATCAGTGACCTAGTACCACCAATATGTGATATTATGTAGCCAATAAGGTTTCACCCTAGAAATATTGTGACATTGCATGATGATGTAGAGCACCACTGATTTTCCTTCTGGATCTCATGCACATAATTTCAAATGAATGGAGACCTACGAAACAATTCTAAATATAGGAAGCTAGTGGAATTTATTAAATTAAGTCAGCATAGATTATCCCTACTTCAAATGCCATTCAGGAATGGGGCTACTGTAGACTGAGCTGGCCTAAGCCAGGCAGGAGGCAAACATGACTTACCTCACCCTTTTTTGCAGGCGTATATCCTGTTGCGTGATGTGGTTGAGCTGAATGGAACTAAGATTCAATATAAGGATCCTGCCTGATCCTATTCCTGTCAACCCCCTGGAATGCCTATTTTTCAGGGCTTAGAGCAGTATAAGATCTGCCAGTCTCAGCTCAGCCAGCTGAGTTGAGATGAGGAAATGATGCTGTCATATAACCAGCTTGAGCCAGGATGTGGAGCTCACACCTGTGTAGCCTGGCTGCACTGGAAATTAGCTGCCTGAGCCAGAGATCTGCTGGATCCTAGCACACTTGACTTGGTGGGTCTTGTGTTTGGATGACTTCCTAAGGCCAGAGGAGTAAAAGAAGAGCTATCTAACGCAGCATTCTGTGTGGTGCAGTGGTTAAGAGTGGTAGACTCGTAATCTGGGGAACCGGGTTCGCGTCTCCGCTCCTCCACATGCAGCTGCTGGGTGACCTTGGGCTAGTCACACTTCTTTGAAGTCTCTCAGCCCCACTCACCTCACAGAGTGTTCGTTGTGGGGGAGGAAGGGAAAGGAGAATGTTAGACGCTTTGAGACTCCTTTGGGTAGTGAAAAGTGGGATATCAAATCCAAACTCCTCCTCCTCCTCCTCCTCCTCCTCCTCCTCCTCTTCTTCTTCTTCTTCTTCTTCTTCTTCTTCTTCTTCTTCTTCTTCTTCTTCTCTTCTTCTCACAGTGGCCACCCAGATGCCTGTGGAAAGCCCACAAGCAAGGCATGAGCACTAGAGCACTACCTCTGATACTGGAGGTAATATATCACCATCATTACTTGTAGCCAGCTTTATGAATTGAAAGCTTTATGAGTTTGTCTAATCTCCTTTTAAAGTTGCTGGCTGACAGCCCATCAATGCACCTTGTAGGAGTCAATTCTGTTGTTTAACCATATGCTGTGTAAAAAGTCCTTTTTATCTGTCCTGAAAACCTTCGGGTTCACTGGAAAGTCCTTGCATCAACAGGAGTTTCATGCACACATGGAGCTCCCGTAGCTTCAAAGAGCCTCTGCACTAGGCTGAATCCAAGTAAGCAAATTCAATTGGAAGGGAATTTTTATTTGGGAATACATTTTCATATGCATGCAAATATTTTTGCATAGCTCAGAATCCAATTAGTGTAATAGGTACCCATAATATATTGAATTTTGGGTTGGGGGAGTGAAATAAACATAAGATAAATGATAAAACTTCTTGCATGAAAGGCAGTGAGCATGTGTGTGGATGAGAGAGGTGGGGAGAAGGAAATTAATTTTCCATTGGCAAGCTGTTTTAGGAATCAAATCACACATTCCCATCATTTCCTAAGAAGAGTTGAATGAACACCAGAATTGGAAAAACAATACTTGAATGAGATGAGATGGGGAAACCCTTCTTACAATTCCAAGCTCTTAATTACTGCAGTTTGACAATAATAGAGTTACAGTCCTGTAATCAATCACAGCCTGCAGCAGGAGATAAGAACTCTTCACTTAGTGTGATTGGAAAAGGGCACTATTAATTGGTGGAGCTTTCATTAGGAAAATGAACAGCCAGGCAGGGGGAGAGGAGCACAAAGGATGCCAGGACCAATTTCTTTGATAACCAGAAATTACATTAAATGTTCCCTCCTCTGAATGGCGTCAAGGCCAAGTGGACTGCCTGGTGTGTGGACACTGAACAAAAGACACAACTCTCCTTCCGTCTAGATCAAGGGAAGTAATAGTACCACTATATTCTGCTCTGGTCAGACCTCACCTGGAATACTGTGTCCAGTTCTGGGCACCACAGTTCAAGAAGGATACTGACAAGCTGGAACGTGTCCAGAAGAGGGCAACCAAAATGGTCAAAGACCTGGAAACAATGCCTTATGAGGAACGGCTTAGGGAGCTGGGTATGTTTAGCCTGGAGAAGAGAAGGTTAAGGGGTGATATGATAGCCATGTTCAAATATATAAAAGGATATCATATAGAGGAGGGTGAAAGGTTGTTTTCTGCTGCTCCAGAGAAGCGGACACGGAGCAATGGATTCAAACTACAAGAAAGAAGATTCCACCTAAACATTAGGAAGAACTTCCTGACAGTGAGAGCTGTTCGGCAGTGGAATTTGCTACCAAGGAGTGTGGTGGAGTCTCCTTCTTTGGAGGTCTTTAAGCGGAGGCGTGACAGCCATCTGACTGGAATGCTTTGATGGTGTTTCCTGCTTGGCAGGGGGTTGGTTTGGATGGCCCTTGTGGTCTCTTCCAACTCTATGATTCTATGATTCTATTCCCCCACTGAATTCTGTCAAATGAAATCATTTAGAGAACTTAAACTGCAATACAATAGGAACACTCTGATACCCTTGGACTCTCTTTACAGAAACAACATTCCAAAATAGTATTATGAGTTTGTGGGTGCCAGGGTTTATGGGTGGAAGAACCTCATAATTCCTGGCTTTAGTAAGTGTTAGAATTTAATCAACGCTTGGAGAGTTAAACTGGAAGTCAGACTCTAAATAGCTGACCTCAGCTCCCTGTGCTCAAAGATTGCCTGAAAGATGAGCCATTAAGAGAGAACAAAGACAAGGAGATGAGCCATCAACAAAGAAAAGAAACTGCCTGTGGCCCCTGGGATCTCACATCACTTGGAGATTGGGGTGGCATGTAACACTGGTGTCAGAAGCCCCATCATCCCTTTGGGCTTGCTATCAGGTATGTGTGTGCTTAAAACTACAGTTCCAACAGTTCTGGGACAACAAATCTATGGTGTGACCACAGTTGGTCACCTCAACTCAAAAAGGACTTGGCAGAGATTCAGCAAAGGACAACCAAGATAATCAAGTTACAGGTGGGTAGCCGTGTTGGTCTGCCATAGTCGAAACAAAATAGAAAATTCTTTCCAGTAGCACCTTAGAGACCAACTGAGTTTGTTCTTGGTATGAGCTTTCGTGTGCATGCACACGATTTGGTATCTGAAGAAGTGTGCATGCACACGAAAGCTCATACCAAGAACAAACTCAGTTGGTCTCTAAGGTGCTACTGGAAAGAATTTTCTATTTTGTTTCAAGATAATCAAGGGGGTGAAGTGACTCCATTATGAGGAAAGGTTGCAAGGTTTGGGACTTTTTAGTTTAGAGAAAAGGTAAAGTAAGAGGTGCCATAATGGAAAATTATGCATGGCATAGAGAAAGTAGATAGAGAAAAGTTTAGTCCCTCCCTGATAACACTAGAACTTGTGGACATCTAATGAAACTGAAACTGAATCCTGGAAGATTCAGGACATATAAAGGAAAGTACCTATTCATGTACCACATAGTTAAACTATGGAGCTCAGGAGGCAGTGATGACCACCAACTTGGATGGTTTTAAAAGAGGAGAAGACAAATTCATGGATGGTAAGGCTATTGATGGCTACTGGTCATGATGGCTATGCTCTGTCTCCACGGTTGGAGGCAGTAATGCTTCTGATTCCCACTTACATATAAAAATAAATATAAAAATATGTCTTTAAAGAGAACCCCACTAAAATGTTCCTGAATGTTGTGAACTGCCCTGAGATCTACAGGTATAAAGCGGTATCCAAATTTAATAATAAATAAATAAACATGCTGGTGGGTTTTCATGATGCCTTCTTTTAAAAAAAAAGTTGCAAACTGATTTGGAAATGTGGAGATTTTAAGATCAGAAAAATGGGAAACTGAGAGAATCCATCCATAGCCTTTCTGATATGATTGTTGAACAGATTCTTGAAAAATATATTTGGAGCATTTTTAGCACCTAGAAACTGCTTGAGATAATTGCTAAGTATCTATGATTTGTAGGCAGACACATCATCAGCTTTGGATATCTTAAATTTATGCTGTTCTTCTTTGGTAAACCAATGTAGAGTTCCTGTCTGGAATGAAGAATATGTTTAATTACAGGAGTGCCTGGAAACATCAACACAACTGGAACTGCCCTGAAATAACCACTATAATCTCCATTTTTAAAGAAGTTTATAGCTAATTTCTCTGCATGAAATACTCTAGAGTCTCCACTAAGAAAAAATGTTTGGAGTCTTAACATCTCTTCTCCCTCCCACCCCCATGCTAATCAAATATACCCCAGATATTACAGCTTTGGTGAGCCTAATTAAAATTAGTGCCTGAAATGATATGGAGAAATTGAGAAGGCTCTTAGGTAAAGATAGCAGCCAGGGATAGAGCAAGAAAGTATTGGTAATTCTGTTTTGTCATGCTAAGCCAGAGGTGGGAAACCTATGGCCACCCACATAAATTTATGTGGTCCCCATTACCCCTGAATCAGCCTCAATCTCATCAGCTCCTTCACTTCCTACCTTTTAAAAGTACATAGGAAGCTGCCTTATACTGAGTCAGATCATTGGTCCATCTTGCTCAGTATTATCTGCTACACTGACTGGCAGTGACTTTCCAGTGTTTCAGACAGGAGTCTCTTCCAGCCCTATCTGGAGTTGGCAGGGATTGAACTTGGGACCTTCTGCATGCAAGGCATATGATTTAACCACTAAGCTACAACCCTAACACCAAGACCTAGTGTAGAAACCAGGGGCTTCCCAAGCCAGAGTCTTCCAAACCACAGCTAGAACTAACTTCAGTGGGTTTTATGAGTAGAATTGCTTCTACTCCTTAGCTGCCTATGGCAGTTACCATTTTAGGGCAATATATTTGAGCAATGGGGAAGAAAACAGCGACAGACTAAAGAAGGACCTCTCACCAAGAGGCAAGCCCCCCTTGGAGAATCACTAAATCGCACCCCGATTTCACCACCCATCCATGAGAAAGCAAAAATTGTGTATTTCAGCTAAGCATCCCGAGAGATGCCAAAGCCAGAACTCTCAGACATAGCAGTTCCCAAGGGGAGTGTCCTCAGGCCTAGGCTTCATGCTTGGAAAGGGATAGGAAAGAGGCAACAGAGTTCCAGGCTCCCAATTCTCAGCAAGAGGGTGCTGCAAGAGGGAGACAGTAAAGACAAAGAAAGTTAAAAATAAGCGGCTATATGAGCAACTCCTCTGTTTCCTGGGATCTGTCCAGGGTCCTGAAGGGCGTGTCTCTGAGCAGCCTTGTTTCTCAGTTCAGAATGAATCTTCTTCTTTGGCGATCACTCGTAGCCAAGTAAGATTGTCTTCCATGAACACTTAACAGTGACTCTGTAAGTGACTGTGGAGGCCAATTCTGGATCCACACGTCC
This sequence comes from Lacerta agilis, assembly GCF_009819535.1. Classification (NCBI taxonomy): domain Eukaryota; kingdom Metazoa; phylum Chordata; class Lepidosauria; order Squamata; family Lacertidae; genus Lacerta; species Lacerta agilis. The sequence continues at coordinate 96,578,167 of NC_046314.1, forward strand.
TTCCACAGTGGGAACATAGGTTTCCGGGTGGGAGTTTATTGCGGTGAGGGTTTGCCAAACATGCATTCCTCTTAGCATGTTTCTCCCTTTCGTCCTTAGTTCTTCAAAGTCTTCAAAGTCCATGACACTTTTGGTAAAGGAATGAATACTTGATCACAGGAATCTAATGCAGAACACTATTCAGCACTGCTTCCTCCTCCCTACTCCCCATAGGATGAGCCTCACCAGTTCTAGGCAGCTTAGTCTTTACTACTAGGAACCAAATATGGTGTGAGTGATCTGTCCTCATGCATTGAGTACATGGAAACTTGTTAGCCCACCCTTTGAAGACCCTGTACTTTACACACTGTTTGCCATTTCCAGAAAATTCTATAGTTAACAGCAACTTGCCATAATGGCCAATGCAGTCTGCATGTCAGGATTCATGATTCCAATGCATAGAGAATCTTTATCCCTTCAGATGTTGCTGAACTACAACAACCCTTCATCCCTGTCCATTGGCTATGCTTGCTCGGGCAGATGAGAGTTCAGCAGCATTCCCCACTCCACTGTTTAAAAATATTATTAGACTTCTTTGGTCCATTTCCAGTGCTCCACTGATAATATAGAAATCAGCCTGACATTTTTTGTTTGCTGTGGGGAAGCATGTTTAAAAAGAAGAAGCTAACTGGTTTTTATGCGCATTTTTGGAAGTTCATTTCCATGTGGAATACACATGTGAGTAATTCAACACCTCACAGCACCTGCAAACTCCCCTGGCTGTGTAAACGTGGGGATTAAAATAACTGCATTTATTTGAAGGGAAGCTTGTGCATATCCTGCTGGAGCTGCCAAGTTAAACAAATCGTGATTCGGACTGATTTGGCTTCCTCCTAGAGCCATTAAACGCACAGGTGGGAACCCTAGTGAGAAGTGAAGAATGGAGTCCTGTTCTCTGGTCTGACTTTTGCTCATTATTTTCCAATACCGGTATATGAAAATCCAAACAGTGCAAGGAGAAACAAATTTTTGAAGGGCTCATAGTCAAAGCCCTTTTAAAGAAATGGGACCTTGATTCCATAGATTTGCAGAGCTGATTATAGTAAGACAGGGTTGAACTCCCAAAACTATAGCAATATATACATACACAGAAGGACAAGGTGGTTGGTTCTGCTCCTTGTCAGTTGCACACTGCTCAGTCCCAAGGATTTCATATTAGGAAAAGCAATTGGCAAAGTGTGCTGAGTTACTTACATAAGAACATAAAAATAATAATATAATAATAATAATATTTCTTATTTGTATCCCGCCCATCTGGCTGGATTTCCCCAGCCACTCTGGGCGGCTTCCAACAGAAATCAAATACAAAAATATCAAACATTAAAAACTTCCCTAAAAAGGGCTGCCTTCAGGTTTTTTCTGAATGTCAGGTAGTTGTTTATTTCCTTGACCTGTGATGGGAGGGCGTTCAGGATCAAGCCAAAGTCTCATCCTGCTTCCTGTAAGCAACCCAATGCCTATGAGATGCCCAGAAGCAGGAACTGAGTGCAGCAGCCCTCTCCCCACTGGAGATTCCTGACAACTGGTATTCTGAAGCAAACTGACAATGGAGGGAGAACATGACTATAATAGCTAGTAAGCAATGGTCGCCATCCAAGTTGGTGTACCTCACCAGATCCCAGAGTTTAACTATGCACTGTGTGAAGAATGTCTTTCTTTTGTCTGCCCTGAATCTTCCAACATTCAACGTCATTGGACGGCTGCTGGGTTCTGGTATTAGGAAAGAAGTTGATCTGGCTGCTCTTCCTATTTAACCCAGAAAGTACATGACATACTTTTAAAACAATGGTGGCCCACCTTTTAGGCATGTTTGTCACAAACCCCCAGTAGGGAATTGTGCAGCTCAAGTGGACATTGCAGTACACGTAGCCATTACATTACAACCAACTAAAGGTGAATTTGCCAGGCTCCTAGATTACATTTTCAGTAGTATAGGTAAAAACATTTTTAGGTATACACACACCTTAGGAATATAAATACAAAAGTAAGATGCAGACTGCAGCTGTAGTTTCTTGAATAGATTTCCACAAGGGATTTGGGAGTGGTGCGGAGGGCAGAAATCATAGGTTTATAGCAACTAACTAGTCTTAGACATCTGGAAAATCTAGTTGTGTACAGGAGTGGTTTAACAATCAATCCCTCTTCCCTAGGAACTCTGGGAACTGTAGTGCTGTGAAATGGAATAGGGGGTCTCCTAACAACTTTCAGCACTACAGGTCCCAGGATCCTTTGGTGAAATGCATGCCTATTTAAAGTGGTATGATTATGCTTTAAATGTATGGCGTGAATGGGGCTTTTAGGCATGTTTTTACAGGACTGTAGCAGGAGGAAGAGAATGCAGGGATGGCCCTGAATGGCTTTTAAAAGGGTTAGACAGGGCTATTGATAGGACAGGGCTATTGATAACTAGTAGCCATGATGGACTACCGTATTTTTCGCCCCATAGGACGCACCGGACCATAGGGCGCACCTCGTTTTTAGAGGAGGAAACAAGGGAAAATTTTTTTTTTTCTGGTTTTCCTCCTCTAAAAGCCCTGGGGTTTTTTTTTTGAGGATCAGCTAAAAGTTTTGCAGCTTTTTTGCAAACAGAAAAGCCCTGGTTTTTTGAGGATCAGCTAAAGGTTTTGCAGCTTTTTTGCAAAGGGAAAAGCCCTGGGTTTTTTTGAGGATCAGCTAAAAGTTTTACAGCTTTTTTTGCAAAGGGGGAAAAGCAAAGCTCCTTTTGCAAAGGGGGAAAAGCAAAGAGGAAAAGCCCCATTTTTATGGGGTTCAACTCACATTTCTGCAGCTGCTAAAGGAAAGGGAGCCTTTTCTACAGTTTCCAGACGGATAATCTAATCAGTCAGTCACATGTCGCTGGGGAAACAAACAACCTCCCTCTGGGGAGCGGGAACTCTTATCTCTCTCCCGATCTCTTGCTGCTCAGCTGCTCAGCGGGGTGCTTTCAACACCCCCTTTTCTCTTTGTAAAGTAAAAAGCATGATCCTCTTTTGGCCCCTGGGCAATTCAGCTCCAGGGACCACCATTCGCTCCATAAGACACACAGATATTTCCACTTACTTTTTAGGAGGAAAAAAGTGTGTCTTATGGAGCGAAAAATATAGTATATTGCTGGAAAGTCCAGGAGGGAAGGGTATTCTTATGCTTGGGTCCTGCTTGCGGGCTTCCCATAGGCATCTGGTTGGCCACTGTGATGCTGGACCAAATGGGCCATTGACCTGATCCAACAAGCTCTTCTTAGATTCTTAGCACACAGTTGCTTTCCCCCTTTTTACACACATGCCTTTTTATGCTCCTATAATTGATCATTAGTTTCAATTACATCTCAGGCCTTTCAAATTAAGAATATCAGGCCACGACCACAGAACGCTTCCTTTTTGCAGAGAACAGAGCTGCCCTGGTCTGTTTGACTTGAAGCTCTGTTTAAAGACCTCTTCAATACAAACCTTTTCAGCACTAGCTTTGCCCTCCCATGAAGAAATCTGCCATTTGATGTAAATGACCTTTCTGTTCTTTAAAAAGAAAAAAGAAAAAAGGGGGGGGGAGATAGAAAAGGCAACTGCACCCGCCTAATCCCTTAGCTGACTGGCTACAACCTGCTGTTATACAGTGACATGTTTGTGGTTTCATTATGCTTTCAATGAAATGATAGGCGACACAGGGAGTCCATTAGCCTGTTACATTCCAGTTGAAGTTAATTACACTTTCTCAGCTTCAGAGGAAGATACACCAGGTCGGAGCCTTCTAATCTACCACTCACATCTCTGGCATAAAACACCCATTAGCTGTACTACATTTTTTTCTCGTCTTCTGTTCCTTCCTGTACTCAATCACTGGCAGCTCTGCAGCCAAAATCCCTATCAGGCTTCTTTAGAGCACCAGTCTGCTCTCTAGTTGGTGCCTAAGCTGGCACTTAAAAGTGAATAGAAATTGTTCAGTGACATGTGCTTAACACCTTTATGCAAGAGGAAATGGAGGCACGAAAAGGCATTAGGAATTTACAGTTGCTTGTGGGTACTGAGAGGCAGAAAGAATTTGAGTTTAGAGCAGGGGTCAGCAAACTTTTTCAGCAGGGGGCCGGTCCACTGCCCCTCAGACCTTGTGGGGGGCCGGACTATTTTTTTTGGGGGGGGTGAATGAATTCCTATGCCCCACAAATAACGCAGAGATGCATTTTAAATAAAAGGACACATTCTACTCATGTAAAAACAAGCTGAGTCCCGGACCATCCGTGGGCTGGATTTAGAAAGCGATTCGGCCAGATCCAGCCTCTGGGCCTTAGTTTGCCTACCCATGGTTTAGCAGGGGTGCTCAAACTTTGTTCAAAGAGGGCCAGATTTGATGAAGTGAACATACGTGAGGGCCAACCAAAGTTGTCTAGCTTTTTTAAGCATTGAAGTTGCTGAGCTTTTTAAAGGATTTTACCCCAGGACATATAGTGCCACGGGGCCCGGGTTATATTGACTGGCGGCCCGGATTAGGCCCCCCAAATGGACTTTGGACATGCCTGGTTTAGAGGATCTCAGGAGCTCCTGAGTAGGGATTTGAACCCTGGTCTCCCAGGTCCTAGTCCAACACTCTAACCACTACTCCAAAATGTCTCTCTATGAAGCTATCTGGGCACATGCATAATCTATCCAGCACAAAATGAAAAGGGAGTGGCTAGGTGGGTGCAGACTGCAGGGGCAGGACACAGCTGGATGTATAGCCTCAACTGTTGTAAGTATTCTGCTGGATGGCTATCTTGAGAACCTACTAAGCCAGAGAAAAGGGACGCCTGACCATTAGGTCCAGTCGTGTCTGACTCTGGGGTTGTGGCACTCATCTCGCGTTACTGGCTGAGGGAGCCAGCGTACAGCTTCTGGGTCATGTGGCCAGCATGACAAAGCCGCTTCTGGTGAACCAGAGCAGCGCACGGAAATGCCGTTCACCTTCCCGCCGGAGCAGTACCTATTTATCTACTTGCACTTTGATGTGCTTTCGAACTGCTAGGTGCAGGGACCAAGCAACGGGAGCAGGGACCAAGCAACGGGAGCTCACCCCATCGCGGGGATTTGAACCGCCGACCTTCTGATCAGCAAGCCCTAGGCTCTGTGGTTTAACCCACAGCGCCACCTGCGTCTGAAGCCAGAGAAATGACATTCTAATTAAAATTATGGTCTCTGTGGGAACACAGAGAACTTTACAATTGGTCGCAGCCTGTGAACTTTCCATACAAAATGAAATGCTGAGTGAGTGCTGATTCCAAAAGCTACTTTGTATTGGAAAAGGTTATTTAGCCATTTGTTAGTTTTCTGCAACGAGTCCAGCTTTTTTTCTTTTTCTTTTTACTTCTCCTTTATCCCAATACAGAAGAACCGCCCTCTAGTGGAGAAGAAGACATTTGCATGGCTGGGTTGGCACAATTTCGTTCCAAAGTCATGTGCATAATATTCTGTATTTATTTTATTTTACAGTATTCCTGCCCTGCTTCCCCCCTCCAAATTTACAGCATTATGTATGCAAAGGTCCTATTGAATGTGCAGCTCCAAGCAGTCACCCTATCAAAGGGTTTCACCCTATTTTAGCTGCCCCTTTGCAAATGCCTTTTGTTTTATCATCTACAGAGCATTTATTATTGCCCCTAAATGCCTCTTTGAAATAAAAAATGCCCACACCTTATAGGAGGCCGAACCCTGTAGCTACTCCAAGAAATCTAGAGGAGGAATGAAAACATTATCTTGTCAACTATCTCTTTGTTATGGTAGTTTTGTGGCTCTTAGATTGAAGCCTGATATGTTAGCCTCCGTCTTAGTGAAGGTTGCATGCATGCTGAAGATTTGATGGCAAATCTGTACTTGATGACTTTGCCAGACATGTAGAAGTCACTCTTTCAGCCCTCCCCTTTGTCTTTCTAAAAGTATATTATATATGTTCCATAACTTTAAGTGAAATGAACCCATCTGTGCGACTTGGCTATACCTCCCCCTGTCTGCTGTGCAAATTGCATTATTCCCTCCACCTCAGAGCTACTTTTCAATCTTTAAATGGTTCTGATCATTGCATATTTATACACTGATGCTTCAGGGCATATTAAACCAGTGTAGCTCAAGGAATTTACATTTGACATCTGCTAACTATGTGGTAAATAGCAGATGAGCCAACAACACATTTAAGCTCGAGAAGACCCTTGTTCATACATTATTAGCAGCGTCATACACATTGCTGCTCAGGAATTCTAAGAAACCATCAAATCAGTAGAGTTTGAAATTGGTGCTTAAAAATCAGTGGTTTTCCAAGGCATGGTCTGCCATCTTGATTCAAAATGGCATCCAATTGTATCCAAACATAGACAAAAACCTGCTCCTTGCTTGGTCTTAGGAACTGCCATATCAAATTTGCTTACAATATCTTACAAAGGTGCACAGAGAACAGACAAAGGGACAAAGACAAACAACTTTCCAAAACATTTAGTAGGCTCTGAGCATCTACTCCCCCCTCTCCCCCCAAAATGGCAAATGTCCATAATCTAGAATTTCACAAGATCCAGGATTCCTTAATATTGCAATGTGCAATATTAAGTGCAAAAGGGAAAGAACTGGGTGGGCCTGGACCAATTTTCCATCCCATCAGTAGTCCAGAGAAGGGCAACCTGGGGCCCTCCAAGATGCTGTTGGGCTCCAACTCCCATCAGTCTCAGTCAGGATGGCCGGTAGTCTAACAACGTCTGGGGACCACAGTTTCCCCATCTCTGGGTGCTTCCACACTGTCACTATTTGGAAATAGAAGAAGAAGAAGAAGAAGAAGAAGAAGAAGAAGAAGAAGAAGAAGAAGAAGAAGAAGAAGAAGAAGAAGAAGAAGAGTAGTTTGGATTTGATATCCCCCTTTATCACTACCCGAAGGAGTCTCAAAGTGGCTAACATTCTCCTTTCCCTTCCTCCCCCACAACGAACACTCTGTGAGGTGAGTGGGGCTGAGAGACTTCAAAGAAGTGTGACTAGCCCAAGGTCACCCAGCAGCTGCATGTGGAGGAGCGGAGACATGAACCCAGTTCACCAGATTATGAGTCTACCGCTCTTAACCACTACACCACACTGGCTCTCTGTAGGATTCAATCCCCTACAAACACATCAATTATAGTTGATTGGAAGGACTTGCTCAAGGTCCTTGGGAAAGCTATTGTGCTAGAAAAATGGGGAAATCTATGGCAAAGAGACATCAAATTTACACCTAATTATGACCTAAAGGAAAACTTATTAAAAATGCAGTACAAGTGGCATTTAACACCAGTTAAATTAGCCAAAATGTATAAAGGAATAGATAACCAGTGCTGGAGATGCCAAGAAGAAACAGGCACTTATATCCATATGTGGTGGCAATGTAAGAATATCAAAGGTTTTTGGGAGATGGTCTATAAAGAATTTTAAAAAATGCTAAAATATTCTTTCAGAAAAAGCCTGGAAATATTTCTGCTAGAGATGATGGATAAAGACATCCGAGCAAATGATAGGTGCATATTAATGTATGTGACCACAACAGCCAGACTCCTTATAGCAGCAAATTGGAAATAAAAAAAAATTCCCAATAAAGAAGAATGGCAATTAAAGATGATAAGTTATTATAATTTGGCATCAAAATACGAAGCAATAAAGGGTATAGATGAAAAGGAGAAACAGAAAAATTGGAAATTGTTTAAAGACTATATTAAGTACCAGGTTGAAAAGGCCGATCTTCTTGTAAATCTGTAAAGGTTCAAATAATTGAGAAGGAAAGAAAAATGAAATCATGGATTTAGGTATGAAGAGAAACAAAGAGATAGATAATGCAACAGAGAGAAGGTTGAGAAGCAAGAGAGGGGAGGGGGAGGGGTAACGGGGTATATGAAGATTTATAAAGTTGGTATATGTATTAGATGATTTACCTGTCAGTTATGTTTTGTTTTGTAAGTTATGTTTTAAGTTAAGTCCTGTTAACCTATTTTGTGTTTTGTAATAATATGAAGATTAATAAAGTTTTCTATTTAAAAAAAAGGAAGGACTTGCTCAACCTTTTTGCATTAAGGAAAGTGATGGCAAAATGCACTGATATGAAGATGAAGGGGCTTTCTGAAAGCAACTAGTGACATAGCGAGGCTATAGATGTGGTCTGCCTTTCTTGCACCCAAACCTACACAGACGGGAGGGATGGCATCAATGCTTCTTCTGCTTCAGTTGGACTATATGAGTTCATTTGGGGACTGATCCTGCAAGCCAATTGTTCTGGTTCCCTCAAGACCCCACTAATTCTGGCAGTAGAAGCAAAAAACCGGGGGGGGGGGGAAGGTTACGTATACCCAGAGCCCTGCACCCTGAAGGGATGCAGATTGCCCCCTCCTTCATCCTCAGATCAGTCATTTGATGCTCAGAGAGGTGGCAATCCTGAGCTCCTCACCTGATCTGCAAGGATCGCTCGTTTGTGTTATCTGTGTGCATGTGTGTGCTCACATGCAACAGTGCATGAGAGTGTTGGGGCGGCCACACTCACTGTTGGCACATGGTCCCTGGAAGATTAGCCAAAGGCAAATGTGGCCCTCAGGATGCAAAGGTTTGAAGTTTAATGCAATTAATGGATCTACCACGTTTTACAACTATTGGGAGCTGCTTTGAGAGGGTGCCATTGAAAGCCAAATGCAAAATTTCCCAAGCAACTAAAAAGTCCTACTAATTTCAGTGGGACATAAATGCAAGTCTGTTTAGAGCTGCAGCCACCATGCCTAGCTGCAAAAACATTTCTGAGCATAAGAATATTTTGCTTTAACCAGGTCTACGGGCTTATATTTTTGAACAAACCCTTTAAAAAAAAAATCTCCATGGATATATTACATAGAACATCAGAAAGAAAGGTTTAATATAGTGCTCTGCCTATGTGTTTGTTCACTACATCAAAAACGTATTTTGAATGTTTACTGCCATTTTGCTAATGTTTACTATAGGACTTTTTTTTAAAAAAATGTAGGGCTCATTCAAAAATATTTACCTGTTGCCTGATGTCATACAATTTATGTTTCTGCCACTTCAGCCATATTTTCTTATTTTGCTTACAGGATGGAACAGCTGAAATCTACCTTATTTTCAAAATCATGACTGGTGCAAAAGCAGTTAGTAACAAAGAAATGGGAGCTTTGTGCACCTGGCAGATATGAGAGGCTGAGCATCTTTCGTTCAGCGCATACTGGGTCCCTAACTGATAGCTTTAAATGGATTCCAAAACAGGAGTGTCTGCAAGTCACCTGTAGGGACAGAAAGCAAATTTGCCTTGATTGACAGAACCCCTGGAACGTGGCTTCTAAAATTAACCTTGAGCTGCTCCCTGTGCTGCACTTCACCGAAATCAGATTTTCCAAGGGCTGTTATCTTATCTGTGTCTTAGGAAAAAGCCACATCTGTTGTGCCTGGAAGCAGAACACTGATGGTACTTCAAAATCTGAAATTGCCTGTGCATTTCTATGGATAAAAGGCTCTTGCTTAGAGTGCGAGGAAAACATCTGGTCAGTTTATTTTTAGCTCTGAGTCTCAAATCTTTGGGTAAAGCCAGCCAGAGAGCTGCCTACCTGGAGAACCATTTAATTATTTTGTTTCCAGGGGCATGTTGGACCTTTTTAGCACATTAGCGCGGTGCCCCTGGAGGTGGACTCGAGAATAACTAAGAATTTGGCATACATGTTGGTTTCTTTTTATAATAATCTGACCATTGCAGACAGTGTTCACTTGCTCCTATCTTCATTATCCATGAAGGTGGGAGCTGCAGGGGGCAATTCATTGTAACCCCAAATGCCAGTGGGGAAATGCATACTATTTCTAATGGCCTGACTTGCATTTTCGCCTCCCTTCCAAGACTTTACTGTAATTGCAAACCTTTCTTCCAAAACTCTGGCTTTAGGAAACTTCTGGAATGCTGGCTCTTACCCATGAAGTATGAGGATTTGGAATCTTTCCCCTCTGCAAGTGCTTCAAGAATCAAATAACTCATTTGGTGGAAGGGTTATAGCAAGGATGCTCTCTTGAATATTCACGCAGTGAATATTACTGGTGGTGGCTGTTGCCCATGGGAACTGGTAGGGTGAAAAGCAGGGAGCCAACAGCAGGGGGAGCTAGAGCCAATGATGGGCACAGCCAATTAATTCTGGTTTTGTTTCCATCTTCCCACCTGACGGATTCTATAAGAGCAACACTGAGACTACAGGTGAAACTCGAAAAATTAGAATATCGTGGAAAAGTCCATTTATGTAAGCAATTGTTTTCATTAGCTATTGGAGTTTTATATATGAGATAGACTCATGACATGCAAAGCCTTTGTTTGTTATAATTGTGATGATTATGGTGTACAGCTGATGAAAACCCCCAAGTTGAAATTGTTAATTCTCATCAGCTGTACACCATAATCATCACAATAATAACAAATAAAGGCTTGACATATCTCGCTTTGCATGTCATGAGTCTATCTCATATATTAGTTTCACCTTTTAAGTTGAATTACTGAAAGAAATGAACCTTTCCACGGTATTCTAAGTTTTCGAGTTTCACCTGTACGTGCACATTGAAAGCACATTTCTCCTCTCCATGAATTTGGGGTACTGTAGTTTGTGACGGGTTGCTGGGAATTATAACCCTGTGATGTATGAACTACAGTGCCTAGAATTAATTGAGGGAAAGAATGTGATTCCAGTGTGGTTTATACTATGCACACAGACTAAATAGGAAGAAGCTCAGAGGCACTGACACTACCAGGGATGGTTGTAAAGGAAGGAAGGTGGAGCTGGCTGAAGGCAGACTGAGGTAGGCAGAGCAATGCCCCGCTTGCCTTAATGGATTGGCCTCCACTGAACATAACACAGTGTGAAACTGGAGAGAAGTATGGTTTTGTCTCCATGGTTTTTCTGAGAGAAATCTCAGAAGTTACATTTCTTGAGTGATCAGGAAAAGGTGAACCATGGATATTAAATCCAGAGCCGACCCTAGCATTGGGCAGAGTGAAGCAGCTGCTTCAGGTAGCATATAATAGGGGTGGGAGAAGCCACTTCTCTATTCCCAGTGTCGAGATTCAAGTGCCCGTCACATTGGCTTCTGTACATGGAATTACAGGGAGGTCACAATCTTGTTTGCCTCAGGCAGCAAAAAGTCTTGTGCTGGCCCTGATTAAACCAGGATACACTTCTAAGGTAGAGAGCTCCGAAAGAGGCACTCACATGACAATCACCACGCCATTTGTAATGTTAGTGGATCAAAGGTGCTTTGGAAGCCTTGCCCACAATGAGCAGCCACCTGTTATAGAGAAAGTCTGTCCATATTTTTCACCTCTTAATGGATTTCAGACAGTCCTGTTGCTATATGTGCTTGAGGCTTCTGCAGGCAGCGAAGATGAGCAGCAAGTATGTTTGTAAAAATGAGTAAGGGTGCATTGCTACACAGTGCAAACCTATGCAATGATTACATCAAGAGTACCCACTGGAGTTCAGTTAAGACTGTCTCAAAATAACAGTGTAGTATGGGATTGCAGCTGGCTGTTAATTTACTTGTCATAGCCATTCTGACAACTGAAATTGCTGTGTTGGGATAAAGGGACTGTGGGCATTAATGAAATGTTTTTGAAATGCTGTATTCGATAAAGCAATAAGGGCCTTCTCAGTGGTGGTCACCCATTTGTGAAATGCCCTTCCTGGGGAGGGGCATCTGTCTCCCTTATGATTGACTTTTAAAGGAAAAGGAAACGGTCCAGTCCAGTCAAGTCCAGTCGCGAACGACTCTGGGGTTGCGGCACTCATCTCGCTTTACTGGCCAAGGGAGCCGACGTTTGTCCGCAGACAGTTTTTCCGGGTCATGTGTCCAGCATGACTAAGCCGCTTCTGGCAAAACCAGTGTGGGAAAGACTCTGGTCTGAAAAACCGGCAAGCTGCTGGCAGCCAATGTAGAAAACATTGAGCGAAATGGTTTGATCCCAATGGCTACTCATTTTGTTTCTGAGTACTTTTTGCACTCATCCCTATGGTGCCAGCTAAATAATGCCTTTTCTTAAACCATAACATCAACACTAGATATCACTAAGTACCACAGTACTTATAGTAAGCTCTTTCTGTTACTTTTCAATCCTCTTATTAGGTGATGACCCTCAATATTTTTGATCTGACATGGAGAAAAGTAATCCTCCAATCTGTCCTGTATTTAAAATTAAACTGAGTCGCAAATGTTCAAAATGAACTCATGTAAATCTTGGGAGATAAAACTCCTTTCGCGGAGCTTTACACAAGATGGTTTTTGTTGGCTCCGGATCTTCTTCTTTTTTAAAACTTTTCCTGCCTTGACTGGAGGGATCTTGTGCATCTTCAATAATACTATAATCTACTTGAATATCATAAGATTGAAAACAGTTCAGAGAAAGTACAAAGGGAGGGGTGTTTGCGTGCTGCTTGACTTCCCCACTGCATCAGAAGTGACAGGTGTCTCTCAAGCACAACCGATGAGGTTTGAAGCCAGCAGCCTCTGCACAGGCATGAATATTTATAGTGGTGCCAGAAACATATAGCAATTCAACGCTTGGCATGGAATGAGGTGGTAGACTGTGTTGATAGAATTCTGGTGTGGTGGGCATCATATTTTCTCTGTGGGGTGGGGTGGGAAAACTCCTGAATGTAATAAACAAGCATATCAGGAAGAAAGGTTCATTCTTCTTCCACTTGCATCCTGTCCATCATTAACCATAGGCGTTTCTCTGCTATTAAGAATGCAAGAGCTCTGCTGGATCAGACCAAAGACCTCTCTAGTTCAGCAATTTCTCTCACGGTGGGCAACCAGATGGTCACAGAAAACCCTTCAACAGTGGAGGTGGTCAACTCATTCTCAGAGTCAACTCAGATTCTCAGATAGCAAACTCGTTCTCAAGAGATTGGATATTCATATAACCAATGAACAAGAGGAGAGAATCAGCAGGCTTTGCAAAACTCCAAGGTTTGCAAAACTACAAAAAAAAACACCCACCGTTTAGGAAAAACATTAAATGGTGGATGTATGGCTCAAACTGCCCACCGAGGACTGAGTATGCACAGTGGGTCCAGGAAGCTGGCTGACTGGCTGGGAGGAGGAATGGAATGGAATGTTTGGAAAGAAGGCATGGCTGGCTGGCTGGCTGGCTGGTTGAAATCCTGAACAGGAAGAATCCACACTGCAACATTTTGTTGCAAACCCCCCCCCCTTTTAATAGCATAGCCAGCAAACAGAGAATAGGTTGGCAAAGTGGTCAGGCATCCCAATTTTCCTTCTCCCTGTAAACGACCCACTTTGCAGGACAGATGCCACTGCTGGTTTTTTTGGGGGGTGGGGTGTGGGGTGGGAGAGACTTTAAGATTTTAATGAGCAAACCAGGATATTGTACAGCTCACAACACTGACTTTGAAGGGGAAGAATCTTTAAAGGAAAATTCCCTTTGGATTTCTTTTTTAATTAACCAAGTACTTCTAATGATAATGAATTTGTTTTCCGAAAACAGAACAAAAACAAACCCTAACGCCTCAACCAACAAATGTTTGCCGTCTCCAAACTGTGCAACGAAGTCCCCAGAGTTTCACAAATCAATGAGCATTAATGTTACATAACCCCAAGAGAAGGCACCTCTCATCTAAGACAGCACACAGCTGCTTCTGTTTAATTAAAACATATAGGTCTGGGATGAGTTGCTTTGATTTTCTACTTCAGCATTTTTTCCTCCAGCTTTAAAACCATGTATCTATCAAAGTGTGAGAAAGAATGGAATGTTTGTCTTAATAAAAGGCATTTACCGGAGATGTTTCCACAGCTTGTGGAGAAGACAAATTGGGAACAGACTGTTGGTGATAGGTTTGCATCTTAGCTTTAGAAAACATTTGTAGAGGCTGCCAGTTATTTGCTTCCACACTGAGCCCTGTAGCTTAAGTGACATAAATGTCATGCCATGCCATGTATTTTGAATGTTACACACCTCCCAATTTATTGAGGCCACATTATACTCCCAAGGAAGTAAGGAAGGGCAAATGTGTCAATTTTGATTCCTCTCCATTTTTCATGTGTCCAATCTTCTCTTCCATTCTCCACATTTCCATACCAGTTTGCAATTTTTGTTAAAGGCCTTGTGAAAATTCATCAGCATTATAGGTAGGTAGCCGTGTTGGTCTGCCGTAGTCAAAACAAAATAAAAAATAAAATAAAATACCTTCCAGTAGCACCGTAGAGACCAGCGAAGTTTGTTCTTGGTATGAGCTTTCGTGTGCATGCACACTTCTTCACATACACCCATTCCCACCACCCTTCTGAGTCATACCCCTCCCCACCCTCTCACTATATATAAGGCTCTGGTGACTTCTGTTTCAGTGTATCTGAAGAAGTGTGCATAATCTTTCACAAACACGAAACTGCCTGCTTCACACTAAATAAAGTCTATGTGTTTCAGGAGACACAGGTGTGGTGTCCCTCCAGTTCGCAAACAGCATGGGATCTAACCTGGTTATCTGCAGTTTCTACAACGTTAGACTCATGTTAGAGGGTAACTGTGCCTCAGTAATAAATCAACCCTTTCTCCATCCCCTCTCCCCTCTCTGCTTATTAGTGTGCAGTTGACAATTACCCTTCAAGGTTATTTTAACATTCTGCGCAATAAAACAAAATAAAATGGGGAAAATGCTCATTATAGCCCCAGCGCTGATTGCTGCCTTTGTTCTGCGATGTCTTCAGCAGAGTGAAGAGCAGGTCATGCTGGTTTTGCCTCTGAAGTAACTGCATGTAAAAGCCCAAAAAACAAAACAAAACAAAAACAGCACGAAGAAATACGCCCCTCGCAATGGCACTTTGCAGTCTGAGCGTTAAAGTAGTGTGCGGCTTGGGAGTGAAAATTTTGCTAGCTTGAATCCCTACGGCCCATAGGGTTTCTAACCAGTGGAGACATAGGGGTCTGGCTGTTGGTTGCAAGATCTGAACAACTGCTGGAAAAGAAAGTGAAAGTCAATGCCCCTGTTCCCTATCCAGATTCTACCCCTGCACCATCATTTGCTTACTTCTTTATTTAAATATTTCAATTGTGTTTGTTTTGAGCGTGTGCGTGCAAGACCATGTTTCCGTGCACGGCGCCTGACACATGCAAAATTTGAACTCTAGAATATAGGAAGCTATCTCATACATGGTGAGACTGTTAGACTCTCTACCCCAATGTTGTCTACTGTGATGCTTAGGAGTTGTGGTGGCCGAGTGGCCAACTTTACAGAGTCCAGTTCTCCATTTGGAGGACCAACTGCTTCATGTCTAGTGCTTGGACCATGCCATTTAGCCATACCATTAAAGCATACTACGTCCCCCTAAGACCTGAGAACTGAGGTTTACCATCACAGAGCTATAATTCCCAGCACCCTTAACAAACTATAGTTCCCAGCTTTTTGGAGGGGAAGTCATGTGCGTTAAATGCATGTACATTCAGGCTCCCAGTCTTTGCGCCTACATGGCCTTTTTAATTCTCGTGCCTTATTCAAACTTGGGCACATAGCTAACCCAGGGACGTCTTAGCCATTGAGGCTACTGGTGCCACGGTGCCACAGCGCCACGGCCTGAGGAGGGCGCCTGTGCCCTCCAGCCCCACCAGCAGCGCCAATCTCACCCACCTCTTCTCGGGCTGCGGACGCAGAAAGGCCGTCGGCAAGCCTCCTGTTGGCGCTGCAGCCAGGGCTCCCTAGACGGCAGCACCGCGCCACCGCTTCGGCATAGCAGGCAGAAGCAGAGGCGGAGGTGGAGCACAGCTGGCAGCATCCCCACCCACCCCTCCACACCCTCCGGCTGCCCGCCGCACCTGGCCCTACCTGGTGGAGCGCGAGTTCGGCGTCCCTGCCCGCCGCGCTGTGCCCTCCAGCTGCCGCTGCGCCTGGCCCTGCCCAGTAGACCGTGAGGGACGCTGGAGGGATCTTCGCGCCAGGGCCAGTCAGCTAACCTGACTCCTCACTAACCATGAGCTGCTGCCATCACTTTCCCTTCACTTTTTTTGTTTTTAAAGTAAAGCAATCAGACATCTATAAATGAAGTTAGAAAGAAAACATGGAGACAAGATACGGTAATGTTGCTGTTGCTAAGGATGCTTAGTCTCTTATTCAGGGTTGCTAAGCAATCAGAAGGAAGGAATGTGAGGGGTTTCCTGTGTCTCCCCTCCTGAACAGATTCACTCTCCTTTAACAGGAGCAAGAAGCACAGGTACGGTGACAAAGCAGAAGTTGTCATGTGTCTTTAACTGCTGCATGGCTGGCAGAAATTTAAAAAAGTGTACACCTTTTCTTGTAGGGAAATTCAATTGTGAGGAAAGTTTCGCCTGTTGCCATTCTGTGTCTGTCAGGCAATTTATTACTCATGTGTAGCCCCTGAATTACCTTTGGACCCAGCACAGCAGCTGAATGCTGGAGGAAATTGCCAAAGATGAACTAAAAAGCTCCTTTAGATGAACGGAACTAGTTTGTTTTGTAAAAAGACAAACTTGAACTAGAACTATAAAATGAACCTTCCAAGAACTGGTTGGGGCTAAAAGGAGCCCAACTCCATCTAGAGGGGCCATGTTCTTCACTCCTGACATAAAAAGAGCTTCAGCATTCAATCATCATCATCATCAACAACAACAACAACAACAACATACCCGCAGTATTGTTGCACCATGTAAGATGAGGCTGAGGTAGTTCTGAATAAGGGCATCAAGAAATAATTTACAGCAATAAAACCAATCTGGGTATTTCAGGGACAAGAAGGAGCTGTACAGTACTTGCCTCATCCCTAAAGGCTAAATGGAGGCGCATCATTAAAAATAAACATTAAGTGAATAGCTCCACAGTTGAACCATTTCCCAGTTAACACAGCAAGAGAATAATCACAGCACATATTATCACGCACAGCCAGGCAAGAGTGGTTGGGGGAAATCCAACATCATAAGCGAAGGAGGCCAGGAGGCCTTGCATAGGATAGGATCTCCCCCCATTTAATATTCTTGCTTCATGAGCAGAGACGATATTTACTTGATTGACGATCCGAAGATTATACAGTTCAAAAAAGGAACAGATATTTGACATTTTGCAGAATGCTTTTGCAAGGGGTGAGCCTGCAGCTCAAAGCGATTAATTCTGACAAGGATCAGGGAGCAAGAGAGCTGGAAAATGTTCGTGTGGAAATTGGCTGTGTCACCGCAGAGTTTCTCCCCACGTCTAAAAGCAGTTTAGATCATTTTATAACTGTTCTGCATATGGAAGCCAAAGAGCATGTTAGAAAATGGTCGGTGGGAGGGAGGGAGCAGAACAATTTTACAGCTGCAAAAAGCAATGGGGAATGTGAGTAACTGAAGTCACACCCGTACGATACATTTAAAGCAGTCCCCTCAATCCCAAAACATGGGAACTATAGTTTACCTCTCATGGAGCTACAAGTCCCAGCACCCGCAGTTCCCAGGATTATTTTGGGGAAAACCATGTGCTTCAAATGTATGGTGTGAATGTTACCTCCCTCAGCATGCCTTTATGACAGGGGTGGGAGATCTGTGGCCGTCAAGACATCAGTCCCAACAAGCATGACCATGAATGATGACCAGTGTTAGACTAGGACCTCGGAGATCAGATCGCAGCCATGATTCTCCCTGATGGCCAGTCACAATCTCTCCACCTAACCTCCCCCGCAGGGTTGTTGTGAGGATGAAATAATTCATAAATAAATTATGGGAACTGCAGTCCAACAACACCCAGGTGGACAGAGCTTCCCCGGGTCCAACATGGGATATCTGTAGTTACAAAACTAAAAAGACAACCATGCTCTCCCCCAGTCCAACAAGAGAGGTGTTTGAATATCGATGCAGACTTCCCCACACATCACAGATGTGGGCACATGTACATCTCCACCCCGAGGTTCTGTGAGCTGGTTAGCCGGACGCACCTTTGAATACCCATGTACTTACTTTGCGCATCACTTTTAATTATTTCGTTTTTCGCTTATTGCTTTCTGCATTATGGATACTTTTCCATTCCGTTTGGAACTGTTTTATACACTGTGTAATTGCGATGGATTCATTTGCTTTTATAATTGTAGGTTCAGTTGCTGCAACTCCCTCTGGAACCTTAAGATGAAGGGTGGGAATAAAACAAATTCATTTTATCGCTATTCTTCTCTAGTTGCTTTGAGGTGCTTTTTCACGTGTTTGGGGAGGCAGTCGCAGTGATACCTCCGAACAGGTGGGGAAGGACTGTCACTCAGTGGTAGAGAGCATCTGCTTTGAATACACAAGGTCCCAGGTACAACCCCCCATCACCTCCAGGTAGGGTTGGGAACAAATGCTGCTCAAAACTCTGCCAGTCAGTCTAGGGAATACTGCAGTAGATGGACCAATGATTTGACTCTGCGTAAGACAGCTTTCTATGTTCGCACTTCCTGTTTATTAGGTCAGTCTCCAAGCCAGTCTGATATCTTTTTCACAGAGCGATTACAGCATCAAGAGAATCTCTATCGCTTCTGTTAGTCCCCAACCTCCCTTTTCAAGCAGATCTTTTTAGATACAACCCCCACCCACCCACCCACCCCCAAAAAACCTCTCAGAACATTAATTTTCTGTGACCAAGACAGGAAATTATGTTACAGGTAGGTAGCCGTGTTGGTCTGCCATAGTCAAAACAAAATATAAAAAAAATCCTTCCAGTAGCACCTTAGAGACCAACTAAGTTTGTTCTTGGTATGAGCTTTCGTGTGTATCTGAAGAAGTGTACATGCACACGAAAGCTCATACCAAGAACAAACTTAGTTGGTCTGTAAGGTGCTACCGGAAAGAATTTTTTTTTAAAGGAAATTATGTATTTGATTGAAAGTGGGCGTCCCTTTTGTTGCTGCCAGTCAGTTGATGGAATTTGATAGGAGAGATGCAGATTCCCTCACTAGACATTACGTCCACCTGGGAGTATTCAGCTTAATTACACAGAACATTTAAATGTTCCTACTTCCCTCATTTTCGCAGAGACAGTTGATATAAGGTTGACACAAAGTTTTAAAATAGACAATGGCTCATTTTTTAAAGATGAGCTGAAGGGCTTGTCTTCTCTGCAGCAAACCTCTTCTCTTCCCCCCTCCTGCTTGTATCTCCCCCTCCTCTATTTTTAGATTGCAAACTCCATGGAACAGAGACCTGTCTTTTCAATTATGTAAACCGCAATGCATACTAATGGGCCTGGATAAATAAGTAAGAATAAAACTCTAATTCACATAGCAGGGAAGACAACAATTGCTCTTGCAAACATTTCTCAGAACAGTTTGATAATTTGGAGACCAGAATATTTTTGAAGTGGGCACTTTCCCTTATTTTGTGATGCAGCACTCCAGCTAAATAAGCTGTATAAAATTGTACCTGTTAGAGGGAAGTGTACATAAAGATGCATGCATCAGTGAAAATAGCATACAGAGATGCATGATATTGCTTGCAAAAAATATTAGATAGTATTAGACAAATTGTATAAAAGTTCCCATTAGGGAACGCTGACAAAATTTTGTTTGCAAGGAAACTGTAAACTGATACAGAAATATGGTGAACGGAACATAAGATTGGACAAATGCTTGTTTCATTTGCTCTGCCTTAAGGAGAAACTGTCTGGGATTCTCTGAACTTAACTCGCAAATCTATTTCCTAGTCAGCATGTAGCAGTTTCTTTCCACTTAGCAGGTATTCCTTTTGGGTGGGGGGCATAAATCACTGGATTTTCTACGCCTCACTATTCTAAATTTATCTCCAATTTGAACAACCATTACCCCATCTATAATTAGGCAAAGTACAGGAAAGACTTAAATACTTCCCCCTTTAGCCACATTATTTTTCATTAATTGGCTCCCTTCATGCCAGCACCATTATTGATTTCATGGGTTTTGCCACCAAGCTCTCTGACCTCTCTGAGCAAACTACTAAACCTAGCTGTGCCTCCAGTTCCCTCCTGTTAACATGCTGCGAATGGTGTTCTGTTAAAAGCAAGTAACTGCATGAAATGGAAACTATAACAACACAACCAAAGTAGCTGCAGAAATCTGGACTTGGACGGTTGTAACTGTTCGTGAACAGAGGTGAGCAGTTCTTCGTGAATATGCCCGAATTGGCTCAGACCTCAGCCGAATGTGCATGAATCCAGTAAGAGCACTTGGTGGTTCTTAAGCCCAGAGAGTCACTCATTCTACTGGCTGGATAAGAAACCTAGAATAAACCATCAAGGACTGGAACTGGCTGAAATGGAAGAATAGATCTATTGCAAATATGAAGGGTGCCTTGCAAGGGAGTGTGTGAATATTGCAAATAGGTTATTGAGTTATTGAAAATGGGCTTTTGCCAACAGGTTTTAATTGATGCTTTTGAATTATGGTGCTGGAGGAGACTCTTGAGAGTCCCATGGACTGCAAGAAGATCAAACCTATCCATTCTCAAGGAAATCGGCCCTGAGTGCTCACTAGA
This sequence comes from Lacerta agilis, assembly GCF_009819535.1. Lineage (NCBI taxonomy): Eukaryota > Metazoa > Chordata > Lepidosauria > Squamata > Lacertidae > Lacerta > Lacerta agilis. The sequence continues at coordinate 96,598,669 of NC_046314.1, forward strand.
AGGACAGATCCTGAAGTTGAGGCTCCAGTACTTTGGCCACCAGTACTTTGGCCAGATGGTTAGAGAGTGTTCTCGAAGCTACTAACATGAGTTTGGCCAAACTGCGGGAGGCAGTGAAGGATAGGCATGCCTGGCGTGCTCTGGTCCATGGGGTCATGAAGAGTCGGACACGACTGAATGACTGAACAACAAAAGCCCTTGGAAAGGAAAAATCCAGATTAAGCAGAGAGAAAATACAGGTTGGCATTTTGAGCCTACATCATCTGAGAGTACATTAAAGCAGTGGCGGAGGAACCACAGATTGCACCTGGTGCAGAATTTTTTTGGGCACCCCATACAGACTGCGCATGTGCGGCTTCTGCGCGTGCGCAATCCGCATGGAATGCCGCACATGTGCACTCCATACATGCTGCTGCTGCAGCGCATGAGCAGCAGCACAGACAGGGTGCCACTCGCGACCGGCAGCTCGTAAGAGTCGTGGGGGGGCGCCAATTGTCACCCCCTCCAGGGTGTCACCCGGGACGGCCAGCCCCCAACACACACCCCTTGTTCCGCCCCTGCATTAAAGCAGATGCTGAGGAAGCATTGTTCAATTATTGGAATACACTCACCATTAACACATATAGCACTTAGAGTGCATTCAGATGGGGGGGGGACATTTTGTTGGTTTTCATTATTATAATGCTAGTGCTTCTGTTCCACTGTTCTTTCCACACTGCAGTACCTGTTCGGTTATGGAACTGTGGCTTTCTGACATATATACCAGCATGCCACACTAAATTTCATTCACACCAATGGAGGTAGTGTAACAGAACAACAGATGTCATTGAAAAATGCCACTACTCCCCCACCCTTTCCACACGGGCATGTTTCTGCTCCCCCATGAAAACAGCAGGATATAACTGTCCCCAAATTTCATCACATCACTCCCACAATTTTCCATGTAAAGGGGCTGCAAAGAGATTTTTTTCTGGAATCAAAGAACACAGAAATGAGTGGTAAACATGCCCTGTATTCCATTAGTGGCTTTTACAACGCGTGAATGCTGAATTATAATGTGGAAACTAACAATTAGAGAAATGTTGGGGAAATGGAGTAAACTGCTGTGTGGATGCAGCCATGCTGTTCCAACTGTTTCACGTAGTAACATATAATTCTGCCTACAAGTAAAGTGGACAGACTGGAGGAACAAATGGATCAAGAGAGAAGGCCGAAACGTGTCCCTGAAGCCTGAGAGGAACTCAAGACTCAACTCTGCGAGGTAGTTTAGGCTGAAAGACAGTGACTGGCCCAAGGTCACACAGAGAGTTTCACAGCTAGTCTCCGAAGTCTTAATCCATTTAATATCCCTCCACCTTATTCCACATTCTGGAAAAAAGATGTAGAAGTGATTAAGCTGGGGGAGGGAAAATAATCTTTTCCCATAGGTGTAGAAATTTGTGGAGGTCCCTTGTTAACCGTCCTGGGTGAAACCTTTAACCAATTTAGGCTGCAGTCCTGTACATACTTAGGGAGCAATCCCCATGGAATTCAGTGGGGCTTACTTCTGAGTAACGTACAGCTTCTTGGGCATTAACCCACACAAACAATTGTGACAAGAGGGACCCCTTCTGAACCAAAGCAGGACACTTTTCAGTTTAATGCCCACTTAAATGCCCACCATAGCTTTGCAAGGGAGACGGATGGAGAGAAAACCAAAACAACTTGGCCACGCCCCTTTCACCTTTCATTTGCCACGCCTTCATTGGAGCTGTCCAACCAGGTCTAGTGGACACGAGTCACCACTGGTGCCATCTTCTTTTTCAATTGCATTTTTCCCTTATGTGCTACTTGTCCATTCCAGGCACAGTTTGCGTTTCACATATCCTTTGGGTATTCATCAAACTTGTTTCTCTCTCTCCCTGTCTTTTGAACTACAAACTGTTCCCATCAACGTATCTGCTGGTGTCAATGTAATTTGTATTAAATTAACACCAGGTATTTCTGAAATTCAAATGAAGCCCGTTCAGCCAGGCTTAAAAATTCAATAAGAAATGCATCACGTGCTGACTGAAGCAGAAAGCACGGGTCACCAACAAGGGAAAGCAAGACCCGTCTCCCTTGCATCTGAAAATTCATTACACATGCTAGAACAGGAAGAGGTCAAGGAATTAAAACTTTCTAATTTGCTTTAATAGTTAGAAGTGGCAAAATGCTTTTTATATATATGGGGGGGAGGGGGAGTTTCTCCTGTGGCAATTTAATAATCGTAGCTCTGAAAACCTGAGAGGTTTAATAACACATCAGCAACTTGATGTTCTAGTGCTTTATAGGTACAAATCAAATGGGAACAACTGCGATCAATTCAAAAGTTTGGTGTCGTACGATTTGAAAATGGGCCTCTGTATCTTAGACACACTGTCCTTTCAGGCAGCTGCCACCAATTCAAAATTACCTTTATTTCTTGCCACAGGAGGCCTTATGCAGTAGGCTGACTCCTAAAGGAGGGCTAACAGTTGTGGTGCGAAGCCGGATGCTTGTGCAGTCAAGCGTTTGAGGGAACTCTTCCCTCCCCTTCAACCCACTGACTGAGACTTGTGAACCAAAAAGCCCTTGACTCAGTTCCTGGTCTCTCAGGCTTGGCCACCCCATCTGGAGAAATAAGCATGAGTTTGGGGAGGCCTGCTGAGATAATGTGAACAGACTTTGAGCACTCCGAAACAGAGACTGGGCCCAGGCTACCTAAAGGACCATCGCCTCCTATGTCACCATGTCCACTCTCTAAGATCTGTGTGTTTTGACTATGGCAGAAGCCCAATTGGTTGGGACGCATGAGATAAGCTTCGTGGTAGCATGACCCATACTGGAGAACTTCTTTCCAGAGGAGGCCCATTTAACTCCCTCATTACTTATCCTTCACTGCTAAATTTATTATTAGTTTCTTCTTCTTCATCATCATCATCTAATTAAGTTTCAGATTACATAGTTTGGTTTTAATGATAGACCCTGATACTTTAGTTCAGGGGTAGCCATTGTGGTGCCTTCCATGTGTTTTTGGGCTCCCATCATCCCTGACCAAGGGCCATCCTGGCTGAGGCTGATTAGAGTTGTCATCCAGCATCTGAAAACATTGTCCACATTGACTAGCCATGATTTAGCTGGCTTTAATCTTCTATTGTTTATTACTTGTGTGTGTGTGTGTGTGTGTGTCCCCGTGCGTGCATGTGATGTTTTTAAATAATGCAAGCTGCTCTGAGCACCATCATTAGAAAATTCCAGGGTAGCAGGGTTTTATTTTTACATACTACTTTGAACTAATCTTTGACTACATATTCTTACTAAATATTTATGGTACAGCAGTAAAGAATTAGCACCTGGGTCACTCTGCTTCAACTTTCTTTGCAGGAAAGAAAAAGTAGCATCAATACATTTCTAACTGCTGCAATAAGCAGGTATGAGTCAAAGAAAACACAGAGCAACAGATCTCATGAATACTTAACAACATTTTACTATCATGACATTGTGGAGCCGTAATTTCCTTTAAGGAAGTACCATCTCCCTGTTAAACTAAATGTTCAGCTTCCCAACAGAGCACACAACTGGGGCATTGGCACTAAATCTGGAAATTAATTGATGCCAGAGAGAGCTTTAAAATATTTAAAATCAGCATGCAACTGTAGGACAAAATAGAATTCGGGAGTTCAAATGTGGAGGGTTGCTGTTAAGGTGTTGTTGTTTTTTAAGCCTTTCAGATTATATAGTCTACTTACTGCACTGGTGAGTGGCACAGCAAATACTACATCAAGGCACTAGACATGAGCTAGTGTAGACTTTTGACAGTTGTTTCTCCATCCCTTGCCATCTCCAAAATGCTCCCTGCCTTACACAGCTACGTTATGTAGACGAGGTGGGAAAGTCCTCGGAGAGCATTGCCAATAGGTGCTACTACAAAAATAGTTGGGGCTTGGGTTGCATCCATGCACTGGAGTGGGAGGGGGGAATGCACTCCCCTTTTCTGCCAGTGTTACGGCTTCTTGTGCACCTGAACATTTGCAGAGCTCTGTGTATTTTGCAAGTTGATCCTATGCAGCCAGGGAATTCAATAGACCTTTCTCCTAGGAAACTACTACGCATAGGATAATAAGTCATGCTGATCTTAATAAACTGGATATTACAATTATATAGAGTAAGCGCTGGGCTTTGGGAAGAAGGCAGAAGGGTTCTGACAGGATCCTAGAGTCCTCCTCCTCCTTCCCAAAGCCTAGTTAGCACTTACCCAACTTTGGGAAGGAGATGGGAGGAGCCTGGGACCCTGCCAGAGTCTCGTGCCTTCTTCCCAAAACCCAGTATCTCCTTTACCCAGCTTTTGGGAAGGTGTTGTTGTCCTGGGGGAGGGGAGGGACATCAACTTTTGGCCTTGCACAGCGTGCCATATCACCAAGATCTGCCCCTCCACAGCCTTCCACATTTTCGGACACTTGGGGGACTTGTCCCTTGGTGCTGTCATGATGAGCTCGTAAACTTCAAAATACTACTGATTTGGCCACCTTATTACTGAGCAAAATATTTCCAGCTCCTGGACCACCTTTGAAAATATTTTGTACTATCTTTTAATTATAACCTAGGAGCAGTAAGTTTATGCTGAAGGTGCCAGATATGTTATAGAAAGCCCTTGAGAAATCATACTTCTCTGAACTAGATACTTGGTTTGGCAGGTGCCCACTGGATTTGTTAAATTATCTTCAGGTGATGATCTGCATGCATACATCTAAATTACACCTGGCACAATGGAGTACTATGAGATGGCCACTCTTAAGTGTCTTATCAGATGATGTATTTGTTTAAAAAAATTAAGACCACTGATGCAGTGCTGTAAACAATATTACTTAGGTAGCATGGGTGGGATAATTCTGTAAGTCAGGGGTGGGGAACTGGCAGTGCTTCAGATGTTGCAGCTCTTATCATGCTACAGAAATAAATTTCAAAGCTAACTAAAGGGCTCCTGTGAGCACAAAGTGGTAGGTGGGTCTGAGACTTTTGTACATTAGATGAGGTACCAGATTAAAACCTCATTCTCTTATAACTAGGTAACAGGAACAGGAATGACCATGGATATCTGCAACCAAAGCAGACAGTACTGGATTGGAAGGATCAGTGATCTGAGTCCATATAAGGCAGATTCATTTGCACATCTCCCACTTCAATTTGTATGATCATACTACTGTTGAGGCAAAGTGTTCACAGAACTACTCAGTGCTAAATAATTACCCAGCATTATGCTGTACAATTAATCTCTCCTGTCACTTTCCAGAGAGTTAACCACGCCTCCTTCCAATAAGGGAACATGCAGCAATCGGTGCCATTTGTAGAAACCCAAGTAGCAGCGGACCCAGAGAAGCTAGTTCTAAAAACAAAGCTCTTGGGGGGTATAAGAGAGTGGAGTGTGTCGAATTTTAATCCAGAAGATAGGTGCACTTCGCTCACTCATAAATTTGTGTTTGTTATGTTCAAAGTAGTTCACTGGTTTTGTACCACTGCTGAAACAAATAACAACAGTAAATCTTATTCCATATTACCCATAAAACAGACACATCAGATAGAAGTGCAGCATTTGTACTGCTGTATTTATTCCAAGGTTAAAACAAATAGAATTTTATTTTAGAGAGATGGGGGAGCGGGAGGGAGGAACCATGGTGGAGTCAAGTGTTTCTACACAGAACCTGTCTTTGATCACAATGCTCCGCTTCCAAGAGATGGCTCACAGAAATGGAATGAAGTGTACAGATCACCAGAAGAAAATGTCAGGAGCTAGTCAAAACAACATAGCCCTGCTGAAACAACTCCACAAAAATCACAGTCAGGCTTGTAACATAATTTGAGAAGGGGCCTAAATGGTAGATTCCAGTGAGAATTATTAAGCTAAATTATTTCAGGTTGCCATTTTGAATCAGCTGAGTAGTTCAGTCCATAATCTTTTCTTCTGCAAGTCAAATGCACTTTCAGCAAGATTTTCAAATGCCCTTGTCCCTAAAAGGTAATCAATCAACATAACAACTTCATTTCTAGTTTGCACTGTCAACCTAGCCTGCCCTACTGTCAGGAATGCCTGCTGCATGACTCCTCTTATTTTCAAGTCAAGGGTGGTGAAGACTAAACTGCAAAACTACACAGGAGATAATGGCTTTCTTCTCAACTTCTGGTATTAATTTTGCTCTTCTTCCCCTAAGTGTTAGAAGGTCACCATTTCCTGAACTTTTCTTAAATACCAAATCAAATCTCTAGAATTTGCAACATACAGTCACATGATTGAAGTGTAACGGCAGAAGGTTAAGTGCAAGTCTTCCTTCCAGTGGATAGTCATTAGTCTCTATTAATCAGGGATCATTCATTTCATCTTTTTCGGGTTGGCCGCCATGTAGAGCGCTATCAGACAGTAGATGGTCCCTCCTATCGTTAGTGCCATCGTGGTCCGGTAAAGTAGCTGATCAGGAAGGCCCCGTTTCAGGTGCACTGGCAAACCATCGGGCTTCTGTTATTAATAAAATATATACATAAGAATTAATAAAGGCATGCACATTACCATCCCCCAAGCTAAAGTCTATTTGTACAAAATGTGAATGAAAGCTGCTGAACCAAGATAGGAGCAAGCTTTTCTTCAAAGTAAGGGATTTTTCTTGCTTGACTTTTTTGGTCAGAGCCTTGGGCCTGGTCATATCAGAGCCAAATATAACACTTAGAATAGAATTCACCACTTGGCAGTAGGAGGTAGGGGTGTGGGGGGGGGAGGTAATCTCAATAATCCCCCACTCCTCCAAAGTAAGTAGGCTTCCACTTATGGCTTCAAAGATGATCCTGGAAACCTGGTGCTTGCTGGTGAAATCAACCAGAGAAGCTGCCAAGAAAAGGAACCTGAGAGCAGAGACTATGGCTTCGGTGACCTGCCAAAGTTCCTTACCTTTCTCATGACAGCACTGAGAGATTACTCAAAGTAAATATGCACATTTGTATTATTTATACAGGTTCTCGAAAGTGTAGCCCACCCAACTCCATCCAGTTTAAGGGCAGAATACACCCACACACAGCCCAGCAAATGTGTTCCACTTCTAAAGCCCTGGGAACCTTTAGCAGAGGTCCATGCATGTTAACTACGTATATTAGCCTGTGTCACAGGGCAGGTATATGCAGCTCAGTGGTGGCATAAATGGCAAGTGGAGGGAAACAGATCTGACTTCTATAGGCTGTGTTCAATATTTAAGCAGCTGCATATGTAGGTCCTCCCTCTCCTTTCCCAGCACTTGGCCCTCCTGTCTTGACATCAGAGAGGGACCACAGCTCAGCTGCAGAGCAAACAGCTGCAGGCAGGAAACCCCGGGATCAAGTAACAGATGATGGGAAAGACCTCTGCCTGAAACCCTGGAAAGCCTCCGCCCACTGCAGAAGGTGGTGCTGGAACAGATGGATGCAGAGTCTGAGCTGTTAAATGGCAACTTCTTAGGTTTCTGACACTGTGACATTTCATGTTTCCTGTCATTGGTAGCCTATCAGGGAGCACAGTGTTGTGAAATCACAAGGAAGTTCACCACATCCAGACTTTATGGGAGGGGAAAGGGAAACTAAGGGAGGAACTCAATGTCACGCTACTACAAACATTCTATCTGAGCAGGGATATCAGATTGCCAAATGGAATGATCCCCCTCTCCCCAAGGATTGTTCTAGGGATTCTCCCAACCTCCACCTAGAGCCAATTTTGGGGACGCACAGAGGGAAGAGATGGGGAATAGAAAAGCCACATGGCACAAGCAGAAGACCGTACATAGGGATTGCGCTGATGAGGATCGTTACATGACTCCCACATCACATCTGCACTATTCACTTACACACAGTATAAAAGAATATGACAGAATATTCCTTTAAGTGGCTAATCACACAAGATGCTTCCTGGCAAAGCATCGCTAACTTGTGAGTCGTGAGGTTTCAAGGGAAAAGGAAATAACACCAATTAAGAGCAGGAGTGTTTTCCGAATAAAAACAGAATGCGAGAAAAAGCGAGCTTCTTAAAGATCTGTTATTCTATCGGAACAAAGGAGTTGTGCATATTCCATGCAAGGTGCTCCAGTGGTTTACTCTGATCTCAACTGCTAAGCCCACTGCATTTATTAGTAGCTGCATAACGTTAATAGCAATGTTTAACTGTTGAATTTTAACCTGACTATGCAACTGCCCATAGGCAAGAATGACCTGAATATGGCAAGCATCTGCAACAGACTGGAGAAACAAAAAAAAGATTAGTGCTGAGTTTATTCGTATCAGCAGATGCTGTCCAAAATGCTGCTGTTATAGAAGTGGAACACATAACTTGCAAGCAGAACTCTGCATATACAGTGCTCTTTCTTAAAAACAGAAACTGAAATCTGGTCCAGAATTTTGAGAACTGCTACCATATAGGCATGAGTAGTGCAGAGAGACGTATATTGTGCAACAACATACTGACATTGCCAAGAGAGGACTCAAAAGCAAAAAATGGGCTGCCAAGTTTTGGGGGATGATTCTTAAATGTTCTCAACAGCTCATTTTCTCCATAATCTCCAGTTATCACTACTTGTGTACAAGCCTGTGTGCCCCCTTCAGATCTTCATGTCTTTTCCCAGGTTCCAGTCTTCGCCCTCTTAGGGAGGAATTCAACATTGCACCGAGGTGGCTGTTCTGTCGCAGCAAGCATTTTGGCCTGCCAGAAAGAACAATCCCCACTCTCCCCCTCCCATATGCTGTTCTGGGGTCTCTCCCAAACCAGTTTGGGGGGAGGCATGCAAAGGAGAAGAGAAGGAGCCAAAACCCCAATACACAAACGGAAGCCCTCACCCAGGGCTTCCGCAGATAGAAATCATTATTTGAATCCCACACTTGGTCCTTGTCCCTGCCAAAGACCTTCCATTTCATTGAAAGCTTCAACCTTGTAAGAATAATCAAGCAAAGGACAAACAGGATAATTTTCAGATAAGGCATGGTTGAAGATTGGGCAGGGGGAAAGAGAACAGGAGAGGGAGAGAAAGAGGTGAGGAGGCAAAAATCATGCACCTAGCACTGAACTTACATTTAGCCTGCTGTAAAATTTGTTTCAAGTTCTTTTTAAAATACTGTTGACCTCTAACGTAAACATAGAAACATAGATATTAGTAGCATTTTATCTATACTTCTGCAAGCCTCAAGCATTCAGCATCTCTAGCGATCAGACATAAATTCAATTAAGATTATTAACTGAATATTGTTTCTCCCCACCTGAAAAAACTTCTGCAGCTCCGGTACCCGGTTTTTAGCAAGATACTCGACGGTGGACGGTGCTTCTGAGGCAATTTTAGTTGGCGTTGCAAATATTAGAGTTGGCGACTCTGTGGATACAACTGGCTTGAGTCCCTGCATAAAATGAGACGATTAAAACTTTGTTTGCGGTGAGCAGAGTTACCAGATACATTATCAGCTATATAAACAAGTGACCAGACAGTAAGAGACTACATAGCAAGAGCGTCTCTGGATTAACCTTGAACATTGTACTCCACAGGACCATCCAGGTTAAATGCAAGAGGAGACATTTAGAGAATTACGGTCAAATGCATATCTACAGTCTGGAAGTTTGCCTGCAAATGGCAAATCATGAGCCTGTTATATGTAAAGGGAAAGGGGAGAAAACAAAAGCTCAGTTGGGTTCAAGTACCACTGACTTCTCCACCCTCACAATTAAATGGTGAGAACCTGAATTTGCTTGTTCCCTCCCTCCCTCCCTTGATACTTCTTTTGAATTGCATTAACTATAGGCTGTTGCAGCATGGACCTGTGTATTTCAGAAGTATATTCTGTTTTGCAACCATTACAATGGTGGCCAATTCATTTCTGGGACCAAGTGCTGGATTTTACCTTTAAGCATTTCTTCCAAGGTCTGGTAGGAACCCATATAGCTCAGAGACAGCCATTCCCACACCAAGCTCCCCTGTTTATATTCTGCAGAGAGGGGGTAGTCCACTGTGTGCCCCATATCACACGAGGGGAGGACACGTGGGATAGGAGACTGCCCCACAGTTGTGGAAGAACTGTCACAAAATGGTCGGCTGCTCTAATGTTTTGCAGCAATCCAGGGAGGAGGCAAAACCTTCCTCTGCTGCAAGGCCTATGACGTTTACGTGGGCATTTCCGCTTGTAAAATACTACCGCCGTAGGATGCACAGTTTAGTGACTTTATGGGACTTTGGTTTTATTGTTATTGCATTAGTGGACACTTTGTTAGAAGCATCTTCACGCATTGAAAAGGCAAGTTATAAATGTTTTAAATCAATAAATTGCCCTTTCTGCTTCACAATACAAGCTGAATCAAGTCTTTTTTCTTAAAATTTTCCAAATGAAGTCACCAGCACATATTGAAAAGAATCTGTCAAGAAGCCAACCCAAAGCAGGGAGAAAACAAAATTAGACTGGCAAAGTCTGCCTCTTCCAGATGCAGAAGCAAATGTTTCTTGACCAAGGGTAGCCAATGAGGTGCTCTCCATATGTTGCTACTAGCCATGGGGGATATGTTCTCCCTCCACTGTCAGGAGGCAATGCCCCTCTGAATATTAGTTACTGGAATCACAAGTAAGGACACTGCTATTGCTCTCAGGTCCTGCTTGCAGGCTTCCCCTGGGCATCTGGCAGGCCGCTGCAAAAATAGCATGCTGGAGTAGATGGGCCTTTGGCTTGATCCAGCAGGGCTCTTACATCCCAACTCTCATCAGCCCCAGACAGCATGTGGAGAGATCACAGCTCAAATCTCCAGCAAACCATGAAGCTCAGCGTGTGACTTTGGGAGAGCCACACTCTTTCCTGCCATAACCTAGCTCAGAGGTAATCCCTACCAGAGAGAAATGACAAATCAAGCTGTTAGACTATGCTGAAATGGCAAAACTCAGAGACCAAGAAGACAAGAAATTAAAAAGAAAAATGGGGAAAGCTTATAATTTATTTAGGAGACCACTGTAAGCAGATGAAAACATTAGCAGGATTTTAACCTCACTTGTAATATAACAAATACTATGGAGAATATGGATACAAAACGTAATTATGAAATGACATCCAGTCGGAAATGTTGACAATAGGACCCATGGAGGGGATGGGGGAAGTCTCAAGATTCAGAGTTATCTCACTCCATGGATATGTATTTGGTATTGTAACTAATTTACATTTGTAAAATCAAATAAAAATGATTATAAATAAATAACCTAGCTCAGAGGCCTCTTGTGAGATGGAGTTGGGTGGAGCAATGCATGCTGCCCTGAGCTTCTTCCAGAAAGAGTAGTGTATAAATGAAATAAAAATTGGTAAACGACCCAAATCACCTTCTTTGGGAAGCAGGCCTCTGGCTAGGAATGGGCTCTGGAAATTTATAACTATTTTAACTGCTTCTGTACACATTTTCTGGGTTCTTACAACAAGAAGAAATGAGGCAGCAACAAGTGAGGAAGAGCAAAAGTTGGGTAACTTCACAGCAGGGCACACTGCAAAGCTGGAGGGTGGCTGAATGCTACACTTGTCCCAATGTCCTTCCCTAGTCTTTTCAGTATAACCCCCTGCAAGTCAGTCCCACTATGTTAGAACATAAGGAATAACAAAAGATGAGCCCTGCTGGATCAGGCAAGTGGCTCACCTAGTCTAGCATCCTGTTACCATGGGGAGCCAACTAGATACCAACCGGGAAGCCCACAAACAAGACCTGAGTGCAGCAGTATTGTCCCCTCTTGCGATTCCTTGCAACTGGTATTTAGAGGCATACTGCCTCTTAACAATGGAGCCATCATGGATAAGAGCCATTGTTCAATCCGGCTTAGTTTCAGGATGCGAGTGTATAGGATTGCAGCCTCAGTCTAGTCAGCTGAACAGATGTGGGAGCTGACCCTTCAATATCAACAGGAATAGGAGTTCCATTCATAACAAGTCATTCATTTAGTCTTTCTTCCCCTTGAGTTTTGAATGCATTCGTGAACATCCATTTAAAAAGAATGTCAATTAAGAGATGAGCGTGCCACCTTCACAAAGCAGTGTGTGTTCATTTAGGCATTTAGGCATTCAAGCATTGCTGATGAAGAACCAAAACGCAGCTAATTCTGGAATGCTTTACTTCTTACGTGCAAGCATTTAACAGAGCTACACTCAAGTAAAAAAGGCTGTGCAGCACAGCCAACAATTACCTACATACAGATTCCCTACTTTTTAATTCCAGACAGTGAGTGTGAACACAATATGCTTGTCATTAAATCTGCATTTTAACAAGGATAATAAGTGCATGATTGAAATGAGTGAGAGTGTCTACTAATTAGTTTTTGTTTGTTCATCTGTCAAGCTGTCTGCCAATCACATACGTATTCTGAAAATAATGTTCACTCGTCAGGTTAACTTTATGTAAAACTATTTATATTTGCTTTTTTTAAAAAAAACATGCAGTAAGGAACTCACTCAGCTCTATGGAATGCATCAGAAATCTATCCAAAGACAGACCCCACTGCTATTCTGCAACCCCACTGCTATTCTGCATATCTGTGAATGTAGTCATAAAATACAAAAAAATCTGTATTCAGAAATACAGCCTATGCTAAGCTACAGTTGAGAGGTATCTTTCCAATATGCACACAATGTGATCCCCATCTGGCCATTTTGAAATACACTATGGTATCATAAATATAAATATTCTGTTTGGTGAGGAATAACAGAACATTGATGAACAATGGTTTTTCTACAAGGGAAGTTAGCAGCCATTCTGGATGGGAGAAAACCCATGGCTTAGCAAAAGGGATGTGCTGTGTTGGCAGCAATAGGTAGGGAGAGTGCAGAGGATAGGCCTATAGGGCAAGAAAGTGGAAAGAGGCCAAGTAGGAAGAGAGTCCAGGAGATAAGAGTAACTAGCAGGCTGGGATACCCGGGAAACAAGATATTTAAAATAAGAGGAGCACAATCGCTGTCAGTGGAAAGGAAAGAATGGAGAAAGGGTAACAGAGGCATGCAGACTGCTAGCAAGGAGAAGAGAGAAAGGGAGCTGTAAAGAGGTTAGTGTACTGTAGTCTAGGGGGCTGAATGTCACTTTGTGATATTAACTATTCATATAAAATATTTCAGGCTGCATTAATTAATTGATTGGTTAAAGTATTTACAGGCCACCCCCATACAAAAGAATGAATAAATAAACAAACCATGCTGCTGTACAACAAAAATCAGCCAACACATAAAACGTCATAAAAGGAACACCAAAAAAATCATAAAAACCACTGGCTCATCTAATAGGTTTGAACAGTGGAACATGCCTGTCAGCATAAAAAAGACCCAGAAGATGCCTGAAACGCCGTCACTAAATGCCATACTTCTACTTGAAGCTACTCAGGCTTCCGAGACACAGGCGTCAACTAAAAGCGCTCCACAACATTTTTTCTAAATGTATGAAGTAGTGCACCCCATTTTATTTTAAAAGATGAAGTCATAAAACAAAAAGCAAGTTAAACAATTATTACAAAAAGTGGACAAAAGACAAAAATGCCTGCTGAATCGACTAGTGCAGCAGCTTTAGGAGGAAACAGCGGAGGTAAGTGGCTTCTCACATCTAAAGACAGGTTGTTCCAAAGTGGAGGAACCACACAAGAAAGAGCCACGTGCCCCCCTGTCTTTCTTCTAGCCTAGCCTTTCCCTGTGAGGGTAGGCAGAGAAGAGCCTGATCGTGTGACAGCAGCAAGTTCACTGTCTGATTTCTGGTAGAGCAGGTTCCTTAGGAATCCAGGTTCCAGGCCATAAAAGGCTGTAGGTCAAAAACAGCATCTAAAATTGGGCCCAGACGAAATGGTAAAAGAGACAATGATTAATTGGGCAATGGATTTAGGGAAGACCATACAGTTAAAATCGTGGGGAAAACTCTGGAAGGAAGGGTGGAGGTTCACAGCTTCAGAGGGAATAAAAGAAAACATGATCAAGATGTTTTATAAATGGTACCTTACACCTGTTAAAATCCATAAGATGTATAAAACCAAAGATACTTTATGTTGGAGATGTAGGAAAGAAACAGGGACGTTCATTCATATGTGGTGGCACTGTGGTAAAATTAAAAAAATTTGGACACAAATTTTTGAGGAAATTAAGAAGATTTTGAAATATAACATTAAAAGAAATCCGGATGCCTTTTTAATAGGTATATTAGATGATGGAGTAAAAAAGGAAGATGGAAATTTGTTTCTGTATGCAGTAGCGGCTGCAAGAATTTTGATTGCATCTTACTGGAAGACACAAGAAGTACCTAGTATACAGGAATGGCAAGAAAAATTATTTAGCTTCCTGGATTTGGCAAAATTAACAGAAGTGATAAGAGGTGGTAGTAATCAAAAATTTAATCAAAGATGGGAGAAATTTGGAATATATATGAAAAACCAGTGCCCGAATATAAAAACTTGGATCCATTTCTAACATTCTGTATTGGTAAAAAAGGGAAGGAAAGACAAAAAGTCGATAAATTCATATGAATTTTGGTTAAATGATTGGAAAACGCAGTAACGAGTAAATTAAGCAACCCGGGAGGAGGGCAGGCGGAAGCCTAAGTCAAGTTTACAACTAGGTATTATGATTTATGATTAACTTGGATCGGTTATGATTTATTTATTTAAGTAGTGAATTTTGATATTTTATTAATAGATAGCATGATTGAATGAATGAATATGTATGATTTGTTTTGTTTAAATTTCTTTTTGATGTATTATGGTTATGTGTGTGTGTGATGTTTGTTTTGTTGTGTATTGTTTTTAATGTATGAATGTTACAATTCTCAATAAAGATTTATTTAACCAAAAAAATAAAAAATAAAAATAAATAAAATTGGGCCCAGACGAACGTCAGTGGATACTTCAATTTAAATCCTGGCTATAAATTGCTTGATGCATTCCCCTCCCCCCCCCCACCCACTTGCATTTAAAGTATTGTACTTGACTTCCTCCCGAAAATCCTGGGAAATACTATAGAATCATAGAACAGTAGAGTTGGAAGAGACCCCAAGGTCATATAATCCAACTTCCTGTAATGCATGAGTCTCAACAACAACACCCATGACAGCCATTCAACCTCTGCTTAAAAACCTCCCGTAGTTCACTAAAGGGCGCTGGGAACTGCAGCTCTGTGGAGAGTAAACTACAGTTCCTACAATTCTTCAGAGCTGTCCAGGTGGTGCAAACATGCTTCAAAATGTGTTGTGCGGATGCGACCCCTGCTTTTGTTGCAATGGGTCATGCTCCCCCCAACTAATTTATCCTGATTTTTATTGCTCACTGTTCGTTTCATTTACCATATACTGCATTCTCTGTACAGGGAAGCCTTTTAATGTGTAATGTTTTATTAAGATTTTATGTATCTTGGAAACCGCAGAGTGGCCGGGGCAACCCAGTCACATGGGCAGGGTACAAAGAACAACAACAACTATTATATTTTAAATACTCTGCTACAACGCTTATTGACCACAACTACTACTATATTTCAAATACTCTGCTACAACGCTTATTGACAACAGCTTATTGACAACGCTTATTGACAACAGCTATTATATGTATTTCAAATACTCTGCTGCAACGCTTGACAACTACTACTATATTTCAAATACTCTGCTACAACGCTTACTGACAACAACTATTATATGTATTTCAAATACTCTGCTGCAACGCTTATTGACAACTATATTTCAAATACTCTCTGCTGCAACGCTTATTGACGACAACTATTATATTTCAAATACTCTGCTACAACACTTGACAACAACTATTATATTTCAAATACTCTGCTGCAACACTTATTGACAACTATTATATTTCAAATACTCTTGGCTGCAATGCTTATTGACAACAACTATTATAAATACTCTGCTACGCTTATTGACGACGACAACTATTATATTTCAAATACTCTGCTACAACGCTTATTGACAACTACTACTATATTTCAAATACAGTACTCTCCCCAGAGAAGTTCACCTGGCACCTTCCATTATGCACCTTTAGGCGCCAGGCAAAAATGTTCCTCTTTAACCAGGCATTTGGTTGATCCGATTTACATCCTATGCCCTTTTAAAATGGGGGGGGGGGGTTATTGGGTTGCTGCTTTTATTTTTATTAGGTATTTTGTGGTTTTATATCTTGATTTTATTCTGTGACCCCCAGGTATAGGGCGGTATATAAATTCAATAAATTATTATTAATATTATTATTGACAACAACAGCAACATTATATTTCAAATACTCTGCTGCAACGCTTCCTTGCAAGCCTCCCCAGGGAACACCTGGTGGGCAGCCACACAGAAGCGCGTGGAATACATGAGGCCCGCTTCTCCACTCCGCCCCAACGTCCCCAGGGTCCCACAACTGCAACCTTGGAGGCGCCCTGGCCCCGCCCTCCCTGCGAGAACTGGACCTCATGGGGACCCGTAGGGATGTCTCTCCTCAACGTGAAGCGCAGCTGTGAAGGTGAAGGTCAAGCTCCCGGCGCCCTAAGAGCGTGGCTGCCTCCGTTACCTGCGGGGCGTAGGCGGCGGAAGCGCCGGTCCCCACCAGGCTCTGCGTGAAGCCGCTGAACTTGTAATACATCCCGGCGCCCGGGGACGGCTGCCTCGCTCCGCCACGCGCGCTGCAGCTCCGCTTCCCCAGCCTTACGAGCCGGCAGCTGACCGCCAAGAGAAAGGGGTGGGCGGGAAAGGACCTCCTGTGCGACTGGCTCGTTCTTGGACCTCTTCCCCGAGAGAGGTGTCCTGCGCGAGTGCCTGAGGAAGTCAGTGCCACCGGGACGAGGAAAGTTTATGGGGTAGTAAATGAAGACCCTAAGGCGATCCCGCCCTGGATTAGGTATTTAATTATTTTCGCGCTGTGGCTTCGTTTGGCTAGCTTCGGAAGGAAATCGCTTTTTTAATCGGGCAGTGAGAACGACAACCTCAAAGGCTACATCGGTGTATTTCTTGGTCTTCACTGCCAAAGAGATGGGAAAAGGTATAGAGCCGCACTGCAAGTATCCGGAGGCAAAACTTCCTGGTTCCTTTTTGTAGTTTCCCCATCCATGCACCCTTTCCTCCCCTGGGACAAGAGTGAGAGTGGAAGAAACCCGCCATCTGAGCAGCAGAACTCGAAAGGCAGAGTTTTAAGTATTTCAGGCGGAAATATTCTGCACAATTTCCTGGAAGCGAACCCCATTGAACCTACTGGCAGGCAGTTCTGAGTCAATAAAATAAATCCGTAATATATTAAATAAATTAAGATGTCATATAAAATAAATCGGTAATAAATTAAGATGTCATCTCAAAGCAGTAAATGCTGGTTGGTGTTTTTCTTTTTAAGTTTTCACCTTAAGCCCTGGTGTAAAAATAGCAAAAATCCTGTATTTACTGGAGTAAAAGGGAACCTGTGGTCTTCCAGATGTTACTGGACTCCAAATCCCATCATCCCAGACCATTGGCCGTGCTGACTGCTGCAGATGGGAGCTGGAGTCCAATAACACCTGGAGGGCAACAGGCTCCCCATTCTTTCTCCGTTTGCTTTAGTGTGCATGTGCTGGTGCCCAATTGTGCATCTATGCTAAAATGCTTGTCTCTTCCATTGCTTCCTAGGAGCATAAGAATATACTTAAGACTCTACCAAAAAATACATAGCAATCATGCAGTCTTCTTCATATTTCTGTATATCATGATGGGATCCACATCCCTCCTAAGAACATAAAACGAAACTGATGAATCAAGGCAAGAGGTTACTGTACACATAACACAAGAGCCCTGCGGGATCAGTCTAGCCCAGCTTCTAGCCGTGCCTGCCTTTTGGAGAGTGTGTTCTGCCTTTTGGAGAGTACTGTACCAAAAATTGCAGCTAAAATCAACCCGGAAGCTGGAGTCGAAGTGTAAGTCTAACCTTAAAAAAAAGGAAGTTTATGTTTATAGGTTGTTGGTTTTGGAAAGAAAGAGAGAGAGAGAGAGAGAGAGAGAGAGAGAGAGAGAGAAAGAAATCGACCAATCCGCGGTACAGAGGAGCGTCACGTGTAGGACAGTCGCCGAGCAACCGTTGTTAGGGAGAGAAGCCTTTGATGCTCCTGCATCAAAGAGAAAGATGGTCAAGGAAGGTGATGGCAGGCTGAAGAGGAGAGAGGCGGAGCAACAACAACAAAAATAGCCAATGCTTGGAAACTTAGTCATAAAAAATATACACCTCTTGATTGTAAAAAAGAAGAAGAAGCCTCAAAGTAGTTTACAAAAAAAAAAAGATAAAACAATAAAAATCCAACAAAATTCACAGCCATTCTTTAAAACATACAAAATATATATCCTCTCCTAGCATCTATACACTGGGCTCCGGGAAAACTCTGAAATGGAGCAATTTGGGTTGGGACACTGGTAGCTTTGGATATGGAGGTGCTGCAGCCAAAAAGGAACGAAAAAACAACTGATGCACCTTCCACCTTGGATGGCATAAGGAGCGGTGCTTGGAATGTAGTCATTGCTTTGTTCCTCTGGATTATTCTGGCTGTTTGTAAAGTGCCAAAAGACTCTCTTGCCTCCCCAAGCATGACATTTTAGGCAACACCTTATGGCATAAGTGTTAAACAGTCACACCACTGTACTTTTAATCAGCCTGCAAAGTTTTAATCAGCCTGCAAAGACAAAAATGTGTGGTAAAGGGCGCACTTTGTACTGACAAATTAGATTAGTCCTCAAATGGCCCGAGGAAACAAACATCACAAACGATGGTGCTATGTCATTAACATAACCGTGATTTTGAAAACTCTACAAGTTGAAATGGAACCATATGTTTTAACACAGCAGTTCATATGGTGGAGAGGAAATTAGCAATAGTTATTTAAAGCAGGAACCGGAAGGACTCTGCTTGCAAAGTGGCATCTTGATAAATCATCAACTGGAGTGGGTGATGACAGAATTAACGCCTCGTTCCTAAACATTTTGCATTCACCACATCCGTCTGAAGTATTCTCGCCATGTTATACTACAATATGGCAGACTACCAGAGGTTGTTAACATTGCATTGACACAATTGTATAGGCAGTGAATTCTAACTTTTAATTTGTTGTTCAATGGGCTGTTGGAGATGGGGATAAATGTAAGAATGCTACAGAATCGTATTCAGTCTAGATAATAGAATTCTAGATATAGTTAGAAGCATAGCCGTATGTATAGATACTCCAACTACTTTCAATGGGCTTTACTCCCTACAAAGACGGTTCCACTAGTTAGCTATAGCCCATCTTCAGTTTTCCCATGGCAGGGTATCTATCCAGATGTCCTTTTTATTGCACATTCATGATGATTTGTGCTCATGATGCTATTGGGGCAGTCACACACAATCCTGCTATCAAGGCTGTTTGTACCTACAAAAGATTTGGAGTGTTCACATTGCCTCATTTCTGATCTGTACATATAGTTGCATGCCATTCCAGTCTCCAAGCAGTGCGAGGTTCTAGGCGCTTACTCAGAGCTCATGTTTCCTTTCGGAAATGAGGCACAACGGAGACTCTGGTGTCTTTATGATATATGGTTTATTTACATATATATACAAACCGAGCCTACAATGGGGGGGCTTCACAGCATTGAAGAAGGTCTCTTGATTCTCCCATAGGCACAGCCTTGGATTACAGCAGAAATCGGCCATAACACACACACACACACACACACACACACACACACACACAACTTCTAGCTCATATAACTCTCCACTTTTGTTCTTCTCACTATCTGTGAGTTGAGGGAGAGGACTCACCCATTTTTAATCTGGCACAGAGCCCCCTTTCCTTTGTTCTCTTAATTGTCCATCACTCAGGTGATCAACCGAACACAGGAAGCTAGTCTGGCTTGATTTTAAACACTTGCTGGATGCAGGGATTAATACTTGCTGGATGCAAGTATTAATTAACACTTGCTGGATGCAGGGATTAATACTCCAAGCCTTGACTAAATTCAAACCCTTGACTAAATTCAAACCCTTGACTAAATTCAAACCCTTACTGGATCCTGGTGTCTGACACTCCCAAACTCATAACAATATAATGTTGAAATCAAGCGTGAAACAGAATAAACTGCCATGTGAATGCAGCCTTTGTTTATTTTGCGATGTTTCCCCAGTGCCACTACATTATTGCTATAGTGCAACAAAAGCAAAATAAACAAAAAATAAACCAGATCATCTGTGGTATAAAAAGTTGCAGGATTTCAGCATGAAGAAAGTCGGTCCACATCCCCTTTCCAACCCAGCAATTCCAAAGCCGTCACTCTTGCTAGGTTGGTTAATGTTAATTGCAGGTAAGTCACAAAAAAACATGCCATTCAACCCTTTGCTCTGGCTTCCTGGGATCTGCAAAGCCTCATTAGAGCCAAGGAAAGTAGCAAATGGGCTTGAGAGAGTGATGAAAAGTTCAAGGAGCAAGCAGCATGATGTGAGGAGCAGACTGATGGTGCTTCCCCCGAGGGTACAGAGAAATGCAAACTGGAGCCCTAGATTTGCATCCACCAATAACCTTGCCTCATAAATATATGAATAAGTAAACACACAAGAGACATTTCCCCGGGGCCGATCTAAATGCAAACTACTCTTTGTTCTTTTGGGTGTACCATTGAGGCATGTTAGGGAGGAATAGGTGAGAGATGGTTCTATGTTTGCTCTCATTAAGCAAAAATGACATTGGAACAGCAGCAGTAGCAGCCTTCCAGGGCTCTGTGGCTTGTTCTTTCAGAAGAGCTTCATGTTCAGATTGTTTTTTAATGAAAGAAAAAGTACAGAATTCCTCTCCTTCCCCCCCCTCCCCCTGTCCGCACAGCTGACAGCTCAAACGCCTTTGTATTTTCTTGTGGGGAATAATTTTTCAGTGCACCAAAACTTGCCTCGCAGGATATTTTGTGCAGGACAGATGTCTGCTCCCCGAGCCCTGTGAATGTACCCAAGATGCAGTTCCATTCCCTCAGTCACAGAGAACAACTGAGTGGGTGGATTTTGAATATGAAAATTGCTGTGTGTGTTTGTGGCTTGTTTATGCAGCAATCATTGTTAAAGAGCTTGAAATTGAAAGATGAGGTAGGAGGGCGGGAAGGAACCCACATACCTGTGTTTGCTATTAATACGCGCAGCAAACCAATGGGGAGACACTGCTAACCTCGCTTCTGAAGTCCAAAGGAAGGTTTTAGCACCGCAGCAAGGTGACACAATAAGTAGTTTGAAACCTTGAGGAAATTCCTTAAAAAGTGAGTTTTGTTGCTGGCATCCATCTGTCTCAAGTGACAATGGAGTGCGCCTCTGGGAGTGTAGTCAAATGGCCGCATTAGCAGTGAAATGATCTCCCCAGGGCGCAAGCCTGGGCAGTGTGTATGGAGGTCCTAAGCTACTCAGACAGCAACACACACACAGCCTCACTGGTGTGGCCCAAAAGAAAGCAGAGCAATGTGTTTGGCACCAGCTTGGCTGCAGGAGTTGCCAGAAGGAAGCGTACTACTGTCTTAGGGACTCCAGTCTGTATTTATGTAGGGTTTACTCCTTAGCCTTTTCTTCCCCTGAAGATATCCTGCAAGGTTTAGTACCAGAGTTTTCCTTCTCCTAGATCAGGCATCCCCATACTCAGCCCTCCAGATGTTTTGGGACTACAATTCCCATCATCCCTGACCGCTGGTCCTGTTAGCTAGGGATGATGGGAGTTGTAGTCCCAAAACAGCTGGAGGGCCGAGTTTGGGGGTGCCTGTCCTAGATGGACTACCTTCCCAGGTTGATAAGCCCCATCTGCCCCTCGCTTCCCTCTACAGCTACAGCACGTGCAGAAACCACCTCCTTGACTCTGGGACCCACTAATGGTCTTGCCCAGAACCTGTCTTCACATGCAGGGGGAGTCCCTAACTCACCAAAGGTTTGAGACCCATCAGCTATCCTTCACCTGGTTTAGCCGGCCAATCTAAACCATTTCCTGGTGTGCGGCCGCTGTCGCATGCTGACAGCTTCTAGGAGCCACAGGTGAGAGCTGAGTGCAGGACGGGGACCAAACATGGACAAACTAGCCCAGAAGGAGCATGACATGTCTCCCACCAGAGGTATTGCTCCACCCTTAACACCCCATACCTCCTCCTTCCAAATTAGTGTTTTTCTGGCATTTTAGGGCAAATTTGGTTTGTAGGTTGCTTGGCAGCTGTTGTAATGGAAAAGCAAACTGAGCAGAGATTATCTTCCTCAGGGTCGTGGGTTTGAGTCCCACATTGGGCAAAAGATTCCTGCACTGCAGGAGGTGGAAAAGATGGCCCTTGTGGTTCCTTCAAACTATATAATTTATGATTCTACGATTCACCGTCTTACATACTCCATTTTACAATAATCAGTTCTTTCCATCTCAGGCTTCACCAATAGGATTTTGTGTAGGATTCACCTTAACTGACTGGCAGAAGCATGTAATAATACAGTATAATAATAATAATAATACATTTTTATTTATACCCCGCCCTTCCCAGCCAAAAACCGGGCTAAGGGTGGCTAACACTAATTAAAATCACAGCAAAAACACAAAAACAATCAATTTAAAATACAGATTAAAATACAAAATTCAAAATTCAAAATTAAAACTGCAGTCTCATTTTCAAATAGCCCACCAATAAAAGAATGAAGCATAAATATCAAACAGAAACCAACCCAAAGGCCAGGTGGAACAGCTCCGTCTTGCAGGCCCTGTGGAAAGATGCAAAATCCCGCAGGGCCCTGGTCTCTTGTGATAGACTGTTCCACCAAGTCGGGGCCAATACTGAGAAAGCCCTGGCCCTAGTTGAGGCCAACCTAGCATCTTTGTTGCTCGGGACCTCCAAAAGATTATTATTTGAGGACCTTAAGGTCCTACACAGGACATACCAGGAGAGGCAGTCCCTTAGGTGTTCCATTGTTTTCCTTCACGACAGAGTAACCACATGCTTAGTTTTTCTGTTAATTGTTTTTGGACAGGCTTGAACCCGTCACCTCTCATTTTCAAATAAATCACTGATTGAAATAAATCCATTTGTGTTTATTTTTAATCAGATTTGCGCTGCTCTAAGCAGTGCAAACCAGCATACAGACAGCCCTCCCTCTTTTATCATCATAACAACCCCAAGAGGTAGGTTAAGCTGGGAATTAGTGACTAGCTCAAGGCCAGCCTGGGAAATTCATCCTCAACTGAGGAAATGAAATGCACACATTCAGAGGAAATAACACACTATGCTCCCACAAATATTTTCTTGCCCAGGGATTGTTGTTAATCATTTCCTTCCCGATTCATATTTCAATAGTAAAGAATTATGCAAAGAGGAAATACAAATATATATTCACAATAAAGTTACACAAGATTAAATGCACGCATCTCTGTAATCAATTGCCCACCTGAAGTTTACTTTACAGAGAAACTAACAGGGAATGTGTTTTGGCAGGATTTGCACTCCAACACAGACACATAAAAAGAAATCCTAGAATATGGGTGAGACCCTTTTTGTTGGTTATGGGGAATTAAAAGGGACAGGAGACCCATAGCTCATGAGTAGCACACATGCAAAAGACATATTGTTTATTTATTATTTAAATTTGTATGTCACCATCCCATATACGGTAGATGTGCTCAAAGCATCTCACTAAATCACTTCAAAATATAACATGACAATCCAGTTTGATCGTATGAACATTGTAACATTTTAAAGTCACAGCCTTCTGAATAGCTCAGTTGGTTAGAGCATGGTGCTGATAATGCCAAGGTTGCAGGTTTGATCCCGTATGGTGGCAGCTGCATATTCCTGCATTGCAGGGGGTTGGACTAGATCAGTGGTGGCGAACCTTTTAGAGACCGAGTGCCCAAACTGCAAACCAAAACCCACTTATTTATCGCGAAGTGCCCAGAGTTGTTGAGCTTTTCATTGAGGTTTTTTGGGGGGGCCGGAGGCTTCCCAAAGTTGTTGAGGTTTTTTGGGGGGGTCACACAAAAGTTGCTTTGCTTTTGGGGGGGATGCCCCAAAGCTGCTGAGCTTTTTGGGGGGGAGAGAACAGAAATAAATGACAAATAATAATGCAGTTGTTGTTGTTTTTTAAAATAAATAAATAAATAAATCATTATTTATTTATTTATTTATTTATTTATTTATTTATTTATTTACAACATAAATCCACAACAACTCATACATACAAACAAACAAACCCACCACCATTGACAATTAAAACATATCATAATTAAACTCCTATCTACATACACAAATAAAACATAACATAAAAAATCAAAGACTTCCTTTATCCTGTAAATGGCCTCATTATTTACTTCTTGTTTCTTTTATCTGTGATTATTACAATTTTTCCTAATTGTGACTTATAAAACCGCAAAATCTCCTGTAGAAATTAATCGAAACAAGTCCAGGTGTATATTTTGGGGCACTGTTTGGTAAAGTATTCTCTGCATTTCCCCCATTCTTTTTTGAAATTCTTGTCTAGGTTGTCCCCTAATTGTCTCTGTTAATCTGGCCAATTCAGTATAATCTAATAATTTATCCTGCCATTCCTTTTTTTGTTGGCACGAATCCTTTTTTTCCAATTTCTGGCAATTAAGGTCATCACCGCGCCTGTGGCATGAAGGAATATTTTGCGATCCTCTTTTGCTATACCCGTGTCTGTTATTCCTAATAGTGGAGCTTCTGTATTCCACTCTGCAGTTTTAATCAGAAATCTTAGGTGTAGTAGTGCGCCCAGAGCTCAGAAACTGCTCGCGCTAATCAAATTCCCTGTAGCAAAATGCGCCTAGAACAATGGGAGTTTCGAAAACTGGCATGTGCTCCATGCTGCTGAATGCTGCTATCTTGCCTGGCCACCTGTAAGAGAGCTAGATCATACTAGCTCTCAGGCAGGGTTGGGAGAGCAGAGTGGCCCTGAGTGTATGGTGGTGGCCTATTCTTTTTGTAGATTGTCTTGTCACAACCCAATCAAGTTAGTCATCACCTGTGAGACGTCCACCTATCTACTGCTTGCCTATGAAATTAGTCTCCAAGGAAGCATGACTGTGACTGCCTCCTGAATATACTAACAATATTTGCTTATCTACTTGTGGGTGGCGCTGTGGGTTAAACCACAGAGCCTAGGGCTTGCTGATCAGAAGGTTGGCGGTTCGAATCCCTGCGATGGGGTGAGCTCCCGTTGCTTGGTCCCAGCTCCTGCACACCTAGCAGTTCGAAAGCACGTCAAAGTGCAAGTAGATAAATAGGTACTGCTCCGGCGGGAAGGTAAACGGTGTTTACGTGCACTGCTCTGGTTCGCCAGAAGCGGCTTAGTCATGCTGGCCACATGACCCGGAAGCTGTATGCCGGCTCCCTCGGCCAATAAAGCAAGATGAGCGCCGCAATCCCAGAGTCGTCCACGACTGGACCTAATGGTCAGGGGTCCCTTTACCTTTACCTTTTTACCCTGCTCTATACCTGAAATAGCTGCTTTTAAAAGTCTGTGGTCTGACAATCCCTACCCTTGGGCTTTACAATTCACAAGGTAGGACACACAAAGAAATGGGGCTAGGGAGGGAGGAGGAAAAGGAAAGCTCACTCACCGCCCTTAAAATGGCACTAGGAGGAATTTCTGGCCTGTGGGTCAAACATTTTTGGGGAAGACATGCCCACCTGCTCTACAACTGCCATCATACAGGGCATCAGGAGTAGGAGAGGGAAGGGCTTCAAGCAAGCTCCATATTGTTCCTTCACTGGTGTGAGACATGCTCCCAACCACCCATCAGCTCAAGGGCCACAGGAGCGCACCTTGCTCGAGGTGGGGGGAAGAGGTTTTCATTCAATGGAATCCATGCGGCGGCTCCTTCCCACCTCCTCCAACATCATGATGATATTTGGCTGAGACATGGGTAGCCCTGCTCACCTGTCTAAGTGGACCCATGGGGTGGGGCCAGATAAAGCTGGTCACTGGAGCCGGAAAGCTTCGCACTCCTGTCTTAAAGTAGCAGTTGTCAACTTTGGTGACCAACTGGGATGGAAACGGTCCAGTCAACCGGTGTCTCAATAGAGCTGATAGAATAAGCCTGGTTTGCTTCCCTGCTCTGCAACCCAAGGATAGGACTGCTGCTAAGTGACAGTTTGGGGGGAAGCCCAAGTGTTTTTCTGCTGCAGTCTTGTGAATTTTTTTTCCCCTCTCCAAGCTGCCTGAAGAGCTATGATTTCTTTTCTAGGCACTCGCCAAACATTTGGGTCTGGTATGAAAGCCTGAAAAGGGCGGCTGGGGGTGGGTAGGTGGGATGGATGGGAATACAAATCCCCTTCATATCCATTTGTACATTCAGAACCTTTTCTTCTGTTTGTCTTTTATTCAAGGTACTTTTCAAAATTGTAGGTGCTCATTTCCACCCCCCTGCATTTGCATATGCCCATAGCAACACCCCCGTTAGACATAATGGTGAGGCATTATCATTCTTCTCAAGAACGGCAAAGTGCTGAGAAGCAAGAGAGAGCCAGGGATCCAAGATGTTTTAAGGGAGGAAATATTGTGCCAGCTTTTTGCTTTGGGGGAATCCAGAACTTTTTCAAATTAGCTAAGATGAATCTGGGGAGGAAAGTTAATGAAAGAAGGTGATCTTTTCATTTCATTAGTCTGTGTTCTAACAATCCAATAAAAGTCTGTTGAATAATAAAGAACGCGCTTTCAGAAATTTCATTTTCCCATAATTACATTGGCAAGGAATAAATAGTCTGTAATTGCACTGGATGGGTTATAAATTATAGCAAGTTTGCAACAGAAAGTACTTTTGAAGTTCCACTTGTCTTTCTATACAGTGGCGCCCATATGTGTTCAAGGAAAAGCCTACTGGTTCGATTAAAATTACCTTGTGCAAAAATTAGCATTTCAAGAGAAAACACACCGAAACGCACAAAGTACAAAATGGAAGGGAAAGATAACATGCCCATGAATGCACACACTGACCATCCACCCCAACACCAGAACCTCCTTGAGGAGGGAGACATTGATCCAACAGAAAACTGGGAAACACGGGCACACAATTAATCTTTCTTCTTATATACATAAAAATGTAAGGTGTCATCATGCTGCAGTTGATATGGCCATCAGTACGTGGCGACAACTCCAGTGTGACTAGAGAATGCAGCTGCTGGGTGACCTTGGGCTAGTCACACTTCTTTGAAGTCTCTCAGCCCCACTCACCTCACAGAGTGTTTGTTGTGGGGGAAGAAGGGAAAGGAGAATGTTAGCAGCTTTGAGACTCCTTCGGGTAGTGATAAAGCAGGATATCAAATCCAAACTCTTCTTCTTCTTCTTCATGGAATCCTCATACCCCCAGAAAACTCCTATGCATGATTACAAATTATTTGTGCTCACCAGCAGAACCCCAATGGTTCAATTGAGGGTTCGAAACACTTTTTGGCCACAGCGGGCACATTTGGGATTTTGAGGAAGTATCACAAAACAGCTGCTGTAGAGGGCATTACATTAACATAAAATGGTTGCCACATCTGAAGGAAGAGAAAAAGAGACAGGACCACAAAACAGTCCAAGCATTCACTCACCCACCCTCAGTCAATGCTGGGAAAGACCCTGCCAGGCTAACTCACAGAGAGATCTTTGCACATTTCCATTTGCGGAAAGGAACTGGGAGTGGATGTGCAGTCCTGGCATGCAATGAAATGTGGTCATGTTGAAGGGGCGACATTCAATGAAGAAGCAGCTGAACCAGTGCAACGAGGAGCAGAGCAGGAAAGCAAACAGTCTCTCTCATGCATTCTGGTTTCTTGAGGGGATTTTGTCGGCATCATAGGAGGGACTGGTGGTCACCATGTTGGTGACCCCTGCTGTAAGGTCCAGAAGTCCACTGTAAGTATCCTCACACCACATAGAATAATACAACTGCGTGAAAAGGAAAGGTTTATATTTTTCAGGAACTAGAAAATGCTTTGCAGGCAAGGGAAGCAAGCCAGAGGAAATTGGCTGCAAGCAAATCAAGGCTCCAAAACATTGCAGGTGACCTTTGTGTTTAGAAGTCATGCACAAGTGTGCTTTCACTATAACATCCTTTCACAGCCATGTTCAAAGTACCGTGCCTTAGAACAGGATATAGAAATAAAAGAGTGTTTGGAGAAGGCAACGCTTAAAACTACATAAAGAAGATTTGAAAATGCTACCCGTCAGAAAGCTGGATAAATCCAACCTGTTCAAGAAGGGATTGTCAAGTGAGGGAGAAGGAAGCTTCAAATGCTACAGAGATGGAAGCGCTCTGCCTGAGCACCTCAATAGTTCAGAAAGAAGAACAAAATTAATCCATTGCTGCCACATGCATTTATACCTCGGAACTCATAAATTACCCACAACCTCGAGCTTGTATTTCCTCCTTCTCCAGATGGAAATTACATTTCTTGAATATAGATTTCCACATCAACTCTGGGTACTCATTAGAGCTCAAAGGCTGCAGTGCCCTTCTCGCATTGATACGTGCACACAGTCACACACACTTTCGGCCTGACAATTCCCTGATTCATCTAGGTAAGCCTTTTGAAGCACTGATTGATCGAGTCCATTCGTGTGGACTGAGTGAGCCATTACTTGTGTCAGGGAACTTTTGAGACCTGATTGATTCTGATACCTTGATGGAATGCAGATGATGCAAAAGCAGGACTTCCTAGGAAAGCCATACCTGCTCAGGCCTGAGACGAGGAAAAATGAGGTTGATTCCGGTTGTGAGAAATTATTGAGATGGATGAAGACCTATGGACGTGGCAGGAATGTTCTGAGGATCAGCGCTGTGCATTAGGGGGAGGGTTGCAGCTTTGCATGTAGAAATCCCATGCTTGGGTTAGGAAAAGGTATGCCTGTCTGTTGCACAGGAGGAGAGAGGTAAGTTGGCAGGGCAGCATGGACCAGGACCCAAGGAGGCAGAAGTGGGACGAGGAAAACCCTTACACAGGACTTAGAGCAGCAATAAAACTGGCTATATGCTGTTAGTTGGATGGAGTTTACCAAGGAAGGCTGAGTGTGTCATATTGATCCAA
The DNA here is from genome assembly GCF_009819535.1 of Lacerta agilis. Classification (NCBI taxonomy): domain Eukaryota; kingdom Metazoa; phylum Chordata; class Lepidosauria; order Squamata; family Lacertidae; genus Lacerta; species Lacerta agilis. The sequence continues at coordinate 96,627,680 of NC_046314.1, forward strand.
AGCAACCAGCCATAATATCATAGCCTGAAGGTCTCTAATTAGAGCAGAACTGAAGAAGTAATAACGCCAGAATGTTCTCCATTGTTTATGGGTGATGCAAGACTATTAGGAAACTTGAAAGAATGTCTCGGCTGATGTTAGGAACAGCTCCCCACACATACAGACCCTCCCTGCGAATGAGACCAGGGCTTTCTTGCAAGCAAAGCTTGCTGGCGTTTTTCCTAATTTACTTCTGCCTGAAGCTCTAGCAGCTTTATTCTATAATTTAGCATCTCTCAGAAAGGCACAGAGGAAAGAAATACATTAAAAGACTTGAACTTCCATCGCGTAGTGTAACTTTTGTGCCGCCGGGCAAATGCCACAGTAGGATGTATCGACAGAAGTATTAAGGCGCAAGATAACATTGTTTCGCTCCGTCCAAGGCTCGGCAAGACTGTTCTGTCCTGTTCTGTAGCATTCATACGTCCACTAAAGCAGAGATGAACTAGAAAGGATTGAGGGGGCAGGTATAAATATGAGAAAAAAGCCTCCATCTTGTGAGTCTGTGTCTGTGTGAAAGAGAGAGGGAGACAGAGAGGGAGAGGGAGAGGGAGAGGGAGAGAGAGAGAGAGAGAGAGAGAGAGAGAGAGAGAGAGAGAGACCAGTGCTGTCAAGTATCCTGTTTTCCCCGGGATTCTCCCTTATTTTAAGCAGTTTCCCACTGCTCTCCCTTATTTTTTATTTCCCTTAAATTTCCCGTTTTTAATGGAAGCAGCTCCTCCCCTGCTGGCCAGGGACTGGGTGGGAAGACCTCGCCTACTTGGAGAGAAAAGCCTCAGCCCTCAAAGCAAGTGGGAGCCGTTTCCCGTGCTTACAGGGGGGGTTGTATTCCTCCCCCTGCATCAGCCTCTATCCATTGCCGCCGAGCCCCTCAGCCGGCCAATAGGGTTAGCTGGCGGGCGGAGCCTGGCTGCCTTTGAGCAGCTGCTGCTTCCTGTCCTGTTTTGATGGGATCAGACAAGAAGACAATGGAGCTCCATTGTATGGAGCACATGGCTGCCCTCCTCTTTGCTGGCTGCCCTCATCTTTGCTCCGCTCCGAGCCCGCTTGGAGTTTACATTGCTGCTCCACCCACTTTTGCTTCTGGCTCCACCCACCACTGATATGTGACTGTCCCCGGGATAGGTGAGACTGCTGATCCCTTATTTTCAAATCCGAAACTTGACAGCTATGACACACACACACACACACACACACAGAGAGAGAGAGGTACACTCGATTATGTAAAGGCAGCACTAACCTGAGTGTAGCAGGCTCCTCTTATTTTATTATGCCCAATCCTGGCATCCTATGAAATGTGGCCATACTTAAAGGAGATTATTCAGTGCAGGGGAGGCCAAGCAGGAACTGAGCAGGAAGAGCAAGTAGTCTCTCACCTACTGTGGATTTTTGAAGGGATAATTACTGAAGTGTTGCTTAGCATACTGGAACCCATGAGTAATTGTTCATGAGCAGGACTCAACATAGTCTTCAGCAGATCGCTCCCTCTCCTCTCCCATGAGTCCCCTGAATTGGTTACATGGGTTCTGTCAACCCTCAGGAGCAGACTTGGGGATGGTGTGGGGCACATGCAGGAGCACGGGGTGGGGGGGGGCACATTGTGCTAGTGCTAATCCTTACTCCACCATAATTATTTGGTTGAACGCTGCCCTTTTTCAACATAAGAACTGCCGCAGGATCAAATCCATGAATGAGTTCAGATGGGATTCAAGTAGATGGCTGGGCACTCTGGGAGTAAACCCAAAGTCCAAGTAATGTCAGTCTTCAGTTATCTGAGGTTTGTCTTGCATTACAATATAATGTCTCTCTGTGGGTTTACTTATAAATGCCATGTGGCATTTCCCTGGTTCAAAGTGATGTACCGATAACATCCAGATGATCATAGCTATTTATTTTTAAACAAAAAAATACAGTGGTACCTCTGGTTGTGAATGGGATCCGTTCCGGAGGCTGTGGGAAGTGGGTGGTGCTGTGGGTTAAACCACAGAGCCCAGGGCTTGCCAATCAGAAGGTCGGCGGTTCAAATCCCCGCGACAGGGTGAGCTCCCACTGCTCGGTTCCTGCTTCTGCCAACCTAGCAGTTCAAAAGCACATCAAAGTGCAAGTAGATAAATAGGTACCGCTCCAGCGGGAAGTTAAATGGTGTTTCTGTGCACTGCTCTGGTTCGCCAGACGCGGCTTAGTCATGCTGGCCACATGACCCGGAAGCTGTACGCCGGCTCCCTCAGCCAATAAAGCGAGATGAGCGCCGCAACCCCAGAGTCATCTGCGACTGGACCTAATGGTCAGGGTTCCCTTTACCTTTACCTTTAAGGTGCTACTGGACAATTAAAAAAAAATTATATTTTGACTGCGTCAGACCAACACAGCTACCTACCTGTATCTGATGGATGTGAGGGCGATCTGGCTGTGAAATCTGCCACCCCATTGATCCCCAGGGTTGAGTCGGCTTCCTCCCTCACTGCTCCATGTGCGTTCCTTCCGAAGCTGACCACTTGGTGGAAGAGGACAAGCATCCCAGATGGAAGGCATGTACCATTCTTCAGTCAAGGATAATGATCAATAATACATCTTAGGGTGTCCAAAAATCACATTAAGGAAACATTACACAGAGCTGCAGAAGAAAGAAAGTTAGAATAGAAATCAAAGCTTGGGCAGCAGAAGCAGCAAAAAGTTGGGCAGTCCCTACTTGAAGTATTCAATCTGTCCTCTGCTCTGTTTCTTTCACTTAAGGTGCTTTCTTACTGAAGGCAAACATCTAGAGGGGCTATAAATGTAAAGTAGGAGTTACAGGGAGGCTCATAGTGGAGAAATCTTCTGTAATGACTGTGCCCTTAAAATTGAAGGTCCCCTAAAAACTGACATAAGAACTTAAGAAGAACCTAGAATCATAGAATCATAGAGTTGGAAGAGACCACAAGGGCCATCCAGTCCAACCCCCTGCCAAGCAGGAAACACCATCAAAGCATTCCTGACAGATGGCTGTCAAGCCTCCGCTTAAAGACCTCCAAAGAAGGAGACTCCACCACACTCCTTGGCAGCAAATTCCACTGTCGAACAGCTCTTACTGTCAGGAAGTTCTTCCTAATGTTTAGGTGGAATCTTCTTTCTTGTAGTTTGAATCCATTGCCCTGTGTCCGCTTCTCTGGAGCAGCAGAAAACAACCTTTCTCCCTCTTCTATATGACATCCTTTTATATATTTGAACATGGCTATCATATCACCCCTTAACCTTCTCTTCTCCAGGCTAAACATACCCAGCTCCCTAAGCCGTTCCTCATAAGGCATCGTTTCCAGGCCTTTGACCATTTTGGTTGCCCTTCTCTGGACACGTTCCAGCTTGTCAGTATCCTTCTTGAACTGTGGTGCTGGATCAGGTCAACAGCCCAGCTGATCCAGCATCTTGTACTCACATTGACCAACCAGCATAGCTGTCAAGTTCTCCCTTATTTTAAGTGAAATTCCATTATGCCAAATAGGCTTCCTCATGAGAAAAGGTAAAACTTGACAGCTATGCCAACCAGATGCCTGTGGAAAACCCGCACACAGGACCCCGAGCACAAGAGCCATCTCCTCTCCTGTGGCTTCCACAAATGGTAGAGTTGCCAGCATTTGGTGGCCCATCGAGCCAAGTACAGTCATGCTGGCCCGTCAAACGTTAACAAAATGCACCCAAAAACCTCCAGCTGGTTCTACCTGTCTGGAACGGCAAAACCAGGTGGGTCCTCAAGCACCTGGCGAGCAACAATACATGGCTGGTGGGCTATGAATGGCTGCTTGATTGCTCACAAGCTGTACAAGCCTGATGCATGCAGATTACACTGTCCTAATCATGTCTCATTTAGTATTTCTAGTTAATCATTCAAAGGATTTTTTAATTATTATTTAACTGCTGAATAAAATATTCAGGGGTTTGGGATTTCAACCCACTTATTTTCTGAGCTCCAGAGTTGGTCTGAGCGCCATTATCCAGCTGACATCATTCACTTGCAATTCTTTGATTGTTATTATTTGATAGCCTATCAAACACAGCATGAAAGTTTAAAGAGAAAACGTTGCGATGCATCCATTATGCCTGTTTTGGAAATTGTTGCTGATGCGTGATCATAGGGAATGCGAACTCTCCATCGCTAGCAATAATTGGCAAAGTCGAGATGTGTTTCTGTGGTCTAGACCAGCCCTTGACAACCCGGTACCTTCTGGAGGTTCAGGACTCCAACTCTTTTCAGCCGCAGCCAGTTTGCCCAATGCTCAGGGATGGTGGCAGCTGGACTTCAACAATAGCTGGAGGGCAACAGGCTGTGCGAGGCGGTTTCAGGGCAACCCATATAAACAAGAGACCCAGATACAAACAGAAACCCCACAACCAAGCGCCATGCACACAGTCACATTCATATTTTCATTTCAGGTTTGTATGTATTGCTCTCCGACAACTCCATGCTTCTCCAGTTGTAAAATATGTCTGGTTCTAGCTGCGAAAACGTCTGTGTAAAAATAGCTGTGCGGAGTTCATGAGTTATTACCGGTACTTCAGTGGCTTCCAGTTTAAATTCCCTTGCAACATTACATTTTGGCAATTCGGGTCAGCAAGCTCACCGTGGGACACAAAGCCGCAAGCAGCATCTAAAGATAATGAATTCCCGCCCCCTCCCCTTGGCCGTGTTTTCACTGAGGTTGTAAACATCTGTCCACACTGGACTGTTTCAGACAAGGTACAGGACTCAGTTACATTAGTAAAGAAACAGTGCTTTGAATGTGCTGTGAACATGCAACACCAGATGGCGCCAGAGAGCAGGAAATTTTAAAACGCGATTTTCCATAAAGATATTTTTCTTCTGTTGAAACAATCTAATTTCTGACATTTATAGCGTTTTTTTGCCCTGTGTTTAGATCCATATGCAAAGTCCCCTCTGTATAGAGCCAGCAGTCAGGGAGAAGGATTCTAAATTAAATGTTAATCTATTGTGCTACTTTTCCACCTGCAGGATTTTTTGGCTCTGTTTTTCTCTTGCATTTTAATTTGGAGAAAAGGTGAGTAACAGGAAACACGACAGAGATGTATAAAACAAAGCATGTCATGGGGAAAGTGGGTAGAGAAAAGTTTTTCTCCCCCACAGCACTAGAATGCTAGAGGAATGAATATAGCATTTGGGACCTCTTAGTTTAAAGGCAAGAAGTGACTTGGTGGAAATTTATAAAACTAGGCATGGCGTGGAGGAAAAGGATAGAGAGTTTCTCTCTCTCTCTCTCTCAAGGCCCTAGAACTCGTGGACATCCAATGAATTAAATGAAGACTAGGCAAATTCATGGAGGAGAGAGCTATTGGTGGCTTCTAGCCATAATGACTATGCTTTGCCTCCAGAGTTGGAGGCTGCAATGATTCTGAATACCAGTTGCTAGAAACCACAGGAAGGGAGAGTGCTCTTGTGCTAATAATAATAATAATAATAATAATAATAATAATAATAATAATAATAATAATTTATTACTTATACCCCGCCCATCTGGCCGGGCCTCCCCAGCCACTCTGGGCAGCTCCCAACAGAATATTAAAAACACAATAAAACATCAAACATTAAAAACTTCCCTAAACAGGACTGCCTTCAGGTGTTTTCTAAAAGTCAGGCAGTTGTTTATTTCCTTGACATTCCTGATGGGACATTCCAAAGGGCAGGCGCCACCACCGAAAAGGCCCTCTGCCTGTTTCCCTGTAACCTCACTTTTCGCAGTGAGGGAACTGGCAGAAGGCCCTCGGAACTGGACCTGTGTCTGGGCTGGACGATTGGGTGGAGACACTCCTTCAGGTATACTGGGCTGAGGCCTTTTAGGGCTTTAAAGGTTAGCACCAATACTCATATTCTGCTCGCAGGCAAAGACTGTTTTTGGTGTCATGCAAGTGGCCATCCATGGAGCACTCTATCTATCCTGCAAGCCCCCACCTGAAATCCAGACAGACAACTCAGGGGTGGAATTGGGTGATCTTTCATAATTTGGCCCCCCATAATGTATCTTCTCCATTATGACCCTTCTCAGTTTTGTGCCCCCCTCAGCTCAGCTCAGCACCCTATGTAGGGGAACTGCCTGCAGTGCCCTAAATCCAGCGCTGAGAGAAACATCCCCTCAGGAAGAACCAGGTCTGCTGTTTAAAGCCTGGCTGCCTTACAGATTAACAAGGATCGTTTGAGGACACAGCCTTTGACCTTTGCAGCCTTGCTGCTAGGCCAAAATAAAATCCAGCTCATTCCTAGTCTGGTTGGGGCTTTTGGAGGTTAAAAGAATTAAATATTTGTTTCCCAGTAAAGGGGACGCCTAGCAAATATCAGCAGAGAATACATCTGTTGCATAAGGAGGATTAGGATCAGTGCAACAGTTTACATTCAGAACAGGAGTGGCCTTTGAAATGTAGTATGAAGACACATTTAGGAAAGTGCGGTCTGTTTTGACTGACACAGCCTCTCTAGGCTCTTGAGTAGACTTACTTCCACGTACATGAGGCCCTTTGAGATGCTGGGGACTGAACCTGAGCTCTACTCTAAACTATTGCCCCTTCACAAGCAATGGCAGTGCTTGGTCTGGTAAAGACACCACATCATCAAATTTTACCTGAGTGCCTGGGAATCCTATTTCTCTTCAAAGCTCTGCTCCCTAAATCTAACTCTGTGTGGGCTGGATGAGAAGTGAGGTTATATTTTGCTGGCATCTAACTGTCTTGAGAGACAGTACAGTGCGTCTCCGCAGGTGAAAACAAACTGCTGCATTAGCAGTGCCAAAGTGACCTTCCTGGAGCGTAAGCCTGGGCAGTGTGCACGGCTGTCCAAATGACCGCTGATGTGGTCCAAAGGAAAGCAGAGCAATATGTTGGACACCAGTTTGGCTGCAGGAGTTGCCAGAAGGAGGCGTACAAGACTGTCTTAGAAACTCCAATCCAGATTTGTGTAGGGTTTACTCCTTATCCTTTTCTTCTCCTGAAGATATCCCATAAGGCAGCGGAAGCTTAGGATCAGTTTTTTCCTTCTCCTCAATGGGTTACCTTCCTATGTTGATGAGCCCCATCTGCCCCTCACTTCCCCCTACAGCACATGCAGAAACTGCCTTCTTGACCCTTCGACCCACTATTGGTCTCATCCACTCAATCAGCCCATCTTCACATGCAGGGGAAGTCCCTAATTCACGGAGGGTTTGAGACCCATCAGCTATCCTCACCTGATTTAGCGCTGGCCAGGCAAACCCTTTCCTGGGGTATGGCCACTGTCGCATGTTGACATCTTCTAGGAGCTGCATGTGAGAGCTGAGTGCAAGTTGAGCGCCAAAGGTGGACCAACTACCCCAGAAGGAGCACGTGTCTCTCATTATAGGTACTATTCCTCCACGAACACTCCATATACCCCAGGGGGATATATATCTAAAGCAGTGAAAGGAACTCTTTACTTGCTCACAGGTTGTCTCTGCTGAAATTTTCCTGAAGGTTTTTTGGGTTGTATACAACTGTTTTATTGACCAGCTTCATCAGTAAAATTAAGTCAAACTATGGTTTAGCGCCCTGGCGTGCTCTGGTCCATGAAGAGTCGGACATGACTGAACGACAACAAATGGTTTAGCGCAAATGAGAAAACATGCTGGCTTCAGGCGAGAAGTCTGGCTGCTTTGCTTAGTGTTAACTTGCTGAACGGACCACTGATTTGTTGCATTGGGTTTTAATTGTTCAACAGCTGCTGTTGGTATAACCGTTTTAATGCTTTAGTGATTGGTATTTTAAGTTAAATCATGATTTTATTGTCAGTCTCCTTGGGCTTTTTGAAAGAAAGGTGGCATATACCAGGTAACTATTTGTAATTGTTGTTCTCAACAGCAAGACAGCTGAACTCGTAACGTCATCCTCATAACAAGAGTCCTGTTGGATCAGGTGAATGCAGAGGTGTACCTAGGCTCCCTTGGCAAGATGCATTGGTGTGCGCAGGCATGATTTTGGCATCCTCCTAGGCCTGCACCCTTTGCAGGGGCCAATCCCCAAGTACACACCTGGGTGGATGGCCCTCCTAGTTTAGCACCCTGCCCAGCCAGATGCCTGTGGTAAACCTGAAAGCAGGACATGAGTGTCATAGCTCTCAAGTTTTACCTTTTCTCACAAGGAAGCCTATTTGGCATAATGGAATTTCCCTTAAAATAAGGGAGAACTTGACAGCTATGATGAGTGTAACAACACTCTGTCCACCTGATTCCTAGTAACCGGTATTGAGACATACTGCTGCTGGGAGTACAGCATGGTCATTGTCGTTATTAGCCTTGTCTTCCACGAATTTGTCTAATCCTCTTCAAAAGCTACCCAAGTTGGTGGCCACCACTGTCTTTAGTAGGAGCGAGTTTATAGTCTCCCAACTCCCATCAGCCTCACCCACATGAGTAATAATTGGGATCATGTCATCTGCGCGGTTAGATTCCCGGTCTCTGTTATAAGGCATCGTGCTACCTCTAATATAAAGCTCAGTTAGTTTTTGTTTCCAGGTAAAAGAACCATGGTTCCCGTACAGATATATAACCATGTTACATTGGCTTGTGTGTGGATGAGCATACCGGCTGAAAACCTCTGAATAGCCATTGAAAAGCATCCCTCCGTATCCTATTCAAAATAATAATTTATTGTAATACAAAAATGAAATATACATAAATAAGCAATTTTACATTCTGCAATGCAACTAAAGCTGTAAAACATTTTTTTTCAAAATGTAACTTAATATATACCGGTGTTTCATAAACATTCCCTTGAGTAAATAGGTAACGATGCTCTTTTGTATTTGTAGAAATGGTGACACATAGGGACTGCTGCGCTGATAAAAATGACGGGGCTTTGTGCCAGAGGTACTCTTGTGTGGATGCCATTAATCTCAGTAGAGATTCCATTGTGTTGTCTGTTTCAAGTGTCCTTCTGAAGAAAGACAGACTTTCTCTGGCTCAAGCCCCCTTGCAATGATGGGGAGGGAAATCTGCTCCTTCAACCCTTTACAGAGGACAAGAAAATCATGTTGTTATTACCAGACTTGGTCAACCTGCTCTTAAGGTATAGTATTCCTGTTTCAGAATAATAGAATCATAGAATTGTAGAGTTGGCCATCCAGTCCATCCCCTTGCAATGCAGGATTCTGCTTGATCAATCTGTAAGCCTGCACAAGGACTTCTGCTAGTGCAATACAACTTCCCCTTCTCCTGCCTCACCACCCAAAATTGGCTGGGGAGTAGGGTGGGAGAACCCCCAGAACAAATACGCCTGGCTTGAGAGCAGTACATGTGAAAAGGATCTAGGAGTCTTGTTAGACCATAAACTTGACATGAGTCAACAGTGTGATGCAGCAGCTAAAAAAGCCAATGCAATTCTGGGCTGCATCAATAGGAGTATAGCATCTAGATCAAGGGAAGTAATAGTACCACTGTATTCCGCTCTGGTCAGACCTCACCTGGAATACTGTGTCCAGTTCTGGGCAACACAGTTCAAGGATACTGACAAGCTGGAACGTGTCCAGAGGAGGGCAACCAAAATGGTCAAAGGCCAGGAAACGATGCCTTATGAGGAACGGCTTAGGGAGATGTGTATGTTTAGCCTGGAGAAGAGAAGGTTAAGGGGTAATATGATAGCCATGTTCAAATATATAAAAGGATGTCATATAGAGGGAGAAAGGTTGTTTTCTGCTGCTCCAGAGAAGCAGACACGGGGCAATGGATTCAAACTACAAGAAAGAAGATTCCACCTAAACATTAGGAAGAACTTCCTGACAGTAAGAGCTGTTCGACAGTGGAATTTGCTGTCAAGGAGTGTGGTGGAGTCTCCTTCTTTGGAGGTCTTTAAGCGGAGGCTTGACAGCCATCTGACTGGAATGCTTTGATGGTGTTTCCTGCTTGGCAGGGGGTTGGACTGGATAGCCCTTGTGGTCTCTTCCAACTCTATGATTCTATGATTCTAGAACAGGACGTGGGTGGAGAAGAGAGGGATTGCTCCTTCTGGCAAGCTGACGGAATGATTGTCAAATGCTGAATTCTTCCCAGATTGACCTAGGTTGGAAGCCTAACATCAGTTACCTGGATGAATGTTTGTTTTATCGTGCTTTTACTATTCTGCTGGGAGCTGCCCAGAGTGGCTGGGGAAACCCAGCCAGATGGGGGCAGGGTATAAATAATAAAATAATTATTAATATTCATTTCTGGGACTTAATTCTGAGCATGCATGATTAGAATTACGTTATTACTTCTGAATTGGATCAGCCAGTTAAAATTGTTCTTGCACAATTTACTTTGGCCAGGGGGGGGGGCGTCATACAAGAAGAATTTCCAATGGATTATGAGCAATGTGTTCCATAAGATACATCTAGGACCCGTCTTATGAAGAATCAAGCTCATTCACTGTGGAGTTTCCCACATCAAATGACGTCCCACTGCAAATCAGTACATACAGGCCATACTGTGTATCAGGCAACACCCAACCTTTTCCTTTGATGCACTAGATGTGAAATATATCAGTAATGCTACAATTGTCATCAGATATCCCCTCCCAAAAAACCAAAAACCAATACTATACTTAATGAGTTGTATTTTAAAAAATGTGGGAGTAAATACACTGAAATCACTGGCCTTAAGTTAGCCATGTCTATTAATTTTAGTGGGTCTGCTCCAATTACAACTTATATCAGATGCAATCCAATTTTTATGTATGCATTTACAACTGTTGACAATGCACTTTATTCTATTATTTTATGTATTCCACTTGCATTATAAACACATGGCATGAATTAGTAGACCCAAGGCACAATATTCCCTAAACCTCACATGGAACTAAGACTCCAAACATGTATGTAGTGTAAAAAAAAAAAGTGAGATACTAGGGGAGGGCAGTAGTTAGAATCAAACCACTGGTCATATTTTTGGCCAATTTATCCATTAACACGACATGTTTCTGTATTATAAATGTCTCCTGTGCCTACATCCACGGGGCTAGGTCAGGTCAAGAAGGCTGTCATTATCAGGTGACCAACAATTTTGGGTTGGACTTGCTAGGCAAAGCACCACCTGTGGTCAATAGGACTCTTTCCATCCACTGGGATCACAGGGATCCCAAAATAGTGACAATAGCTTGTGTTTCTGAACGGCTGGAGATATTCCTGTCAGTGTCATGAGTTGGCATATGCTCTTCCTTTTTAAAAACGGCAGCAGTTTAGATGAATTTGTTGGCAGGGGGATACAAGCACGTGACTACTCTAGCAGCCACTAGGCAGGCAAGAGGACCTCTGCCCTGAGATCATAGGAACAGAGGAAGCTGCTTTATACCAAGTCATTCATCCATCCATCTCAGCATTCTCTACAGCAAGGTTTCCCAAACTTGGGTCTCCAGCTGAGACTACAACTCCCATCATCCCTGACCCACTGGTCCTGCCAGCTAGGGATGGTGGGAGTTGTAGTCCAAAAACAGCTGGAGACCCAAGTTTGGGAAACCCTTCTCTACAGTGACTGGCAAAGGCTCTCCGGGGTTTCAGGCCAGGGTGTTTTCCACCCTGCCTGCAGATGCCGTGAATTAAACCTGGTACCTTCTGCATGCAAAAACCGATGCCCTCTCACTGAGTTATGGTCCTTCTCTTAGATCAGTTTCTTTGGTGCTTGCAAGCTGCTCGCACTCGCAAATTAATATGATCTTATCTGCCTTTCTGGGCTCAACCAGTACCTGACATACATTTGAAACCTTCCTGGGTTCTCTGTGACTGGTCGGAACTTCAGATCACATCCCACTTTGATTCTCCATGGGGAGGAAAGCAACTGCCAGCTTACACACACACACACACACACACACACACACACACACACACACCTTCTCCTGGAGTTACTAGCATGGAGCATGCTGCTATGCTGAGGCTGGCACTATTGGCTGACCACATAAAAACTGTGCATGAAGTGATGGGAAGCCGGTTCAAGATCTAAAATAAACAATAATTTGAAACTTGTTTCTGTCAAATTCCTAATGCTGTTAAATGGGAACACATGGCAACAGCAAGAGATGTTCCAAAAACACATTCACAATAAGCATTTCACAATGGCGTTGTTTTTAGGTGAACACACACCAATTCAGATAAAAGGCAGATTCTGAGACTCTGAACGAAACAAAGAAGTTCCATGTTGACGTTTCTCAGCAAACAGTCCTGGCTTGACTGTGCCTATATTTAATGTTCAAACAGCGTAGGTCTATTATGGCAGCTTTCCTAAGTCTTATTAATAGCGCCATTAAGCAGCACTACAAAAGAACAAGAATTCCTTTATTTTGGTTCTACATTTACAAGAGAGTACATACTGCTTTTTACATAGCACAACTTATATTTAGCTCGAAAGCTCCTTTTCCGTATCAGTGGAGCTGTGTTTTATTCTTGTCCTTCCAATCAATAAACCATATTGAAGTATATCAGGTCTGAATGGCTTCCTTCTGTAAGGATCGTTATCAAAGACGGGGATAACAAATCCCCATTTGATTGCAATATATTTATATATAAATGAAGTCCGCAAAAATCTGCCAATGAGGCACAGCTGATGCCATGGTTCAACATGATCCAAAGAATCTCTCCTTTAAAAGAAAATCATTTTATTAGCCATGGTTGGCAAAGAAAACAAAGGAGGCATGGACAGTTTTGGCCAAAGGATTAAAAACTGGTGGGGGTGGTCTGAGGTGGTTTTTCCAGAGACTGGATTAGACCATGGACTAGGGAAGGGGAACCTGTAAGCCTCCCAGGTGTTCTTGGACTCCAGCTCCCCATCAGCCCCCGCCAGCATGGACAATGGTTGGGGATGATGGGTAGTGGCAGAGCTTCATGCTCCGGCACCGGGGGCGGGAAGCAGGCGGGGCTGGAGCACATTCTGGGGGTGGGGTGTGCCAAGATGGAACCCTATTGGGATCCCGCTGCCCAGGGTGCCCCGCCCCCTACGCCCCACCCTTCCTACGCCAGTGATGATGGGAACTGAAGTCCAACCACATCTGGAAGCTCGTAGGTCAGAAGTTCCCGGGCCAGAACTCAGTACAGTCATACCTCGGGTTGTGAACGTGATCCGTGCGGGAGGCACGTTCGCAACCTGCAGCATTCACAGCCTGAAGTGCCACGTTTGTGCACGCGCATGATGCGATTCGGCACTTCTGTGCATGACGTCAATTTGTGCCTCTGCGCATGCGCCGAAACCTGGAAGTAACCCATTCCGGTACTTCCAGGTCCGGTGCGGTCCGCAACCCTGAAACACGCAACCCGCAGCGTTCGTAACCCGAGGTATGACTGTATGTTGCATATCTGATTTCCCTTTGCCCCATTTCCCTGCCATTATAGTGTGGAGAATTAGCCCGTACCTCGGGTATGAAACTTCAGTTATTTTCCTGGGAGATCTGTGTGTCTTACTTTATTGCCACATTTGTTTTCTATACTTCTTCCAAGGAATTCACATATTGAAAGGGATGGGAAGGCCTGGGAGGGAAAAAACTGGAAAAATTGGGAGGAAATCAGGGTTTTTTCCCATTTTTCCCCCCAAAGATGTTTTTTCCTAGAAAAATTGAAAAAACAACAACCCCAGTTTGATATAGTTTGAATATTGCACACACTCTCCCTCCCCATTTTTCCAAGAAAAAAAACCAGCATTGGGGGAAAACCTGGGTTGTTTTTTTTCAAATTTTCCTGGGTTTTTTCCAGGTCTTCCCATCTCTACATATAGCATTATTTTATTCTCACGTCTACCTATGAATGACTTAGGCAGGGAGTTTTACTACTTTGCCCTTTCTCTTTATCTCCTCCACCACTCTGGCTTATTGTACTGCAATTGTTAATAAAATGAGGAGGGAGGGGAAGAACAACAAATTGAAGGCTTTCAAACAAATGCTTTCATATTGATGGAACTGAGTTGGGAACATAACTCAAGCTCAGCAATGGCTCACACACGAGCCCCCTCTAAATACATCTATCACATTGTCAGCAACTGAATTTTTATAAAGCCCAATAGCAGCACTCTCCCGTTAATCACATTTGTCGCTGAACCTAAAGACACTTACTTGCAATGAAGTGCTTTATTTCTGAGCAGAAGTATTTAGGACTGGAATGCCAGAAAATCTTGCTTCACCGGAAAACATGTGGCACAACAGGGATTTAAAAAAGGCCAGATTCTCATCTCAGTTTGTAAATCTGGAATCTGGTAATTTTGCTGACTCCACTTTCACTAATACAGAGTTGCTCGGCTTTAGTGAGTATCAGATTATTTCCTCAACTGTATGGGGTGCGTGTGAGGCAGGGAGGCGGTGTACAACAGACAACAGACCTTAAATGTTCAAGGAATAAAAGGGCTCCAAATAAACCATCTTTCTGTATAGGAATCCCTTTTCTTACCATGCAAATTGATGATTATTTTAGGTGATGTTTCAAGCATTTGGAACACAATGGTTTCCAAACTTTTCATATTAAGCAAACCCTTTCTACGTTGACTCATCTGTGTGAGAGACAGACGTGTGTTCACTGACCCTTCTAAGGTGCTTTCTCACATCTGGAACTGACTAGGCCTGCTGAGCTTTGCCATCAACTCAGTTGAAACCTCAAAACGCACCAAAATAACATCTGTATGCATTGCAGGGGGAGACTATTATTAATGTCCTGGCTTGTCTACCATTACGGAGCTCATCACTGGGGAAACCCTAGATAAGCTCTTAAGGGAACCCAAAAGTTATTCTTAACACTGCCAGGGAACCGCTGTTCTAAGCAGAGCCAATGTTAAGAGGAGATTATCAATTTGTTAACTGAGGAAAAACAAACACCTTTCCAGGGGAGAGCAGGAAGCAGTAGGGCAGAGGAATAATTTCTCATATCAGCCTTCCTCAACCAATTGCCTTCCAGATGTTGTTGCATTATAGTTCCCACCATCCTTGATTATTGCCCAAGCCAGCAAGAATTGCTGGGAATTAGAGACTGACAACATTTGGAAGGCACCAGGTTGACATTCCCTTTATCCACTATTGTCTCTGGTCAAAGAGGCTGCTGGGGGGGGGGGGGGAACTCCAATAAAGGGAGATGATGGCAGGATCCCAGTAATCGCAACTTACAGCACAACATGGAAAGCTTCACTGAGATGCCCAGTGTGTTGTTCAGGAGAGACAAGACTGCTTGTTTCTCGCCTTCAAAGAAGAAGAACCTTCTCGCCCCATACTGAATCACAAATGGCTTTTGCAACACTCACAGCCAAGTTCAACAGCGGCTAGCCATATGATGCAAAAGGCTGCTGTTTTTTTAAAAAAAATAAAATAAAGAAATACCACCCACCCACTTTGGGTGCACCAAGCTTGATCACTTGAGTCTCTGGATTGTGTGTGCTCCTGAAAACAGACCTTGAAATGAATGAGAACATCAAAATCAAAGACATTTTTTAAATGCATGTGCTTCACTCTAAATAGTGCATACCACCTGCTATGTCCAACAAGCTAGAGACACTCGTGTGCGATGAGACTAAGGAAATGAGTGCTTTGCTTTCATCCCTGCGATGAGAAAGTGGTCACCCTGCAGGTGGCGAGAGAGAGAGGGAAAGCATTCCTTTCAGCGCATAGGGCATTGCCCCTCCTTTTGTCGGTCACCAGGAACAGGGAAGGAACAAGGAGGGTCCGGTCAATCCCTTCAACATAATAAGTGCTGCTACGAAATGCAGTTGTGCTATCCGTTAATTTAGGAATTCGGCAGAGAGGCTCCTGCTGTACCTGGCAGACCGGAACTTGAGCTCATGGTAACACTGCACAAAGCTGTGGTAGATGAAAGTGATAGGCAGGGCCAGCAACACAATACCACTGACCACACAAATCCCTCCAAGAATCCTTCCAGGTACAGTGACGGGGCAAACGTCGCCATAACCGACCGTGGTCATAGAGATGATCACCCACCAGCAAGCAGCCGGGATGCTGGCATAGCCTTCGTTGGGCTTCCCTAAATGCAGCCCGTGTTCAAGGAGCTGGGCGAGTGCGCTGAAAATCGCCATAGCAACGCAGACGAAGACGAGCAGCATCACCATCTCCCTATAGCATCGCTTCAGGGTCAGGCCAAGTGTCTGAAGGCCGATGAAGTGGCGGGCAAGCTTAATCACCCAAAAAATCCTCATCATTCTCAGGACCCTCAAGGTGACTCCAGCCCTCTGGAGCTGAGAATTCTCCCCTGTAAAAACTGTCATCAGCACAGAGATGTAGTAGGGAGTTATTGCCAGCAAGTCGATGATGTTCAGGGGTCTCTTGACAAACTCACACTTGTCTTTGGAGACGATGAATCTCACAATGCACTCTGCAGTGAACCAGCCTATGCAGACTGCTTCAATTATCCTGTTGAAAGAAACACAAGCAAAACAATTCAATTCCTGTGGGGAATTCTGATTGGTTGGTTGGTTGAACTTGGGACATTATTACATTGACATGGACTCAGACTTTTAGCAGACAAGTATGCCAAACAAGAGGTTTTTTTTTCAGGTAACAGGTTTCTAGCGGCTATTGGTAAGATACTAATGGATTAGAGCCTGCCAGAAAACACCTCTCACTTGATCTTGTTCTTTCAAAGCCAGATTTTTTTACATACTGGTGGCTTTTTGGAGGGAGAATAATAGAAATATATTTTCCTTAGTAAATGCACTATGCCTGATTTTATGTTTTCCGATTTATGCATTTATTTAAAATCTTAAGACATGTCAAAAATGTACCTCTAATATCTAAGAAATTGAGGAACTGACGATGTTAGGTCAAGTATTGGCAAACAGCTTGGGACCCTAGTACCTTAAGGAGCACCTCTTCCAGTATCAGCAAACTTAGGCCCTACTTTCAACAAGGGAGGCTCTATTGGTGCTGCCAGGTTGGCACTGACCCACCACAGGGCCTTTGAGGTGGTGGCTCCCCATTTGTGGAATGCCCTCTCTGGTGAGGTGTGTCTTCCTCTCTCATTCATTAACATTCAGGAGGCATTGGAACACATTCCTGTTCACACAGGCATTTGATAGCTGAAAGACAGTTTCCAGGAACCTTGAAATTATTAGCTATGGGGCAGTTAGATATGTGGCTGTTTCTAAATGATTTTTTTCTTTTCGTTTTTAATTGTATAATTTTGCAGCTTTGTTGTTTGCTGCCCTGGGCTCCTTTGGGAGGAAGGGAAGGATGGAAAGCAAACCAATAACACTACCAAAAACTATTAGGTACCAGTAGCAGGCCATGGTGCAGTGGAGAAAAAGCTGACGAAATGAGTGCATGTGTGCGCACGGGATCAGCACTCATGCATTTAGATCGAATTAGTCTGCAGTTTTAGTCCCCTCCAGGACTCTATTCTAGGCCCTTTTAAAATGATTTCCCAGATGAATAATTACCAGTCAACTGTAAAACAGCCTAAGCATTTCTCCAAGGTGGTTGAAGTCACTGAACTGAACTGAACACTGTGTTACCAACATCCTTAAATCAAAGCACCAGATACAGTTATTATCAGTTAACGGGAAAGCTGTAACGGGGCCTTTAAAACAGCATTAACTGCTCTGATTCAAACTGAATGCCCTGTTCAAACACGGCAGAAACTTTCTAATAGTACGCAGTCAGCACTGCACAGGCAATAAAAAGCCAATTCGAAGGCTGATGGCTTAAGTCTTTTTTAATGACGCTGCTAACGACGTGGGGTTTTTTTTTTGGTGTAGTTTCTGAAAATCATTTTAATGTTTTGCTTCATGTGCTTTATATTGCTTTTTGTGGTATAAATTGCAAAAACAATACAGAACAGATAACTTACGAATTAAACATATCACGCCACGAGAGCTTCAAAGCCTGCCGAACACTGGCTCGTGTACACAATCCTGCCTAACGTGGCAGTGCGGGTTGCGAAGATTGCTCATTCTGCAGCTTGCATTGCAATCACTGGTAGCTGAACCGGTGGATGTTCCAGAGATCGCTCACTCCCACTTTGGAGGAGAGGCCCCTGGAACATCCACGGAGCGGTTGTGACCAACTGGCTGTACAGTCGCTCTGCTTCAGACTGACCTTGACTCTGCAGTTGCCGCAGTTACAGAAGAAGTACCCAATGCAATAGTTGCCGATGTGATGTGGGACACGTTTCGGCTTCTGCAGTCAGCCGATGTGGACAAAGTTGCTGGTGGCTATGCTCCTGACAATGCACGCCCTTGACTCCCTGTCCCTCTCAGCTTACGAAATCTAGCAGAGAGGGTTTGTGGATGCGGTCCCTGCTGCCTTGAAAGAGACAATACTACAAACCAGCCCCGGACTCCTTGGACTGGAATAACTTTCAAGGGAATCAGTGGCAGAGAGCATTGTGCTGGGGCATCTGCAAGCATTTTTGGGTGTCAAATGTTATTTAGATCCATTCTAATCTGGGTTCAGGGCTGTCCTTGGCTACCCAGATGGATGACCTTTTCAGAGAGTGGTTCAGGGGTGTTGCAACCTTGCTCCTTCTTCCTGGTCTCTCTCTATGGGTTTGCTCATGGCATTCCAGGACAGGCTTCAAGGAATGGAAATTTGGTGCATTCTGCTACAGTGGAGCTGATCCTACCTACAGGACCAAGTCCTGAGAGCAGCACTGGAAGAGTGCTTTTTAGCCCCCATGGCAATTGTGCTGTGCCCCAGGGCGCTACTTTATCCCCATCTATGCGAAGCTGCTAGGAGTTTGAGAGCAAGATGTCATCAGTATAGTATGCTGATGATACTCAGCTCTGTTTCTCCATAACATCTGAATTGGGAATGGCTGTGTGGGAATTGGATTGGGACCGGGACATGGAGGTGGGATGCAGGAGGGAAATAAGCTGAGCTTGAATCCTGGCAAGACAGAGGCAATGTGTGTGAGTGGTCCCAAAAAATAGTCAACTGTCTGTCCTGGATGGGGTTGCACTCCCCCTGAAGGAGCAGCTAAACAGCCTGGCAGAACACAGCGTGAACTAGAAAACTTGACAACAGTAGTTCAGGCACTAGTGACTGATTGGATTACTGCAATGCTGCAATGCACTCTATGTGAGGCTTCCCTTGCACTTGATCCAGAAACTACAGTTAGTGCAGAATGCTGCAGCACAGTTGCTGGCAGGAGTGAGACCCTGCCAGCATGTAACTCGTCAGCTCAGAGATCTGTACTGGTTGCCAGTTTGTTACTGGACTAGGTTCAAGGTGTTGCTACAAGAGCCCTCAACATCTTGAGACCAGTTTATCTGTGAGATATCTCCTTAATGAACCTATGTGCCCAATCAACTGCTTCGATGTTCAGCAAGGGCACATGCTGTGTAATATCTGTCCCAGAGTTTTAAGAAATCAATCTCTGAGTGCGGCAGCACCTGCATTTCAGCACTCTCTGACTACTGACATCAAGCACGCACTTTCGCTGTACTCTTTTCGCCGTAAAATGTTTCTGTTCAGGCAAGCTTATCCAGACACACAGATGTTGATGTGCTTTCATCTTTTGCTGTTCTTTTTAATTATCTTTTAAATGTTGTAAATTACTTGGTTTTGAAAGACTTTTTTTGTATATGTGTGTGTGTATCTGTATCTATATCTATATCCTTGCAGAGAGATTTTATTACAATCAAGAAGTGTTTAAATCTTGTTCAGTAAATAAACTGTGTCCAGGCTTTGTTCAAAGGATGACCACTTACCTTAACAGCAACTCCTATGCTTCACCACCACATCCACTAAGCTATCATCGCCCCGTTTTCAACAGATAACAAGATTAAGAAATAAAAGCAGAACCCACTGCCTATAGAGCACTGCAAGTCTGCAAAATGTTCATAGGCAGTCTGTGGATGTGGGGCAATGAATGAAGCAGCTCCCGAAGAGGAGAACCATGGGTGGGGTGTGCTGAAATCCTGAGGAGCTCTGGCTTGTGGCCAAGGTGGTTACTCCACCATCATAGATATTACATACAGTTGCCTGAGAATAAGCTCCACTGCAGCCTTTGTTTCTGGCATGTTCCAGACTGGCAAAAGCAACATTAGGAAACACAGCGTGCTCCTATTTCCGCACAACTTAGAGGCAAATGTAGCCCCATAGTTTCACTTTGATTATGGCAGCGTTCAGCAACCAGATTGGCCTGCAAGCCATTCAAAGACATAGCGCAAGTGGGGTGAGAGGTCAAATCTCTTCCCAATGCCGCTTGTTCATTTTTTGTCATCCATGCGACATCTACCCTCACCTCAGGAGACTCAAAGGGAAATGTTTATATCATGTTATAGCATTTCCCAAGTGTTTTGCACAACTGGAATGCTTGCAAAAAGTTACCACCTATTTTGTATTTCAAAACACAAAAAACCTACTTTTTCTGAGTTCAGTAAAATACGTTGGCTTTGTAGCCTCCACAGACAAGAGTGCCTCGTGTGCACTCATTTTGCAACCTCACTCTGCCCACTCTCATTGCTCTTTTGCCTTAAGGATTCCAATGCTCTTCAAAAGCGCATGTTTCCCATTGTTGACTTGTATGAATCACTGGGAGAATAAAGCAAGTGCTCATGAATATATGGAGCAGGAGGCACCAAACTGGTGGTGTTGTGGGGAAGAGAGGCAATTGGAATCTGTGGTTCCATCAGGACTCTCTGCAGGACTGCAAAGAGAATCTATAGCTCTGAATCAAGAGGCAAGAGATGTGCTACTGTGCCAAACAGAGTGATTTATACTGCTATGGCAGGCATGTCCAACAGGTAGATTGTGATCTACTGGTAGATCATGGGGTGTTCCTGGTTGATCTCTGGCCCCTCAGCAATCTCCTTACAAAAAAAGCAAAAAAAACCCACCAACTTTGGCTTCCTAAAAAAAGCTCCACAACTTTGGGTAGATCACTGCCAGTCTTTTTACGACAATGGGTAGGTCACTTCCAGTTTTTCTATACTGTGAGTAGATTGCAGACTGTTGGGAGTTGGACGTCCCTGTGCTATGGTAATAAATGCCTTCAGATGGCAGCCGATTCCTATTCATCCATGGCTGGTGCATCAGTGTAACCCAGACTTTGTGAACCTGATGCCGTCCACCTGTTTTAGGCTACAAATCCATCAGGCCAAGTTAGCACGACCAAAGGTCAAAGGTGATGGGAAGTGTAGTCCAAAACTTCAGGAAGGTACCAAGTTGGTGAAGGATGGCAGCATGAACAATTCACGGTGGGCAAGCACTACATGCACCTTATCCTCCCCCCACCCCCCCTGGAGAAGAAACTTCCTGTCCAACTCTGCAGTTTCCCCTGAGGCCAATGTAGGATTATGCTAATCTGCAAGCGGCTTGCAAAAAAAAAATCAGAAGGAATCCGTATGAAAAGGAGCTCTCGCCCGTTCTGCCTTTCTTTGCCGCACACAATTCCGCTGAACTTAAAGCATTTTTTTATTTCCCCAGGCATTCGGTGTTTAATTGCACACTGCTGGCGAGAGAATGTACCGTTTACTGCTGCTGCTTTAAAAGTTGGTGCGAATTTGTTGTAGCCTTAATTGCTGTTTCGTGCTTCTGTATATTGGTGTGGTTTTGCTTTCAGCTGCCCTGGGCTCTGATTAGGAAGAAGGGCAGGGCATGAGAATAATTAATGGATAATAAATAAATAAATAAGCTACTACTACAGTCACGCACCGTCCAGGTTCTGGGTCCAAAACTACCAGTCGATGCACTACTTTGCCCAGCTAATGAAGCAGGGCAACAGGAGAAGCAAACCTCACCCAGTTCTCAGTGCACCATTGTGACAACTGGCATTAACGGCACCTAATTTAAACTGAATATAATGCATTTTTTATGACAGCTTGCCCTTCCAAAATATACGCTCCTTACGAAAAATTCTCGAATTCTCCTAAGCAAGTGGCAGGATGGTAGTTTCAAAATGCAGCTACACCATAAAATGAATCAGTAGTTCCTAAGCTTTCTTCCTTGTGGATCACTCGCAAATTGCAGAGGGCCTCAGCAGATCACTTAATGCTTTTTGTGCCCGTTGTTGTAACAGCGCTAGATGCTGTGTGATTTTCAATTGTGTTTTTATGGACATGCTGCAGAACATCCTAGGTGAAGCTCATGGACCACAGTTCTGGGAACTCCTGAAATAGATGAATGGAGCCAGAGAAAAATGCATAAAAAGGGCGTCCCTGTTGTTTTGATACAGGCTCTGCTATGTGTAATGATGAATATTGTGTGTGTGTGATTTTGTTCTGATATTGGAAATATCGGTATTGGGTGGTGCTCTCCTATAGTCAGAAAAAAATCCTACTGAGTTCAGTAGGGCTTACTCCCAGATAAGTGGCTACAGGAGTAAGGCCACACTGAATTCTGTAAATCCCATATCCAATTACCTGGGAGTAAACCCCACTGAATCCAGTGAGGTTTCCTTCTGAATAGACATGACTGTGCTATAAGGCTACAATCCTGCACTCTTACCTAGAACTATGCCCCATTGGATGCTATGGTACTTATTTCTGAGTAGGTGTGTGTAGGATTGTACCGTTAGTATCCTTAATTCCAGTGAGGCTGTCTTTAAAAACAAAACAAAAAAAATCTGTAATTTGTGAATGCTGTCATAGTTAAATTAAGAAAACTTGAGAAACTACATACCGGTATTCCCAACAGCTACATATTCCAATGCATATGGCCATTCAATTTTCTTTTGTATTGATTGCTCTTGAGTTAAATGTTAATTTAGTCCTTGTCTAAAACTCTCTAATTTGGAGTATTTATCAGCCTTTTAATGAAAGTTATTTTAATGCAATTCTTTGTCTGTTGATTCGAAATCTAGGATTCCTGCAGCTTTTTTCTTCTTCTTTACTATAAACCAATCATTTTGTTTAATTTTCTGCTCTGACTGATAAGACGGAAACAGAATAGCCTATTTTACATATAGACTGGTTCAGACAGCCTGAGAATTCTTTTAAAAATCACTAATAAAGCTAGTTTGTTGTACTCAAAAGTAATTACATTCCGAGCTGTCAAAGCATATTTCAGTTGCAAATTGCACATTTTTTCCCTTTGGAAGTTGTCTAAAATTCTCCAGTAAAATTGTTTAGCATTAAAAACGGGGGGAAACAGAGGCTTGGCCTCATCGTCCACTAAATGTCTGAATAAAACACAGTATATGCAAGACAAGAAACATGAAGGGGGGAAAACAGAAGACAAGACAGCACATGATTGAACTAGTCTACATCAGTTTGTGCAAGAATGTGCTTGTATTCCTGAATCAAGGAAACCCTAGAAAACACCAGTAAATTCCCCTCCAGCCTCCAGTTGTTACCTAGGCAAAATCCCATGTAAGTCAGTCAATGGCATTTTCCCAGCTGCTTACAAGCTAATGTGAATTTGAGCTTCAGTCCATTTGTTTGGAAGGAAGATCCGTTTAGTACTTAACTTCCAAAGAAGTATGCCTAAGATGCTCATACTATCTAGCACAGTGATGCATCCATTTTGTAAAGAGGGGTCACTATCTCCCACAATCCATGGCTGTTCTTCGTGCAATGAAGCTTGGTTGGATAAGGATTCTTATGCAATATTAAGCCACTGGTTCATCTGGCTTAGTATTGTCCACTCTGCCTCCCAAGGCATCATCAGGAGATGTTTATTTTCCCCATACCCCTATTATCTCAAATTGTTTAGCTGGAGACGCAACCTGGAACCTTCTGCATGTGCTTTTGTGCTGAGCTATGGCCCCTCAACCCTACAAGAAACATAGTATTTAGGTTGCATGGTAACACTACAGAGAGCAGGGAGAATAAAAGAACCACATGCCAGGGCCGTCTTAAAGAGATCGGCCACCGTGGCGCAGTGATCCCTCCGGCGCCCCCGGCGTACCGCCTCTCCGCTGCCTCCCCCTCGCGCTTGCCGCCCCTCGGGAGGGAGGGTGGGCGAGCAGGGGATGAGGGGCGTGGCGCTGGAGCAGTGCGGGGCTCTGCGCGCCCTTCCAGTGCTCCAGGGACGGGAAGCTAGGGCGGCCGGCTTGCAGCCTGCCCGGGACTGGTATGGGCGGCAGCGGCTGCGCCACCGGCGCCCGGCCAACAGCCCGCCCTTGGCGGCGGGGGCGGGTTGGGGAGGGGGACGGCCAGTATGCCGGTGGGCTCGATCCTTCCAGCGCCCCCATGCGTCCGGGGCGTCCGGGGGAGAGCACTGGCGGTGCAAGCACCCGGCCACCCGTGGGGGCGGGGGGAGGCCACCGGCGGGGCCGCGCTACTTCCCCCCACTCGCTGCGCTCGAAGATGGGGCTGTGCTGCCGGTCCGCGAGCGCCCACCCGCCTGTGGGATTGGGTTGGGGAGGGGGCGCCTGGTATGCCGGCGGGCTCACGGGGGCGCCCCTGGGGGCCCTGCACCCTGGTGCACCGCGCCACCAGCCCAAATGGACGAGACGGCCCTGCACATGGCTATACCCGCCCCCCGCCCGGCATGGGACACTAGCCTGAAGGCCATGTGGACTCTGATCACAGGTAACCAGGCGAGTTGCTAACTGCAAATCCATGAATTGTTTTAATATCTGAATCCAATCCTGCTCACAAGCAGTGGATTGTTTGGGACTCACAAACCAGAATATAAAGCCATAGCTTGAAGCTGGTTTGCAAACCGCAGTTTGTGCTAACTGTGGTTTGCAGTTATGACTGAATTCACAGACCATTAACAAACCACGAGTGGAAATGGGAGTGATCTTACAAATTAAGCAGATGGGAAACAAAAGCATACAATAAGTTCTCAAAGCTCAAACCAATGATTGTATGGGTGCCTAACTATGATTAGCACAAACCATGGTTTTGCATTTTGCCTGAATCCAGCTGTAGAATCAAAACTGGAACGAAGCAAATGGCACTCAAAATGCTACATTGCTCATTCACTAGGTCTGTCTTCTGGGGGCCACTTGCCAGCAGTACACATGGCCAAAGTGAAAGAGGGTGCTGCCAATGGGAGCAATGGCACCCCATACTTACTCTCTCACACAGCACACCCATACAGGTACTTGCCACATACACAGCACTCATGCAGACACACACAGCAAACACCGCAAAAATCTCTGTCTCGGCTCTTCAGAGAACTTTATTGTTATTATTCTAGCTTTATTTGTGTGTCATCTTACACCCAAAGGTGTTTTAAATAGGAAACAGATAAATATTATATTTTAAAAGTAAATTAAAAGTGATCGCACTGGGCTGGGAGGAGAGGTTCCTCTCTTCCCAGCACAATACTGTGATTGTACTTACAGCCCAAAACATCTAGAAGGCACTATGTTGGCCAAGGCTGCGTTAGAGGGACAGGAGACCCAAAGCCCCATGAATCTCTAGTTGCTGATCTCCAGTATACAGTGGTGCACTGCTAGATGAAAATAATTCGTTCTACGAATTTTTTCGTCTAGCGGTTTTTTCGTCTAGCGAAGCGGCAATGACAGCCGCGCTCCGCTAAACAAACAAACAAACAAACAAAAAAGACGAAAATTTTTGGTCTTGCGAAGCAGCCCCATTGACTTTTTCGTCTTGCGGGGCAGCTTCCGCTAGACGAATTCCGTTCGTCTAGCGAGTTTTTCGTCTAGCGAGTTTTTCGTCTAGCGGGTCACCACTGTAAGTGCAAGGATGTTCTACTGGAGTCAGATAAAACAATAAACAATATGGGTTAAATTATGGACGCAATTCGACCAAAACAAAGCCCCAGTTGTACGCATGACTCTTTGGAAACAAGTTATGCAGAATTTAGTGGGATTTTTCTCCCAGGTAACTGTGCAGTTCTGTTTGTTCTCAGCAGTTTCAGTGCTTAGCTCTCTCGTTCTAAATGAACAGGCCTTGATCGTTCTTCACTTTCGCCAGATTGTCTGGGACTTAATCACATAAATTACCACTTAAAACACACCAATTTGAATGTGGTGCAAGCCCGGTCTACCTTTGTCTGGTCAGTATGCAGTGTAAATAATGGGGTAAATTACTCTGAGGAGCATCTTCTGAAATACACATAGCGTTGCAGAAGATAAGCTACAGTATATTCATATGTTTAAAGTTATGCCTATAGTTTTCATTATCCACCCACAATCCTCTATTTAAAGAAGTTTAGAATGGAAGCCAAAAATAAAAGGGAGCTATAGAATAGGACTTGCCAAACTGGATAGACGCCTAGAACAGTTTTATCTCTTTTTAAATCCACGTTTAAATGTTCTGCAGTCCTACCGCCTTCTAACATATTTTACTGGCACTCATAGGAATTCGATACCTTTACAGAGATCAATTTTATAATGGGGGATAAATATTCTCAAATATCACAATGATAATGTGTTGTGTTTCCAGAAGCAGCTCTTTGGGCTTTAGTTGAGATTAAAAACCCAGGGGTTTTACGGTTAGTAAACAGTGCCTTCGGTAAAACACACACCCTTAAAAAATCACGATCCCAGCATACAGAGTGAGGTGTTGGGTGGGACAGTCTGTTCTTGCTGCGCATGCACATCCTTGAGGAAAGTTTCCAAAAAAAACATGTACAAGACAGTTTTATTGGCATCACAGGACCGGTGTGTGTGTTTAAAGATGGCTTCATAGTGTCGAATTGCTCCAAATGACCTGTTATGGAAAAGCACGGAAAAAAGCTGCCCTAAGATAGATTTTCCACAACATGCATTTCAATAAGTCATGCCCTGGGTTAATTTATGGGAGAGAGCATAGATCAGAAAGGCTAAGACACTCTCGTCAGCCATCTGCTATGTGGGAGCAAGAGGAATATGAACAGTGAATGTTAAATTTGCAAAAGCTAAAAGAAGGGAGAGGGCTCAAGCGAAACCAGTTGAGTACTACTCTTCAGAAAAGTTCTTCCTTGTGTTTGGTTGCAATCTCTTTTATTGCAAGGTTTGGCAAATGTTTGGTGTTAATCTGCTTGTTGTAGAGGGCAGTTTGCCCTATTAAATTATTTTACAGCAGAGGCTCCTGGAAATCACACAGGATTGTGGAGCAGTAAAGATGAGAGAGAGAGAGAGAGAGAGAGAGAGAGAGAGAGAGAGAGAGAGAGATAATGTCACACTCAGGTAATGTATCAGAAGATAAGAGCTGAAGTCAACTATGTTTTGCTCCAGAGTAAACCCACTGAATTTAATGGACTTGTTAGTTATGTCCATTCATTTCATTGAGTCTACTCTGAGTAGGAATATTATTGGCAATTGTCCACAGTCACACACACACACACACCCCGCCCATTTATCCTACGTTGTGCTTCCCTCCTAACCTGGCACCACACCTTCTCCACCTTAAGTTTTCTGGACACCTTGAACTCTCCACTTAACCCTTCCATTCTCTTACACGGGCACCCAAGAGAGCAGAGCATGATGACTGCCTTGAGGAGCGGGGGTTGTACTGCTTCTAGCACTGAGCTCAAGATGGTTACCCATTATAGCTGTTTCCATGCTCTCTCTGTCTGTCTCTCTCTCTCTCTCTCTTACAGGGGGAGAGAAACTGCAGCTACTTCTTTTGAGAAGCCTGTCAGCTTTCCAGCTGGAAAGAACATCAGGTGGCTTTGGACGGGACACTGCCAGGTCTGCTTTACCAGTGACCTCTGAAATGTGTGAAATGATCGTCTATTCTTATCTGTTCCTGCTGTAACCAAGTACTTATGGATATGCTTTGGCTGTGCTGAAGACATTGAGCTCTCTGGAGAAGGAGTAGGGGGGCAGTCCTTGGATGCTGCAATGAATACAGTATAGTTTTTATATTGGATATTTTTTGTGTTTGTTCTGAAACTCAATAATTTATTTATTTTGTAAAGTTATCCACTCTTGTATTCGACACTATGCGGTTTTGTGTTCCACTCCATTTCTTGCCAAATATATGGATTAGGACTTCCGGTTGGATGCCATTCTGCTCGGTCGGGAGAAACCTTGACTCCGAGGTTTCTCCGTCGCTGCGGAGGAGGGGGGAGTCGAAACTGTGATTCGACCCCCCAAGAAATTCTAGGTGGAGCATCCTGGAGACATGGGTTCCGGCTGGTCCCCCGGGGCGCCACCCTTGCTCTCCGGTAAGCCCTAGTAAGGGCTGACGTGACGGGCGAGATTCCAGAGGCGCGGGGGCTGTGGATCGTCTGCTGTCCTCGCAGCGAGAAGTAGCGGCTGCTGACAGAGAGAGTGTCCAATACTAATTTGGACTTGTAAGTACTGATTTTTCAAAAAAAAAAGTGACTTTAAAATTCGGCTGTCCTGGGAACTTCAAAAACGGAAGTTGGTTCCCTGAGCGTTGAAACAAAAGGAAACAGTGTAATCTGCAATTCCGAAGCTATTGACTAACTTTGTGACAAGGAAATTTCTGAAGCTTTTCCCCCCAGGTTGGGGGGTTGAAATAGGTTTTCATTTTAATTGGAACTGTGATTTTTGGAGATATTATTACTGTCTCTTTGAGGAAATGTTGGATGGCTGCTTCGCAGAGAAGAAATACATTTGGACTGCATAAGCTTTTTAGACTTTAAGTATGCCTAAAAGGAAATGGTCGCAGGAATTTCAAATAAAGGTTTTGGAACTTTTGCACAATTTAACAGTGGAAGTTAATCAGTTAAGTCAGCTAACTGTGATGGTGGTACCTCTGGACTTGGCTTTGCAGGAAAATGGATCATTGACTTTTTGTGAAAGTTATGAGGATATAACTACAGAAGAGGAGAAGATCCAGGATAAAATTCATGGACTCAACCCACGAAAAGAAAAGAGAAACGTGAGAAGGAACAAAACAAAAAGAAGCAAAAATGGGAAAGCTGCAGTAAAGAAGAGAGTGCAACGGAAAGCTGTACAGAGCTTGGACAATGTTGAAAAAGTTTCAAGGACATATAAGATAAGAAAGGAGCAGAAGCCAGTTTCCCAGGACTGTGGGGTTTTGGAATTTGAGAGGGTGGGGGTGGGTTGAAAAATGAATGCTTCTATGGATATTCTCTTTGTGTTATGGTCTAGATATATGGTCTGGCAATGGACAACGGTTAATGGATAGAATCTAATTTTGGGGAGTGTAGGAAGGAAGGAGGGGAGAAGAGTTAATATGAAATTAATTAAATTAGGTTGTTTTATTGAAATTTTGAATTAGGCAATGGAGGTTCAGAAATATTGTAAAAGCAGAGGATATGTTAAATTCATAAGCAAGTTATGTAAGATGAATAATTATTTGGCAAAAGAGCTTAAAAAGGAAAATGTTAGAAGAAAAAAGTAATATGGAGATTAATTGGCAATAACTGTGAATTAGGGTTAACCTGGAAATCAACGGGGGGGGGGGAACCGGGGAAGTCTGTAAAGATGTTATATGCAAAGTAAGTGGTTAAATTGGGAAAGAATTGTTGGTTGCCCCAGTGGGAGGGGGTCTTGTTTTGTTTGCTCCCCTTGGTGAGAGAAAGGGGAGTATGGAAAATTTAATCATGTATTGTAATTTGGTTTTAATTGGAAAATCTTAATAAATATTATTTAAAAAAACAACAAATATATGGATTAACCATTTTGTTAACCTTCCAGTACCAAGAGTAATAAGCGAAATTTGGTAATAATTTCATAGAGAATCTCCGCTTAAAAAAACAAAACAAAACTTCATACACATGCATACAGATACCTCCCACTCCCAAAATTTTCTAACTTCACCCAGCAAAGGGAAATGTTTCAAAATTGCCCAAATCCAACCTGGAAGATATATTTGTATGCATCACGGACAGAGAAGCTATGAGCATGGGAACCTGCCACATACAGAGTCAGACCCCACTGGTCCATGTAGTTCAGAATTTACACTGACAAGCAGTGTCTCCAGAATTTCAGAAAAGGTTATCCCCCCAGCCCTACATGGAGATGCCGGGGACTGAAAAAAACAACTCAGGGTGGATATTTGTATTCCAGTGCTGGGGGGGTATGAGGGTGGGGTTGTGCAAAGAACTTGATAAAATTAAACCTCAAGCAACAAAAGAAGGAAGACCAATGCTTGCTGGTTCAATTTAAAAATAAAAATAAAAAAATGACTGAGTGAGTAGTACTTAGGGAGGGTGTCACCTGGCCTCTGATGGAGTAAAACACTGATTTAATTACTCTGACATCGACTCTTTAAAGGCCAGAAAATGGTGCAGAGTTCAAAACCAGTAGTGATGTCATGGAGACTAGCCAATAAGGGTCTGTGGGTATCTGGATAAGCAGCTGTTGTAGAGGAGCCCCAAGATGCCCACCCTGTGTCCTCTGAGCTTGATGCAAATGTCGGCCCCCAATGGGGATGCAAGTCCTCACCTGGGGCCACTAGTCACCCACAAATACAGCATGGCTGAAGTTGAATCAGCACCATG